>NC_135493.1:79748035-80081918 GCF_052094955.1 Ictidomys tridecemlineatus
TTAAAAATTCTCCTCTCTCTCTCTCTCTTTTCCCCCATCTCTCACTCTCTCTTTAAAAAAAATATAAATGAGAAGGAGAGAGAAAAAGAAAATGGTTAGCATATACAAAATAAATGCACAATGCATATTAAACAAAAAGAAATTTATCAAGTACTCTAGTATTCGTTTCTGTAATTGATCATAAGGCAGTAAATGACAGCTCTGGCTTCTTTCTTCTGTTATACATTCCTTATTTATTTTGCCTGTTGTCAATCCAGAATCTCAAATTCTTTTTCTTCACTTGGAGCCACCCAACTTATCATTCCTGAGGGTCTGAGTCCTTGATCATCCTGCCTGTTTTTTTGTTTGTTTTTGTTTTGGTACTGAAGATTGAACTCAGGGGCACTAACCACTGAGCCCATCCCCTGAATCCCCTTCCTTTCTATTCCACTGTTATCCCTTCTGTTTTCATGAGATTCCCCTCTTTTATTATTTATTTCTCTCTACCTTCCACATATGAGACAAAATATTCAACCCTCGTCTCCCTGAGTCTGGCTTATTTTGTTTAACATAGTGTTCTCAAGTGCCATCCATTTACTAGCAAATACCATACTTCATTCTTATTTATGACTGAGTAGAACCCCATTATGCGCATATATAACACATTTTTTTTTATCTACTTGTCTGTTGATGGGACCTGGGCTGGTCCCATTGGTTGGGCTATTGTGAGTTGAACTGCTATAAACATTGATATGCATATATCACTATAATATGCTGATTTTAGTTCTTTCAGATGAATACTGAGGAGTGGAATAACTGGGCCATTCTATTCCTAGTCTTTTGAGGAACTCCCTATTGATTTCCAGAGTGGATGTACTGATTTGCAGTCACAACCAACAATGCATCAGTGTACCTTTTTCCCCCACATCCTCATGAACATTTATTATTATTTGCACTATTGATGATTGCCATTCTATCTAGAGTGAGATGAAATTTTAGTGTAATTTTGATTTGCATTTCCCTGATTGATAAAGATGTTGAACATTTTTTCATGTATTTTTGACTATTTATTTGTATTTTTTTCTTTTTTGGGGGGGTATCAAGTTTTCTGAGTTCTTTATATATTCTGAGTATTAATCCCTTGTCTGAAGAATAGCTGTCAAAGATTTTTCTCCCATTCTGCAAGCTCTCTCTTCAAGCTCTGAATTGTGTCCTTTGCTGTGCAGAAGGAATTATTGCATTTTATCAGTTCACAATAGAATGAAATTATGAATCTATAACAAGATAAGACAAATAATTTTAACATGTGGAGATTGAATAATATGCTTTTGCATGAGGAATGGGTCCTAGAAGAAATCAGGGGAGAAATAAAAATTATTAGAAACAAACAAGAATAGATACACAGTACATCAAAATCTCTGGGACACCCTGATTCTAAGAGGAAAGTGTATAGCATTGAGTGCCTACATTAAAAAAAAAAAAGAAAGATCCCAAATAAACAATCTAATATTACATGTCAAGTCCCTAGAAAAGCAAAAACAAACTAATTTAAAAACCAATAGAAGACAGGAAATAATTAAGATCAGAGCCAGAATTAGTGAAATCAAGAATAAAAATACAAGTGATAAATGTAACAAAGAGTTTCTTCTTTGAAAAGATAAACAAGATTGATAAACCCTTAGCCAAACTAGGCAAAAGAAAAAGGAATCCTGAATCAACAAAATCAGAGGTGAAAAAAGGAAATATCAGCACAGACATTTATGAAATCCAGACGATCCTTAGGAACCATTTTGAAAACTTATATTCTAATAAATTGGAAAATCTAGAAGATATTAACAAATTTCTAGACACATATGACCTACCTAAATTGAACCAAGAAGATATAGAAAACCTAAACATACTGATATTAAGCAATGAGATTGAAGCAATAATAAAAAGCCTTTCAACAAAGAAAAGCCCAGCATCAGATAGATTCTCAGCTAAATTCTACCATACCTTTGAAAGAAAAACTAATGTCAGTCCTCGTCAAATTATTCCATGAAATAGAAAGGGGAGGAACACTCCCAAACATTTTCGTTCTATGAAATCAGTATCACCAAGATACCAAAACCGATAAAGACATGTCAAGGAAAGAAAACTACAGATGAATACCTCTCATGAACATAAGTGCAAATAAATCTTTAATAAAATATTAGCAATCTACATTTGAAAATGCATTAAAAAGATACTATGCCATGACCAAGTGGATTTCCTCACAGGGATGAAAGGTTGGTTTAACAAATCAATAAATGTAATATATCACTCATATAGAATTAAGGACAAAAATCATATGACCATCTCAATAGATGCAGAAGTAGCCTTTGACAAAAGTCCAGCACCCATTCATGTTAAAAACACCAGAGAAGGAACTTACCTCAACATTGTAAAGGCTATATTATATATGACAAACCCAAAGCCAGCCTGTACTGAGTGGAGAATAACTGAAATTATTTTCTCTGAAATCAGGAACATGACAAAGCTGTCTACTCTTACCATTTCTATTCAACATAGACCTTGAAACTCTAGCCAGAGCAAATCAGGCAAGAAAAGAAATTTAAGGGAAAGAAGAAGTCAAACTCTGTTTGCTAATGACATGATTTTATACTAAGTAGACTCAAAGAACTCTACCAGAAGACTCTTAAAGCTGATAAACAAATTCAGCAAGGTAGCAGGATTCAAGATCAACATTCATAAACCAATAACTTTCCTATACTCCAATAATGAATCTGCTGAGAAAGAAATCAGGAAAATAATTCTATTTATAATAGACTTTAAAAATACTTTGGAATAAATCTAACTAAGGAGGTGAGACCTCTACAATGAAAATTATAAAACACTGAAGAAAGAAATTGAAGAAGATCTCAAAAGATGAAAAGACCTCCCATTTCCTTGAAATAGGCAAAATCAGTGTCATCAAAACGGCCATATTGGGGCTGGGATTGTGGTTCAGTGGTACAGCACTTGCCTAGCATGTGTGAGGTACTGGGTTCAATTCTCAGCATCACATATAAATAAATGAATAAAGAGGTCCATCAACAACTAAAAAATAAAATAAAATAAATGGCCATATTACCAAAAGCATTATGTAGATTCAATGCAATCTTCATAAAAATATCAATGATGCTGGATGTGGTAGCACATGCCTATAATCCCAGTGGCTCAGTGGGCTGAGGCAAGTTCTCAGTAGTCCTGAATCACAAGTTTGAAAGCCAGCCTCAGCAATTCAGTGAGGTTCTAATCAACTTAGTGAGACCCTATCTCAAAATAAAAAATAAATAAATAAGAAGGGCTGGGGATGCGCTTAGTAGTAAAATGCCCATGGGTTCAATTCCTAGCACCAAAACAAACAAACAAATGACAAAAAAACAATGACATTGTTCACAGAACTAGAAAAAAACTATCCTAAAATTCATTTGGAAGAACAAAAGACCCAGAATAGCTAAAGCAATACTGATCAATAAGAATGATACTAGTAGCATAACAATACCTGATCTGAAATTATACTACAGATCTATAGTAACAAAAACAGTATGGCATTCGCATAAAAGCAGACATGAAGACCAATGCAATAGAATAAAGGACACAGAGACAAACCCACATAGATACAGTCATCTGAGAACTGACAAAGGTACCAAAACCATATGTTGTAGGAAAGACAGCCTTTGAAACAAAGAGTTCTGGGAAAACTGGATATCCATATGTATAAGAATAAAACTATGGGGCTGGGGTTGTGGCTCAGCAGTAGAGTGCTTGCCTAGCACGTGTGAGGCCCTGGGTTTGATCCTCAGCACCACCCCAAAATAAATAGATAAAATAAAGATATTGTGTCCAACTACAAGTAAAAAAATAAATATTTTTTTTAAAAAAGAATGAAACGAGGTTCCTATCTTTCACCCTGCACAAAAATCAACTCAAAGGGGACCAAAGACCTAGAAATTAGACCAGAAACACTGTAACTGTTACAAGAAAACATAGGGTCAATACTCCAACACATGGGCTCAGGCACTGACCTTCCTAAAAGCTCCTAAAACTCAAGAAATAAAATGAAGAATCAATAAACGTCAAGTTTAAAAGCCCATTTTATTTTATATAGAAGTAGTTGTTTGAAGTTAATTTTACAATTTGGTCTTTAGGTAATAGTATATCTGTGAGGTCATGACTAAAATTGAGGAATAATTAATATAGATAGTGATGATACAATGACTCCAGGGATTGTGTGTCTCCTCATTTGGGGGAAAGAATGATAACTTCCTCTCTTATAAGAGAGCTACATCTTGTTAGATATAAATAAATAAAGTTGCTTTGTTGTACAAGAATTCAACAAAAAAAGGATATACAAGGGTGCATATAGAAACTGATAGGTCAAAGGAGGGTAGTAGGGACTTATCAATTCTTGCTTCTGGGCTTCAGATTGAAAATGTGATTAAATAGGTAACTATTTTTCCTTTGCCAGCTGGCACTGTGAGCTTTTGCCAGTAGAGGGCACTGGAGAGAAACTGCAAGAAGGAAAAGCAGTTTGATTTCCAGTGGTGCGCAGCACCTACTCAGGAGGTGCCTGCAGCATAGACACCAGGGTCCCGCTGCTCTCACAACCTCTCCAATGCCTGGCTTCATGGTAGCCGGCAGCACCTAGTGGCCAGTAGCTTCACACCTGGAATTCCCCATTAGATGGGTTAGTAGCAGTTTGCTTCTAGCTTCTGAAGCATCAACGGGTTCCCCATTTTCTAGCTTTTGTAGTACATGGCAGCCAGTAGCAGCTAGTAGCCAGCAACTTCCTCCAGCACCCTACATCATGTAGTTTTGAGACACAGTACCTCTAGTTAGACCCTTCCTGCAAGGGCTTAGATATTGAGTGTCCCCCAAAGATTCATGTGTTGAGGGCCCAAAGATTCATGTGTTGAGGTCTTGGTCCCCACACAAGGTGATGGTATTGAGAGATGTTGGGATCTTTAAGAAGTGGGACCTGTGAGAGGTCCTAAAGTCAATGGGAGGGTGCCCTCAGAAGGAACTGTCTGTTTCTTGTTCCCTATCTGGCAATGTGATTATTTGCACCCCCGTGTGTTCCTGCACTGCCATCACTAGGTGGCGATAGAGCCAGGGGAGACCCTCACCAAACCCTGTACTCTGCTATTTGGGCTTTTTTTTTTTTTTTTTTTTGGAGGTAGATATTGCAGATTTTTTATTAGTGCATTACAATTATACATAATTATTGAATTCATTGATATTTGGGCTTTTATATCCACAAAATGTGAGCTAAATAAAGCTGTTTTCTTTATAAAGTTAGTCTGCCTTAGGTGTTTTGTTATTGTAACAAAAAACATGGCTAATAAACCTCCCCATAAACAGCTTTAAGGATGGGTTTCTGGAAAGTTCTAGAGAGCAGATTTTCATCAAGCTCTGCTATTCAATGAGCCACTGACATATTTTCTCCAAAAAGAACTGGATCTCAGCCCTGAATTGAGGCAAGAGAGAAATATTGTGGGCAAGGGTCTTCCATGAGCGCTCTATTTCACCTATGTTCATGCCCTACCTTCTTGAATGTATGGCATGTATTTATAATAGCTCTTTTAATGTCCTTTGTCTACTTATTCTATCATCTGGGTCACTTTTGGGTCATTTTCTATGGAGTATTTTTCTTCTCGTTAAGGGTTATATTTTCCTACTTCTTTACATGCCCGATAATTTTTATTAGATGCCAGGCATTATAATTTTTTTCCTTGTTTGGTGCAGATTTTTTGTACTTTGTAATATTTTTTTTGTTCTGAGACATAGTTTATCAATTTGATCCTTTTGAAACTTACTTTTATGTTTTGTTGTTGTTGTTTTCAGGTAGGACTTGATCAACCTTTAGTCTAGGGCTAATTTGATAGTCTAGAGCTAATTTGGTACTGAAGCAATACCCTTCTGAGTTTTCCACTCAACATCACACGTGTCAGGAGGTTTTCTCATTCAGGCTGGTATGCAAATGAACTATATTCCTGGCTCTGAAAAACTTGAGACTTGTTTAGGGGCCTTCCCATGGGCCTTAGATAGTTTGAGGCCAGCCTCAGCAATTTATCAAGACCCTGCCTCAAGACAATAAATAAAGGGGGCAGGCACAGTGGTATATGCCTGTCATTCCAGTGGCTTTGGGGGCTGAGGCAGGAAGATCACAAGTTCAAAGCCAGCTTCAGCAACTTAGCAAGACCTTATCTCAAATAACAAATAAAAAGGATTGTGATATGGCTCAGTGATATTGCCCCTGGGGTCAATGTTCATACCCAAACCAAACCAAAACAAAATAAAAAATAAAAAGGGCTGTGGATGTAGCTCAGTGGTAGAGCACTCCTGGGTTCAATTCCCAGAAAAAAAGAAGGGTTTTATTAGATTTGGCTTAGATGACCAGAGGCTTGAATAGTTCCACAATGGCCTGCAGACTGGAAAGCAGAGAAACCAGGAGCATATCAGTTCAAGTTCTTTTCTCAGAACAAAAAAATCCAATGATACAGCCCCAGTCCAAGGCTGAAGACCTAAAGCCCTGGAGAGTCATTGCTGCAAATCTATATTCAATGGTTAAAGAATCCTGAGTCTGATGTCCATGGCAATGGCAGCAACAAAAACACACACCCATTCAAGAAGTGTTTAGTGTGTGCATATGTGCAAGTTTCTCCACTCTTCCACTTTTTGTTCCATCTGGGCCCCCAGCCTCCCGGATGGTGCTGTCCAGATTCAGGGTGGGTCTTCCCCACTCAGTTCACTGACCCACATGCCAGTTGTTTCTGGAAATACCTCGAAGACATCCAGAACTGTGCTAAATCCATTTTGTAGGGATCTGTCAATCCAGTCAAATTGATAACCAAGATTAACCATCACACCACCCCAACAATGCACCTAGAAATACTCTCTATACAATCATATGTTTTACTCATTTGTTTCCTTTCTCTCAGGGATCATGGTGCCATGTTTTCTGTTGTCTAATGTCTAGAAACCATTGTTTCAAATATTATCTGGTTGCTTAGTTGTTTAAGGCAGAAGAGTAAATCTAGTTGCTATTACTCCATCATGGCTGGTAAGAGAATTTTCTTTTTTTGATCCATAGTCTCAGACTTTGCCTTCTGGAACTCATACTCAAGTTATCAGCAAAATCTCTACATCCTCAATCTTTTCTCTGAAGGACAAGCTCGCCTTCTTGTTCCAATGGGAACATAAATGGATTTTATATAACAATGTTGCAGATCTCTCAAACCATGGCCATTTTTTCTCTCCCACACCTCAACACCAATGATTCCAAAGGCATAGGTATCCTCTTTGTGTTTCATGCATGTCCTCCAACCATGCTATCTCCCTCCTCAGGACTTTCTCCAACTCCTTGGGGGCAGAAGCATGAGACTCTACAGCCTTCTATTCATCTCTGTCTCAGCCATCTACCAAGCCCCTCATGACTCCTCAAAACTTTTTTTAGGATTTTATTATAGCTCACTGTCACTCTCTACAATACCTCTCTTACCCAGAATTTTTGGTGATTTCAAAATCCACATTGATGACAGATTCAAAATCCATATTCCAAACCATATGTGGTGGCACATGCCTGTAATCCCAACATCTTGGGAGGCTGAGGCAGAAGGATCACAATTTTGAGGCCAGCCTCAACAACTTAGTGAGATCCCGTCTCCAAATAAAAAATAAAAAGGGCTGGGGATGTGGCTCAGTGGTTAAGCACCTTTGGGTTCAATCCCTGGTGTATGTGTATATATATATATATATATATATATATATATATATATATATATATATATATATATAAACTATATTCCAACCCTCTGCCTTCCTTGTTCTATGAGCTGTTCTGCACTGATATGGTACCCACTCTACTTCAGCCACCCCACTCCCCACTGTTGTGCCTGAGGTCTAGTGGTAAACAATATCTGAAGTCTCTCCATAATCTCAAATTCAAGGTTTCACTCACTGACCACCACATCTTCTCATTCCAGCTCGCTTCTACTTTATATTAGTCAGAGTTCTCCAGAGAAGAACCAATATCACATAAATGCAGATAGATAGATAGATAGATGGATAGATGCTCCTCAAATTACAATGTTACATCCCAATAAACTCATCATAAGTTAGAAATGTCATAGGGCAAAAATGCATTTAATACGTTAACCTACCAAATAACCTAACTTAACAGCACAGTATGCCACAGAGTATTGGTTGTTTCCCCTCATAACTGCATGACTGCCTGGGAGCTACAATGTGCTATCACAGCCCAGAATCACATGAAAGAATAATACTGCATATCACTAGCTCAACAAAAGACCAAAATTGAAAGTACAGTTTCTAGTCAGGTATGGTGGCACACACCATTAGTCCCAGCTACTTGGGAGGCTGAAGCAGGAGGATCACTTTAAACCTTGGAGTTTGAGATGAGCCTGGTCAACATAGCAAGACCCTGTTTCAAAAAAAAAAAAGTACAAGTACAGTTTTTACTTAATTTATATCACTTTTGCACCACAGTAAGATTGAAAGAATCATAAACAGAACTACTGTAAGTCAGAGACCATCTAGATAGATAGATAGATGGAGGGATTATAAGGAATTGGCTAATGAAACCTGACTTGCTGCAACATCAGTGTGGTGAATTCTTAAGGACTGGAGGAATTCTAACTTTCCTTTTAGTCCCAGCTGAAACCAAACACCCTCAACCAAGTCTATTCACTGCAGCTATTCTACAGCCAGAGGCAGCAGCATGAATTATGGAAAGGCACGGATTGACAAGGTTAGTTGGTGACCAGGCACCCATGGGCAGATCCTAGGCAGTGAAATAGCCTCTTTGCATTGGGGTCTTGATGCAGGAATTTTGCTGGGAGGTCAAGAATTGAAGATGAGGGGTGGCAATGTTCATCTCGAAGTGGAACTTTTCCAAGATACTAAGAGCAATGAGCTGAGCTGCAGTTAAGACAAGGCTCTAGTAAATTATCATGCCCTTGATAAGAGTCTAATATCCCGATTATATAAGGCATTCTTACTGTCCAACACCAAAAACAAAAACAAAAGAAAATCTATTTTTTTCCTGTAGTACTAGGGGTTGAACACAGGGACACTTTACCACTGACCTACAGCCATAGTCATTTTTATTTTTATTTTTCTTATTTTGAGACAGGGTCTTGCTAAGTTACTGAGGCTGGACTGAAACTTTTGATCCTCCTACTTCAGCCTCCCAAGTCACTGGAGTCATAGGCATGGGCCACCATGCCAGCCTGATTTTTTATTTTGAGAGACAGGGTCCTGCTAAGTTTCCCAGGCCGGACTTTAACTCACTATCCTCCTGCCTCAGCCTCCTGAATAGCTGGGAATACAGGCATGCATCCAGCTAACAACCTGATTTTTTTTTTAATGGGCAAAGGACATTTTTTTACAAAGAAGATATACAAATAGCCAAGGACATAAAAAGATACTCAATATCATTTATCATTAGGGAAATGTAAATCAAAACCAAAACAAGGTCCCACTTTATCACATAGTATGGCTATAATAAACAAAACAGAAAATAAGTGTTGGCAAGGATTTGGAGCAATTGAGACTCTTGTACATTGTTTTGTACAAGCACTATGGAAATAGTTGCTTGTCTACGAGGTAAACAAAGAACTACACATAATCCAGCAATTCCACCCCCAAGTACATACCCGAAAGAACTAAAAACTGGTACTAATATGTAACACATATTCATAGCAGCAGCATCCACAATAGCCAAAAGGTGGAAACAGCACAAATGTCCATCAACAGATGAATAGATGGACACATTATGGCACACACACACACACACAGAGGAATGTTATTTAGCTACAAAAAACAAACAAACAAACAAATGAAGTGCCTGCTACATGCACAATGTCAAAGATTAACACAGATGACAGTAAAGTGGTAAAAACAGATTTATTCAGTAACTACTGACAGTAAGGAAAGCTCTGAGCTCTATTTTGATCTATAGGTGATTTGGGTGTTATTAAAGGAGATGGAAGGAGGGGAGAGAGCAGAGGCTCAGTAAAGTCAGAGAAATGAAAAAGTACAGATGGCTGGTGAGTGTAAATATGATGAGGACAGCCATGTTTTCTGGATGACAATTATGGAAATAGGATTCTGTGCTCCCACAGAAACAGGCCCTATCCTTACTGATGGTTACATTTCAAAGGAATAGCTCTGGGGTTCTTGTAAAAGATGTTTCTGATGGTCTGGGGTTGTGGCTCAGTGGTAGAGTGCTCGCCTAGCACGCGTAAGACCCTGGGTTTGATCCTTGGCACCACATAAAAATAAATAAAGGTATTGTGTCCAACTGCAACTAAAAATAAAACATTAAAAGAAAAGATGTTTCTGAAATGCAAGAGATACACATTTACAATCATAAGCCTTTTTTTTTTTTTTAAAGCAAATGCTCTAAAGGTAAAGAGCCTATCATGGGGTGATGTCTAGAACAAACAGTAAATTCTGAAAGTCTGAGCTTTCTTAGGCCTAAGTTTTTTGTTTGTTTGTTTTTCATACTGAGGATTGAACCCAAGGGTATTTAACCACTGAGCCACATTCCAAGCCCTTTTTATTTCTTATTTTGAGACAGGGTCTCACTAAGTTGCTTAGGGCTTCACTAAGTTGCAGAGGCTGACTTTCAGCTTCCAATCCTCCTGCCTCAGCCTCCCAAGCTGCTGGGATTACAAGTCTGCACCATGGCACCTGGCTCAAGCAAGTATTTTAGTGGGGAACTGGTGACATCCCAGGAATATGGCCTTATGCTGCTATAATTCATGTTAATGTTTGGTTAAGTCTCTTATTGCAGGGTTTAGATGAAGCTGTTATGTGCCAAGAGTTCTGCAGTACTCAGTGATACATGTTCCAATGTGGATGAACCTTGTGGTGGTATGTAAAAGAAACTAGACACTAAAGATCATACGCTCTATGGACCCAGAATAGAAAAATTCAAAAAGACAGAACACAGATTGGTAATTGCCAGGGACTGGGGTTGGGGCAGGGAATGGATAGCATTTGCTTGGTACAGGGTTTCCTTTTTGGGTGAATAAAATTTTTTGGAACTAGATGAAAGTGGTGGCTGTACAAACTGCCATACAATGGTTGATTTTATGTTATGTGAATTTCACCTCAAGTTTTAAAAAGAAAAAAGAAAAGTCAGGCATAGTGGCACACAGAAACTTGCAAGTTTGAGCCAGCCTGGGCAAATTAGAGCCTGTCTCAAAATAAAACAAGACACAGCTGGGAATGTAGTTCAGAGGTAGAGCATCCCTGGGCTAAATCCCTATGATGGGAGGAGGTGGGCAATGTGTAGGGACAGAGAAAAAAAAAGAAAAGAAAATCTAATTTTCTGATGGGGACTGGGCAAATAAGTTTTCCTTCAAATATTCTATTCACAGTAACTCATGTGTGTGGGAGTAAGTTCCACATGCTAACCTCATGGTAAAAAGCACAGATTCCTCCCTCATTTCCAGCACCTTCTCTAGATTAGCATATGGAATAAAACATTCTGCAATTTCAGAAATGCTCTATATTTACACTGTCCGGTATGGTAGCTACTAGCCACATATGACCATACAACATTTAAAACATGGCACATGGTGGGAGAACTTGCCTAGCAGATGCAAGGCCCTGGGCTTCATCCCCAGCACTACAAAAAAATTAATAAAATATGCTGGAAGTTGTGGTGCATACCTATAATGCCAGCAGCTCAGGAGGCTGAGGAAGGAGGATTGCAGGTTCAAAGCCAGCCTCAGCAATTCAGCAAACCTGTAAGCAACCTTGTGAAACCCTGTCTCAAAAAATAAAAGGGCTGGGATGTGCCTCAGTGGTTAAGTGCCCCTGGGTTCAATCCCTTGTACCTAAATGAATAAATAAGTGGCAAGTGTAACTGAGGGGCTAAATTTCTACTTTTTTTTTGGTCTGGAGATGGAACCCAGAGCTTCACATGTGCTAAGCACATGCTCTACCCAACCCCTATTTAATTTTTTATTGTAGTAAAATACACATAACATAAAATTTAACATCTGTCTTAGTTCATTTCTGCTGCTTAACAAAATACCTTAGACTGACTATAAATAATAGAAATTTATTTCTCACAGTTATGGAGACTGGGAAGACCAAGATCCAAGGAGTCAGAAGATTCAGTGTCTGATGAGGGCTCACTCTCACACTCTGCTTTAGATGATGTCTTTTGCTGTGTCCTCACATGATGGAAGGGCAAAGAGTTCACAAGCTCCCTGAGGCCTCTTTTAATAAGGGCATTAATCCCATTGATGAGGATGCAGCCCTCATGATCTAATAACCTCCCAAAGTTTCTACCTCTTGAAACCACCACAATTGGGATTATGTTTGAACATGAATTTTGGAGGCACATAAATACTCAGACCATGGCATCATCTTTCTTTTACTGTTGTTGTTGATGGTGGTACTGGGTATTGAACCAAGGGGCACTTTGCCACTGAGTCACATTCCCAGTCCTTTCCATTTTTTATATTGAGACAGGGTCTCCTGTCTCCCTAAACTGCTTTAGGTCTCACAAGTTGCTGAAGTTGGCCTCAAACTGATCCTCCTGCCTCATACCTCCAAGTTGCTGGAATTATAAGTGTGTGCCTCTGCCCCCAGCCATCTTGATCATTTTTAAGTTTACAATTCAGTGGTATTGAGTACATTCACATTGTTATGCAACTATTATCATCACCCATCTCCAGAGCATTTTCTTCTTCCCAACCTGAAACTCATACCTATTAAGCAATAACTCCCCATTCTCTCCTTCTTCCAGCGTCTGGCAAACATCATTCTATTGAGAAACAGAAGAGAAAGACCTGACCTTCCCCAAGAAGAACTTTTTATTTTTCTTCTTTCCTCCTGCTGCTCCAAACACTTCACAGCTGGACTGGGAGATGCTGACCTGGCTGGATGTTTCATGGCTGCTCTGGGAAACTTTTGGCTATAGCAGTCTCAGATTCCCTGGGATAATTCTAGAAGACTAAGCCCCTCTTCTGTCACTTCAGATATCCTCATTCTTGTTGGCAAGGAACCTCTCCCTGACTCATGATAGCCAAGGCAGGTGGGCCCAGTATACCTTCCTAGGCTGGTATGATTATGCAGAAAATTCACAGTAGGCAGGAGATTGTGTGAATGCATAGGCCTGTTCTTTTTGCCTATATATGCAGCATTCTTTTCACTCTCATGGGGATGGGGAAGCCCCCATCCCGTGTACTGCTCCCCTTTATGCTGCAGTATAGTCCTAATAAAACCTCTTTCCAGGCTAAGCTGGTTGTATTAAGAGCTGATAATATGAGGGCGGTTCACACCAAGAGATGCCAGCAACCAGAGCTGATAATACCAAGAGCTTTTAGCCTGAGAACAGCTAGCAGCCCAAGAGCTGTCAGGAGCTTCAGAAAAAGCTGCTGAGATTGCTGCTAGCTCCGATTTCTAGAAGAGCAACAAGGAGAGCTGTCAAATAGCCACTGGCAATCAAGGTTCAGGGCTACTAACACCAAGGGAGCTGCACTTCATTCATTCATGGTTTCTATCCAACTGAGAAAAATACCCCTCAGTCAACTGGTAACTCTACTTTCTTGTCTTTATGAATTTGACTTCATATGTGTGGAATCATACAGTATTTTGACCCTTTATGTCTGGCTTATTTTATTCAGCACAATATCTTCATGGTTTATGTATGCTGTGCCTTGTGTCAGAAACATCTGTGCGTCATTCACTAATTCTGAGAAATATGTCACTAGGCAATTTTATTATGCAAGCATCATAGAATGTGCTTTCATAAACTAAGATGGTTACAACCTCACTAGGCAATATAACATGTGTGTGTGTGTATGTGTGTGTGTGTGTGTGTGTGTGTGTGTGTGTGTGTGTGTGTGTTGGGGATGAAACTCAGGGCCTCACATGTGCTAAGCACACATTCTACCACTGGGCCACACCACCGGCCCAAGGTGGTATACTTTCATAGGACTGCACTCATGAATGCAGACCATTCTTGAATGAAATATCATTATGTAGTGCATGACTGTTCTTTATTTAATTTTAATTTTAATGTAAATAGCCACAGGTAGCTAGTGTCTACCACATTGGATAGCACAGCTCTATAAAATGCTTTTATCACCTTGTATCAATTTATCAACTTGATATAAACTGTTTCAGAGTAGAGAAAAAAAGAAATCCCCCAACCCATGTATTATAATTTATGTACTGGAGATTTTCCTAGAGGATGCTGATAGGAATCTTCCAGTAAAAGAGAAGGAGCAGATGTCATGTGTGCTGTGTTAAGGATTAAGAGGTATGTTCTGAACCAAAATGTGCAAATAGTCTTTGAAGATGAACTATGGGACTACCTTCTGCCTTAACATACTCTGGTAGAGGAAGACTTGGAAGTAAGATGCCCATCTGCTTCTGATAGACAGAAGGTATGTTGGAAAATTATACTGAGGGCTGAGCTGGGGCTAATTTTGTGATATTCTGCCATATTTATTCATTCATGCATGTTTAATTCCATGGATGTTTATGTATTACCTAACTCTGCACTAAGCCACGTGCCAGCTTCTGGGACACAGCAGCATAGCAACCAGACAAAGTCCCTGCCTCCATGAAATGTTACTTTCTCAAAGGACAGAGCCAAATAATAATCAAAAAATAAAAACAAGAAACTCAGATGGCCATTCTAAGTACAAAGTATAATGAAAGAGAATGAGTGCTGTGTGGTTGGAGATACCCAGGAATGGTTAGTTTATGAGACACTGGGGCAGGCCTCACTGAAAAGAGGACATATAATTAGAAATATAAAGGCAGCCTGGATTATTAGACTGGTTTCTCCCCGTGGTCTTGTTCAACATGCTCCTCTGTTGGTTGGGTTTCTACAACCTTGGTAGTTGGATCTAAAGGTTGATCTGCTATAGGTTCAATTTGGGAGCAAGAATTCTTGATAGTTAGTGCTGAATTCTTCCATCAGGAGGCTCATGTCTGGCACAGTCTCTAAGACATATTTTTATTTTTAATTGATACTTAATAATTGTGCATTTTTATTTATAGGATCTCCCCCTCACCATCTCTCTCAGTAAGTACTGGGGATTGAGCCCAGGGGTGGTTAACCACTGAGCCACATCCCCTGGTTTTTTGGGGTATTTTTTTTGTTTTTTGAGACAAGATCTCACTAAATTGTTTAGGGCCTCACTAAGTTGCTGAGGCTGGTTTTGAACTTGAGATCCTCCTGTGTCAGCCAAGTTATTGGGATTACAGGTGTGTACCACCATGTCCAGCTGGCTCTCTCTTTTGCTGTGATCCTGTGGCCCTAGATAGCCATTGTCTGAACTCAATATTTCATT
This sequence comes from Ictidomys tridecemlineatus, assembly GCF_052094955.1. Taxonomy (NCBI): domain Eukaryota; kingdom Metazoa; phylum Chordata; class Mammalia; order Rodentia; family Sciuridae; genus Ictidomys; species Ictidomys tridecemlineatus. The sequence continues at coordinate 79,763,389 of NC_135493.1, forward strand.
AAGTCTTTGTAAAGTGATGAGAGTCAATCATTCCTTCTTCAATTTAAGAGTTATTTTACAAATCCTTGGTGTACATAGAACATTTTCAAACAATTCTCCCTCCTTTCATCCCCAAATCTTTCAGTTTTGACCATCATGTCATGAGAGTCCTGATTTATTGAAGTCATTTACCAACCCTCATTTCTCTAGAATTTTAGTTCCTCTATTAACCATAACTCCCTTTATATCACCCTCCCCTTGACCCTTGATGATTTCATTTTCACTGAAATAATCCTTCCAAATATCTGAACTCTCACTTTCTTGACCTCCTTTCTTGCATTCATCTCCTCACTCATTCGCTTCCATAAAAATAACCTCATAACACCATCACTGTTGTGGTTTGGATATGAAGTGTCCCCAAAGACTCATGTGTTGAACGCTTGGTCCCAGATGCTGCAATGTTCAATGGATAAATCCATTAATGAGTTCCTAATTGAAGGGTCAATTAGGAGGTGGGGCCCAGTTGGAAGAAGTAGATCACTGGGGATGCCTTTTAAGGGTGTATCTTTTTTTTAAGGGTATATCTTGTTCCTAGCATCTTCTTCTCTTTTTTTTCCCCAGACACCACGAGGTGAACTGCTGTGCTCCACCCACACCTTCTGCCATAATGTTCTGCCTCATCACAGGCCAAAAGTAATGGACCCAGCCATCTATGAACTGAAACCTTTAAAACAGGGACCTTAAGTTGTTTTTCTCAGGCATTATGTCAGAGACAGAAAGCTGATTACCACAGTCACTCAAATTGGAAAAGGTGCAATTATCAACTTCATGCATCTCTCTCTGATATTTTTCTTCTATTGTTTCAGGTAATTTCTTCTAGTACTCCAACTATAATAATCATCATATCCTAAAACAGGGGCACTGAAACATCATGAAGAATTCACAGCTATCTATACAGACACCTAAGTATAGTAAAGACAACTCTTCGAGGAAACATCCTCTAAATTGTTCTAGCTTCAGATCCTGACACAGATCCATTAAAATCTCAGAAACCTCCCACCAGGGACAGAGCCTCTCCAACTCAGATACCTCACAGACTGGACACAAATCCCCCAAAGGATCAGAAATCTAACATCCTAAGACACAGACCCTTAATAGAACAGAGTCCCCATACTCTGGAATACACTTATGAACAGCTTAGATACCTGAAACATGCACCCCAAATTCTGAGACCTCAAACACTGACATAAATTTGCCAAAACCACAGAGACCCCCCAAAACCTAGAGAATCCCCAGTCACCTCAGACACCTCACACACTAGACATATAACCTCAAAGAATTTATAGGCATCACACACTGGGTCCCAAACACTGTGTTTCACATCCTGAGATACAGACCCACAAAAAGCTCATAGACCACATGTAGAGGATAGAGCCCCCCAAAGTCTGCACATTTCATATAATGGATAAAGAATCCCAAACAGATTTGAGACATTATACCTTGGGTCACAGAAGCCCTGAAAGAACATAAAAATTAGGTTCTGGGACACAAAACCAGAAAACCATTATAGATAACATTTATAGCCAGAGACAATCCTAGAAAAAGTTCAGAGATCACACTTCTTGGAAACAGATTCTTTTCTTTTTTTCTAGAAAGAGATTCCTACACAGAGGAGAGATATCTTATTCTCTGTTAGAATTCCATACACAACTTTTTCTTTTCTTTTCTTTCTTTCTTTCTTTTTTTTGTGGTGCTGAGCCTTGTGTATGACAACTGAGCTACAGCATCAGTCCCCACATATAACTTTTAATACTATGTATCTAAGGATACTGACCTACAAAATGCACTAAACATCTTTTTTTTTTTATTGATTTATTTTTTTGACACAACATCTTTGTTTGTATGTGGTGCTGAGGATCGAACCTGAGCCGCTCTCATGCCAGGTGAGTGCGCTACCGCTTGAGCCACATCCCCAGCCCCATGCACTAAACATCTTTGACAAAAGCTAAGTGACCTCAAATTCCAGACACATACATAAAATCATTTCAGAGGCCTGAAATTTATCCCCAAAGGGATTCAAAACCTTAAAATGCCAGAGCCTTCACACTCAGGGACAATGAACCTCATAACACCAAAACATCACCATCATGGAAAGAGTCCCACAAAACTTGAGAGTGCCCACATTCTGGAGAGCATAGAAACACACACAACAAACAAACAAACAAACAAACAAACAAAACTCAGTGGCCTCAGAAACAGGAAGAAAACCAAATTGGCTTGGGGAAGTCATAGTCTAGAAAACAGAAAACCAAAGAGCTTCAAGACCTCACCCTTTGGACACAGCTTCCCTAAAACCTCAGAGACTATTATAAGACACAGGCCACAAAAGAGCTAGGAGATTTCAGTCTGTGGAACAAAGATCCAAGTAACTCAGATACTATATACAATGGTATAGAGATTCTCAGATTAAAGGTATCACAACCTGAAAAAAGGCCCTCAAAAACCTCAGAGACCTTGTTCCCTGAGACACAGAAATGTCAAACAACTAATATCACAGCTACAGTTTGAATGTGTTCCCCAAAAGTTCATGATTAAAACTTAATCCCCAAATCCATATATTAATGAATTTAGAGGCAGGGACTTTGGGAGATAGTTAGGATTAGATGAGATTTGAGGATGGGCCTCCATGATGGCATTAGTGGCTTTATAAGAAGAGGAAGAAAGACCAGAGCTAGTATGCTTGCTCTGTCTCACCATGTGATGCCTCCTGCCATCTCATGATGCAGCAGGGAAGCCCTCACCAGATGCTAGTGCCAGGTACTTGAATTCCCCAGCCTCTAGGATTGTGAGCCAAATAAACTATTTCTTCTTCTTCTTCTTTTTTTTTTTTAATAATGAGGAATGAAGCCAGCCGCATTTTACCACTGAGTTACATCTCCAGTTCTTTTTTATTTTTACTTTGAGACAGAGTCTCACTAAGTTGCTGAGGCTGGCCTTGACTTTGCGATCCTCCTGTCTCAGCCTCCTGAGTTGCTGGGATTGTTGGGGAACAGGCAGATGAGATGGTGGGAACATGAGGTTAAAAGAATAATTATATAAAATGGGCCCACTTTTCTGACCCCCACATGCTTTCTTTTCCAAGAAACAATCTACCTGAAGCCCTATCCAGCCTAAGTGGACAGGATATGTCACACTCCTTAGTAAACTACCTGTTCACTGCAGGAGAAATGGCAGGCCTAAATAATGTTGATAAGAAGAGCCCATTACCCTGAAAGAGGGTCATCAGGTCCTGAAACTCTGAGGGATAAGGACAGTTCTTCCTAACCATAAAATATGTAAGAATGTATGGCTTAGAATCCAATTAGAACTGGTCAGCATGGGCCAAGGTGATCTAGAGTTGCCATGAAAATGGGGACTTAAAAGTATGATGTCAGCCTGCTTTCAGTCAAAAGTTAAGAGGTGGACCTGGGCAGGGCTCTGTGGAAACTTCTCTGGCATGCCCAATAAAACTGGAGTTCAGGAGAGGTACATTGTTTCTCTCCTAAGAGGACCCACTCTCTCCCTCGAGAGTGTTCCCTTCCCCTTTTCCTATCTTTTTAATAAACTTATTCCTGTTGCTCTCAGCAATATGTCTGAAATTTTTCTGACTTGGTTGCAAGAATCAGGGTTTGAAGAGGGGGTCTTTACACTTCCCTGGTTTCTCAGAAGGCCTGGCTCTGTATTCTTGTATTACAGGAATACACCAATGTGCCTGGCTAAACTTATTTTTATAAATTACTCCATCTTGGGTAGTTTGCTATAACAATAGAAAATGGAGTAAGACAATCACCATATGACAAACTGCTCTCATCAGCCTTTAATATTTCAAAACCTGGAATACCTGTTTTATTAAGGAATATTATTAAGACCTTAGTTCTATTAAGGATCTATGTCCTAGAATGTGAAGTCTGACCCTTTGGGGGATTTGTGTCCAGACTGGAAAGTACCTGAATTTGGAAGGCTCCATGGTGGGAGATTTCTGAGATTTTCTGAGATTCCCAAAATTACTTGCACGTTTAACATCCTGCAAAGAGACACTAAATAGTTCTATGACCTCACATTTTGGCCATGATCCTAAAGTCAGCTCAGAAATCTGGCACACCTAAGAACAGTAATGTGGCCTCAAATTCAAGAAGAGAACCTCAAAAATTCAGAGATAGTCACAGTCAGGGACACCAATTCTCAAAAATGTCAAACACTTCAAAATAAAAAATAAATTTAAAGAAAAGTCAAGCATCTCACAGCCATATAAATGGACCCACAAAATATTCAGAGAACTCATGCCATGGTCAAAAATAAGCCAACTCAGAGAATTCACACTCTAGGAAGTGTGAGATGTCACATGTTGGGTAGTATAACCCCAAAGAGTTCAGAAGGCTTACAGCCTGGGATACAGAGCAGAGATGTGGAATACAGCCTGGAAACCTCACACCCTGAAACTCAGATCCCCAAACTTTCCAAGGAATTTATAGCCTTGGTCACAGAAATGCAAACATATTAATGACCTCACATCCTGAGACACAGGCTCCCAAATACCTCAGGACCTTATCCTATGAGTCAGCAATCCCTAAATACCTCAGAGTTCACACCTTGGAAATGAAATCCAAAGTACTCAAGATCCTCACAATACTGGGAAGCAGAACCACTGGGCATGGTGTCACATGCCTATAATCCCAGCAGCTCAGGATTCTGAAGCAGGAGGATCGCAAGTTCTATGCCAGCCATGGCAACTTAGTGAGACCCTGTCTCAAAATAAAAAAGAAAAAGGTCTAGGGATGTTGCTCAGTGGTTAAGCATCCCTGGGTTCAATTTCCATTACCAAACAAACAAAAACACCCAGAATAACCTTAGTTTTAGGGGCTGGGAAGGTGGCTTAGTGGTACACTGCTTACCTGGGAAGCAGAACCCCAAACAATTCATAGAAGAACCCTCACATGCTAGGACACAGCTCATCCCTAGGACATAGTCCCTCAAAGAGCCCAGATGTATAGGGGGTGCTTGTGAGTTTGAGGTCAGCCTGGGCAACACAGTGAGACTCTGCTTCTTTAAAAAAAAAAAAAAAAAAAAAAAAAAAAAAAAAAAAAAAAAGCCTTCCACTTGCCCCTGCCGATCAGACCTTTTGTTCCATAAGGGTGTGAGTCTAGGCAATCTCAGTGGTGTGGTGCTGTTTCCCTCCTCCATGGAGCACCATAGGGGCAAGGAGGGAGTTTTCTCCAGATTCCCCTACTCTTCTTGTGAGAGCCTGGTGGGGTTCTTGGTATAAAATCCTAGAAAAGGGGGCTGGGGATGTGGCTCAAGCGGTAGCGCGCTCGCCTAGCATGCGTGCGGCCCGGGTTCGATCCTCAGCAGCACCACATACCAACAAAGATGTTGTGTCCGCCGAGAACTAAGAAAAATAAATAAATAAATAAATGTTAAAACTCTCTCTCTCTCTCTCTCTCTGTCCCCCTCTCTCACTCTCTCTTTAAAAAAAAAAAAAAAAAAAAAAAAAATCCTAGAAAAGGGTGGGAAGTGCCCCATGGCAGCAAACCCCCAAAGCTTCCCACTCTCTCCCTAGCCTGTATACAGCCTCCATCAATTCACCAAAATTCCTCGTTTAAAGTTCCTATCAAGCCAGGAGCAGTGGCACATGCCTGTAATTCTAGCGACTCCACAGGCTGAGGCAGGAGGATCCAAGTTTGAGGCCAGTCTCAGCAACTTAGCGAGACCCTGTCTCAAAATGAAAAATAAAAAGGGCTGTAGCTCAGTGTAGCTCATGGGGTTTGACCTCTACCCTTTTATATGAAACATTTTTTTCTTGAATGTTTAGAGGGAAGCATGGCTCAGAATAGCTTTTCTAACTTCATGATTCTATAGCTCCCTCTTCTGTTTTTGTAAAGAGCTCAAAACGATGGGATTTTGCTTTTGGAGATAGGTTCTGTTCTCTCTCACTCTTTTTCTTTTAAATTAAATTTAATTTTTTTATTTATATATGACAGCAGAATGCATTACAATTCTTATTACATAATATAGAGCACAATTTTTCATATCTCTGGTTGTATACTCTCTCTCACTCTTATGTGAATGCAGCTTAGTGTAAAGCACCCCTGGGTTCAATCCCAGTATCCAAAAAAAAAAAAAAGTTCTTATCAACGTATGAAGCTTCCAGTGGCTTCAGCCCCATGTAAGCAGAAGTCTGGTCCTGTGTCTCTCTGCAGGCTCTTGTCTCTCTCCAAATTTTAGGATAGCCATCTGTCCTGTGATCTCAGTTCTCTGATGAGTTCACATAGTTATTTATTTGTTGTCTACCCACCTTTTTTTCTTTTTGCAAGGATGGAAGTTTCTTTTTTTTTTTTTTTTAGTTCTTTACACATTCATGTTGAAACCGAGCCTTTTTATTTCTTTTTGATCTTCAAAACTATCCTCCGCCTTTTCATCTATTTCTCTTAAGCCATTCATTATATGTTGTGTTTATTTGATTTTATATTCCTTGTAGTTTAGTCTCAATTTCTGAAATGGCTTTGTTTCATTGCTAGTTCTTTCTTCAATTCTATTACCCCTTCTCTGAATTTTCTCATTCTGATTTACGTAGTCCTTTCATATCTCATATCATTTCTTAATCTCTTTGAGCTCATTTGGAAATATTAGGATAGAATTTTCATTTGTTAATCAGGCATGTCTTTCTGACATTCTTCCTCATTGTCTTTAGGGTTGTGATTTGCTTCTTATTTTTTTCTTACAATTTTTTAAGGGGTTTGACCGCTACCATTTTATATGAAACGATTTTTCTGAAATGTTTAGAGGGAAGCATGGCTCAGAATAGCTTTTCTAACTTCATGATTCTATAGCTCCCTCTTCTTTTTTTGTGAAGAGCTCAAAATGATGGGATTTTGCTTTTGGAGATAGGTTCTGTTCTGTCTCATTCTTTTTTTTAAATTAAATTTAATTTTTTTCTTATATATGACAGCAGAATGCATTACAGTTTTTATTACACACATAGAGCACATTTTTTCATATCTCTGGTTGTATACTCTCTCACTTTTATGTGGACTTTTTTTTCATTTAATTCCTCTCTCTCCCTCCCTCACTCCTCCCATCTCTCATATTGAGGATTGAACCCAGGACTACTATACAACTGAGCTATATCTCCAACCCTTTTTATCTTTTATTTAGACACGGGATCTTGCTAAATTGCTGAGGCTGGCCTCAAACATGGAATCCATTTGTGTCGAACTTGCAATCCTCTTGCTTCAGCTCTCTGAATCATTGAGATTCGTGTGCACATCACCACACTCAATTTATTTTTTCCTTTATCTCTATGTTCCTCCTAATCACAACGGATTGATGTGTGTGTGTGTGTGTGTGTGTGTGTGTGTGTGTGTGTGTGTGTTGCTGAGGATGGAACTTAGGACCTTGCAAATGCTAAGCACATGCTCTGCCACTCTACCACTGAGCTATACCCCTGGCTCCTCCAATGGATTCTATTCCCAGTTTTTTCAGTGTCCCTGTTTGACAGTTCATAGGAGCCAGACTGTTTCAGCCCTTTCAGAAGAATTGTTTACTTTTACATATGTTTGAAAAAGTTCTAATAAGTCTTAAAAATCTATGTCAGAAATAGAAAGAGAGAGGGGGGAAACACAAGATTATATAATAAATGACTAATAATGGCTAATGGCAGGGTGAGGGTGGATGCTGGCTAGCATTAGCAGGAAGCTTTTCGTTGCATTTCTTTTCACTTTAGTTTTTTTTTTTAATTTGGTAGCAGGGATTGAACCCAGGGGTGCTTAACTACTGAGCTACATTCCCAGTGCTTTTTATCTTTTATTTTGAGACTGGGTCTCACTAAGTTGATTAGGGCCTTGTTAAATTACTGAGGCTGACTGTGAACTTGTGATCCTCCTACCATATCTTCTGGAGCTTCTGGGATTACAGGCATGAGCCACTACACCTGGCTTCACTTCTGTTTTTGAAGCAGATTTATATCACCAATTCAAAAAGTAGTTTGCAATCTAGTACAGTGGTTGCACACCTGTAATCAAGCTACTCAGATAGTTGATGCAGAAAGATTGTCAGTTCCAGGCCAGCCTGGGCAACATAGAAAGATCCTGTCTCAAAATAAAAATTAATTCTTTAGAAATGTGCCTATATACTATCATTCACTTCAGGTAGGAATGCAAAATAGTACAACATGTATGGAGGACAATTTGGCAACATATACTGAAATTACAAATGTACATCTATGCTGGGTGAGGTGGTGCATGCCTGTGATTCCAGCAACTTGGGAGGCTGAGGCAGGAGGATCAAGTTCAAGGCCAGCCTCTGCAATTTAGTAAGATCCTCTCTCACAATAAAATAAAAAAAAAAAACGGTGTGGGGTGTGGCTCAGTGGTAGAGCATCCCTGATTCAATTGCCTAGTATCTCAAATAAAGCAAGTGCACATCTACCTCTTAACCCAGTAATTCCATTTCTGGGCATATGCAAAATGATACAAGATTATTCATTATAGCATTTTCATAGCCAGAAACTGGAAACAATCCAACATTAAATAAAGTAAGGTACATGCACACAAAGGAATGCTAAGGAGCTGTATAAAAAAATGAGAAAGCTGGGGATGTAGCTCAGTGGTAGAGCACTTACCTAGTGTGCTTGAGGCCCTGGAATCCATTCCCAGCTCTGCCAAAACAAAAGCAACAACTGAGGACGTTCTCTATGTACCATTTGTAAAGATTTCCAGGGTACATTGTTAATAAAAGGTACAGAACAGTATAAAAATGTGCTATCTTTTGTGAAGAAATGAAGAGTATATATTTGTACTTGCTTGTAAATTCATAAAGAAATTCTGGACAGATACACATTGAACTAATAAAGGTGGTTGCAGAAGAAACTCAACCTCTTTGGCCTGGAAAACAAGTCCTTTTAGGATAGGCTTTTAAAGCCAGATCATCTGCCACTTTAGTACATGTCTTTGGGCAAATTCATGTTTCTTCATCTGCAACACAGGATAATAGTACCTATCCTCATAGAGTTGTGAGGGTCAAATGTATTAATACCCACCAAGACTGTGGCACATAGTTAGCTTTCAGTACATATTAGCTAAGCTGGGATGTAGCTCAATGGTACATCGTATACTTAGAATTTATGAGACCCAGGGCTCAATTCCCAGCACGTACATGCATGTGTACACACACACATACACACACACACACAAACAAATTAATTTATATTCAATGGTATCTAGCTCTAACTGACCTTTCCATCTATGTCTTCAACAGTTCTCCTATAGTGTGGTTCTCAAGGCTAGCTGAAATTTTAAATCACACAGAAAAAACAAAACTGATGCCTAGACCCCACTCCCAGATCACAAAAATCAGAATTCTTGTGTGGGGGCTATGGAGTAGAGCCCAGGCACTGTTTCTTTGTTTGTTTGGTTTTTGCGATGCAGGTGCTCTACCATTGAGCTATACCCCCAGCCAACATAGCATTGATATTTTTTAAATGTCTCAAATGATTTTGATTACACCTTCCAGATGATGAGTCCCCTCACTGTACCTGACTGAGTCAGGCCCATTCCTACCTCCACACCTCTGCTAACACCGTCCTCCTCTATCCTCCATCCCACATCCCTGACTGCTGATTTTCTACTCATCATAGATGTCTCTTCCTCTATAAGGTTCTCCTTGTTCTCTTCATGCTTCTTCACTTGGATTACACCCTGCTGCCCATAGGGTACAGTAGGGGCTACTGGGCACAGCACACAGTGGCCACCTTTCCAGTAGTTCATTTGTTTGGTTTTTTTTTTTTTTGGTACCAAGAATTGAATCTAGGGTCACTTAACCACTGAGTCACACCCCAGCTCTTTTTTATGTTTTTATTTTGAGATAGGGTCTGGCTAAGTCCTTACGGTCTCACTAATTTGCTGAAGCTGGTCTTGAACTTGCAAATCCTCTTGCCTCAGCCTCCTGAGTCACTGAGATTACAGGCGTGCATTACCACCATGCCTGGCTGTTTGTTTTTGATACAGGGTCTTGCTATTGTTGACCAGACTTGTCTCAAACTCCTGGACTCAAGTGTTCCTCCTGCCTCAACTTCCCAAGTAGCTGGGACAACAGAGACCTAACATCATACCAGGCCATCCCAAGCCTTATCACCTACTTATCCTTACCACATAGGTTTGAATTTCCTGTGTTCTGCCACACACAACCATTTGGCCTCCTGCAGCCTGCACTTGCACTTGACACTTCACATATGTGCTTCCTAACCCTCCCCAGCCTCAACTATTTGCCTAAATAACTCTTACTCATCCTTCAAGACTCTGCTTATGGGCTGAGGATGTAGCTCAATGGCAGAGTACTTGTGTGAGGCCCTGGGTTTTGGGTTTGATCCCCATCACCACCTCCCCACACAAAAAGAACTTGCTCAATGTGTAGAGCTCCACTGAAGCCTACTCTGAGCCTCTGTGCCAGTCTCCTTGAGGTTCAGTTTGGTTTTCTCTGCCCTCTGTTCCCTTGCACTCTGGACTTATCTATAGCACTTCCCAAATTGTGTTAATTGCCTGTGTATTTGTCTGGGTCCCCAGTCTGTTATCTTTAGGATAACAAATTTTCCCTCTGTCTTTCTTCGTTGCAGCACAGGCAGCCCTGCATAAGGAAGTACTTAGACTGTTTGCTGAATTCTATTACTCTGTGGGGGTTTACTGGTATTCATCTTGAAAATTGCTGGGCTCTCCTTAAACTCAAAGCCCTGATAACTGAACACTATAGTCTAAGACTAGCATGAACAGCACTAAGGGAACTGGATTATCACCTCCTTCATTTTAGCCCATTGCTGTCTAGGTCTGAGATCTCAATACCTTATTTACATTGCATTATCAAGCCAGCCTTCTAAGTCTAAGATCTTATTAATGTTAACAAGCCAGCCTTTGAGTACTGCCCCCTCAGCCAATTCACTGCCTGACAAATTGCTTTTCTTAGGCAATGGTTTGCAACCCTGACTATACATTCAACTCAGCTGGAGTGCTTTTAAACAACCTACTGCTTAGGACTCCCTGCAGGCCAATCACATTAGAATCTCTGGGGGTGGGCCCCAGGCATTAGTAGTTTTTGAAGCTCCCCAGGTGATCCCAATGATCCGCCTTGAGAATCAGAATCACTGGTAGATTTAAAGCCATATAGCACCTTCAACTGGCTCTGCCCTTTCCCTCTCCCTTTCTTCCCTGCCCACATCTTCACGCTCCTCTCCTTCTCACTTGCCTGTCTTCTAGTTGCCTACCCCTGTTTTCTAATGATGCAGAGCCAGTAAGCCTAGGGCTCTGTCCCTTTGTGGTCTTGGGGCAAGTCACTTCATTCTGGTTCTCAGTTTCCTCTTGATTTCAGTGGGGGATCACAAGCCTTGTTGTTGTGAAGATCACAGGAAATAACAGACCCCCCAAAGTCCTTTGGATGCTGGAGAACACCATGTAAATATAAGAGTTATCTAGAGCTGTGTGCATTCCAACATACACAAGGATGAGGGATGAAAAGCTAGCTATAGGAGGGGCCACATGGTGTTAATACAGGTCTAAGGTTTAAAAGCATGCAAAACAAGACTACCTCATGTTTACAAAATACTAGAAAACATTTCTGAAATAGGCATATAAAGTCAAAGGACAAAATACCCACAGGAATGATAAACTCCAAACTCCAAACTAGGGTAACTGGGGGAGGAAAGGGGATGCAGTAGGAAAAGGGAACTGAGAGGGAGAAAACTATATCTTTTTTAAAAAATAAATTTATAATACCTTTTATTTATTTATCTTTATGTAGTGCTGAGGATAGAACCCAGGATCTCAAATGGGCAAGATGAGTGCTCTACCACTGAGCCACAATCTTTAATGCTTTATTAGGAAAAAAAAAACCTAAGTGGCTGGGGATGTAGCTCAGTGACAGAGCACTTGCTTGCATGCACAAGGCCTGGATTCCATCTCTAGCACTTCAAAAATAAAAATAAGGGCTGGGGTTGTGGCTCAGCGGTAGAGTGCTTGCCTAGCATGTGCGAGGTGCTGGATTCAATCCTCAGCACTACCTAAAAATAAATAAAATAGAGATATTGTGTCCAACTACAACTAAAAACAAAATGTTAAAAAATATGAAATATGGCAAAATGTGATAAAACTAGGGGTGTCATATTCTCTACTTTTCTGCATACTTTAAAAGGTAAAATGACTATACAATATAAATGTACAACAACCTTTCTTTCTTTGCAGAACTGGGGATTGATCCAGAGCCTTGTACATGCTAGGTAAGTGCTCTACCACTGAGGTACACAGCCCTATAATAGAAACGTTTTTTTTTTTTTTGAGGGGTGGCAGGGATTGAACTCAGAGGCACTCAACCACTAAGCCATATCTCCAGCCCATTAGTTGTAGATGGACATAATACCTTTATTTTTTCATGTGGTACTGAGGATGGAACCCAGTGCCTTACACGTGCAAAGCAAGCACTCTCACCACTGAGCTACAACCCCAGCCCTCCCCAGTCCTGTTTTATATTTTATTTAAAGAGAGGGTCTCACTGAATTGCTTAGCACCTTGCTTTTGCTGAGGCTGGCTTTGGACTAGTGATCCTCTTGCCTCAGCCTCCTGAGCCACTAGGATTACAGGCGTGTGTCAATTCCATTATAGAGGGTTCTGCCTTCATGATCTCACCACCTCCCAAGAGGTTCTACCTCCTAACACACCTTGGGTGTTAATAATACCAGACACTGGGATCTTTTCTCTCTCTCTCTCTCTCTCTCTCTCTCTCTCTCTCTCTCTCTCTCTCTCTCTCTCTCTCTTTTTGCAGTACTGAGAATCAAACCCAGAGGTGCTCTACAACTGAGCTATACCCCCAGCCCTTTTTAGTTTTTATTTTGAGACAGGATCTTGCTAAATTGTTCTCAAACTTGTGATTCTCTTGCTTCAGCCTCCCAACTCACTGGAATTAGAGGCATGCACCACCTGACCAGTGGGACACTGAGATCTTTTGACCCAATTATGATGGAAATGAAATTGAGTCAGTCAAGTGAATATTGTAGGGAAGGCTTGTATTAGGGCTTCCATTTAGGATGGGAGACACAACTCCAAGACGTCAGGCTGGCCTCCTGAACCAAAGAAGGGAGCTCATTTTATTGGTTACTTGCAGGAGTGGAAATTAAATGTAGCATTTTGCTTTGTGCTAAAGACAAGTTGCTGCAGCTGTTCAAGAGAACACATACAGGGCTGGGGATGTGGCTCAAGTGGTAGCGCACTCTCCTGGCATGCGTGCGGCCCAGGTTCGATCCTCAGCACCACATAAAAAGAAAGATGTTGTGTCCGCCAATAACTAAAAATAAATATTAAAAATTCTCTCTCTCTCTTAAAAAAAAAAAAGAGAGAACATATACAGGGCACCTGACCTCAGCAATGCATAGTTGACTGTGATTGAGGGTGATACACACCAAACCTCCAGGGGTCTGCTGTCAGGCCATGAGCCAAGAAGGCCCAGAACTGAGGTTTTCTTTTGTCCCTATGGTGGTCCCTGTCTCTAAGATTTCAACTTTTGCCAGGAGTGGTGGTGCACACCTATAATACCAATGAATCAGGAAGCTAAGGCAGGAGGATTTGCAAGTTCAAAGCCAGCATTAGCAAATTAGTGAGGCCAAGGCTCTAAGCAAGTTAGCAAGACCATGTTTCAAAATAAATAGAAAATGGGCTGGGGATGTGGAATAATAGGTAAGTGCTCTTGGGTTCAATCCCCAGTTATCCCTCCCCCCCCCAAAAAAAAGAAAGAAAGAAAAGAAAACATGTATATATGTTATGGGCCAGGCTATATGGGCAATAACCAAACAGACTCCTTTTTGCCTGGAGACTCCACATCATGTAAGAAATGCTTCTCCCATGGAAAGTCCCACTTCTGTACCCATCAACAGTTGCTTAGAATAGCATGTTTGACAACACAAAATGGAAATTCTTATACAATGTAAAAGTGTTCTCTCTTTGGTTTCGTTTTTCTTGGATAATATGCCCTGTCAGAGATTGATTGTCTAGATGTTAGTAACCATTGTTTAACTTGTACTCAACTAGGAACATTTTGGCCCACTCCCTTTTCTGCTTATGATTTTAGATTTCATGATGTTTGTTTATGGTTTTGAATCATAGCAATAGCCACTTATGCTTTAATATGGTTTTGGATATAAAAGATATACTCAAACACCAGGAGGGGGTCAAAGAGTGTAAACCTGCAGCCTACCCCTTGGCCCACCAGCTGGTGGATCTGGACTGCCAACTGGTGAATAAAGTTTCCATCTCCTGCTTTAAGGTCAACTCGGTTATTTATTGCAATCTTGCCTATGTATGTATGTATGAATATATATATATATATATATATATATATATATAGAGAGAGAGAGAGAGAGAGAGAGAGAGAGAGTGCATGTCAGGTATGGTGGCACATGCCTGTAATTCCGGCGATTGAGGAGGCTGACACAAGTTCAAAGGCAGCCTCAGTAACTTAGCGAGGCCCTAAGCAATTTAGCAAGAACCTGCCTCAAAATAAAAAAATAAAATAAAAATAAAAAGGGCTGAGGATGTGGCTCAGTTGAGGATGTGGCTCAGTGGTTAAACACCCCTGGGTTCAATCACCAGTAAAAAAAAAAAATAGATTTCAGAAAGACACAAATATTCCAAACATAGTAATGCTTCTCTGGAAGATGCAGCCCCTTTGGCTCACAGTTTGGCTAGCTTGTGGTTATTAGAAAAGACACCCTTTTCCCTGACATAGCCCTGCACCAGGATGCATTACTCAGCTTGGTCAGCATGTTACAGGTGGAATTTTAGGTCCCCATCCTCATTCCCTCAGCACAAGGGATCCTTATACAATGAAAATTGGCACAATGTCATGGGGGTGGTCCTACTGGCACATTAATAAATCCTTGTGACCCGAATGCTGTCTCCAAAACTTCATACTTCAAGGGCTAGCAATGGATCTCAGTTGTAGAACACTTACCTAGCATATGAGTAAATATCCTGAGTTAAATATCCTGGCTGCATAAACACACACACACACACACACACACACACACACACACCCCTCAGACTTCAGTTGTTCCACCTCTCCTCCCTAGCCCCACTCTTGTTTACTGCTTCCATTGCCCATTACCAGCCCTCCAGGAACACTGACCTTCCCTCTTGCTCTGGTAAAAGAGAGGCCTTGTCCTGATGCAGGACTTTTAATTTGCTCCTCCTTCTTGACTACTTTTCTTCCCAGATTCTACATCTCTAGATTCTCAGTTCACCAAAATAGTCAGTCCCTCTTCCCAGTCCCCCAGGTCTTCAAATATGATCACTACCTGAAAGTTTTATTTAAATATTTATTGTTGATTCCACCCCTGCCATCTTGAGAAATGCAAAAACTCTATATAAAGAATGTTTCATTTCATGGGCTGGGGTTGTAGCTCAGTAGTAGAGCATTTGCCTTGCATGTGTGAGACACTGGGTTCAATCCTCAGCACCACATAAAAATAAATAAATTAAATAAAGATATTGTGTCCATCTACAACTAAAAAAAATGTTTAAGAAAAAGAATGTTTCATTTCAAACCTTTGCACTAAAATATTTTATCAAACTTAACATGTCTCATAGCAGCCAGAGACCATATCCCTGAAATAACTCAGCCCCCTTTTGGGTTCCAGTGTAAAAAAGTTCAAGGTTATCAAAAGAATTTACCATTTGTTTTAGCTAACACCTGACCATGGGCCCTGACCCCTTTCCTTTCTTATTTCTAAGGAAAAGCTTAGAATTGTGAATTCCTCCTCTATCCCTTTGAGAAATACATGCTGCTGGGAATATCTTATCTGAGAGTCATTTCTATGAATGTAATCATCAGGAAGGAGAGGACCTAAGACTCCCAGGCTCTGTGGGAAGGTAGAATCCCAACTTCTATCATTTTCAACTAGCAAATACAGCTGGCTTCATCACATAAACCCTGATCAACCCTCTTACCTGATTTTTATAACTATTCACTTCCCTGACTCTGTGTTAACTGCCCCAGCATTAGATCCCACTCCCCACCTACCTACTCCCTCATTCTGCCTTTTGTGAAAGAAATGTGTGTCAACCCTAACAACATCAGTGACAAAAATAAAACTGGGAGGTTATGAAGAAAGTGTCCTTATGCATGCTGCCTGATATTAACTGTCATGAAAAGACTCTACTGGAACCACAAACTTTCACAGAGGCCTGAACAATCTTATACAAAAAGTACTTCTACAAGCACATCTGCCTAGCAACTGTCTGTTTGACCTCAGATAAATACCACTCTTATTATTAGCCATTATGACCAAGGATTATTGTTTCAAAATATCAAATGTAATCCTCCTCATTTTTATATTTAAAAACTATGGGCAGCCAGGTGTGGTGGTGTGTGCCTATAATCCGAGCAACTGGAGAGGCTGAGGCAGGAAGACTGCAAGTTCAAGGCCAGCCTCAGCAATTTAGCGAGGCCCTAAGCAACTTACTGAGACCCTGTCTCAAAATAAGAAAGACTGGGGAGCTGGACACAGTGACACATGCCTGTAATCCCAGAAGCTCAGAAGGCTGAGGCAGGATGATTTTGAGTTCAAAGACACCTGCAGTAATTTAGCAAAGTCATAAGCAACTCAGCAAGACCCTGTCTCTAAATAAAATATTTAAAAATGCTGGGGATGTGGCTCACTGGTTAAGCACCCCTGGGTTCAATCCCCAGTATTCCTCCCCCAACACACACACACACACATACACACACGCACACACACACACACACACACACACACACACACACACACACACACACAAAATGGGCATATGCAACCTTTTTGAATGCCTATAGTTCACTATGGCTTGCATTTTCCCATTGTAGTGCTCTACTATTTCCATTGCAATGCTATTTCCAAATAAATATCATTATTCTTTGGAGAATCTCAATCTCAATCTCTCAATCTCTCTCTCTCTCTCTCTCTCTCTCTCTCTCTCTCTCTCTCTCTCTCTCTCTCTATCTCTATCTCTTTCTCTCTCTCTTTTTTCTTCATTTTTTTTTTGCAGTGCTGGAGTGAACCCAGGGCCTTGCACAGGCTAGGCAAGTGCTCTACCACTGAGTTGTATCCCAACCCCTGATTGTTTTTTTTGTTTTTTGTTTTTTTTTTTTTTATTTAAGGTGAACTGGAGCTCAACTTTTCCCCTACTGTCAGTAGTTGCTGAATAAACTCGACTTTTTATCATTTTAAAGTAATGTCTGACTGTGTTTATCTTTGGCACCTTTCACCCTCACCTTCCGTTGAGGACCATATTTATTTTGTTCACTGCTTACTCCTCAGTGCCTCCAAAAATACCTAACATTATAAAGTCTGCAGAATGAAAAAATAAATTATTTGAATACATAGAGCCAGACGTAGTGGCATGTACCTGCAGTCCTTGTACTCAGGAGGCTGAGGCAGGAGGGTTACTTGAACCCAGGAGTTCGAGACTAGACTAGGTAACCCAGTCTCAAAAAATATAAAACAAAATTCATATAGTGAAAAGGCCTCAAGATTGAGAGACAAGAGACTTGGATTTTAGTCTAATTTTTTTTCTTGGTTAACTAACTTAAGTTGGAGGTCCAATATTTATATAAGGGCTATCTGGAGGTGGAGCAGGGTGAAGCTGCACAATTTTACATCAGTTTTCTCTGCACTCATGTATTTCCCTTATATTACAAGGGCACAGGTAACTAACTCCTTACCTGAGTCAAATTGCTTCATCAACTTGGCCCAACTACTATCTGTGTGACCTGAGGCAAGTACTGAAAAAGATTGTCTCCTTGGATCAAAACTTCAGTCAGCTCCTCTGAGTCCTCAGCTTGACCACACCCTTGTTTAGGGAGGGGGAAGGTGAGAAGAGAAAGGGGGGAAAGCCAGTTTTAAAATAAGCCACAGTGATAGATTAGTGAGGGTTATGTTAAAGTTTACCTGCAAATGTCATAAAGTCATTCTTCTTTATAGCTGAGTAATACTCCATTGTGCATATATACCACATTTTCTTTTTCATTCAACTCTTGAAGAGCACCTAGGTTGGCTCCATAGCTTAGCTATTGTGAATTGAGCTGCTATAAATATTGATGTGTCCATGTCACTATAGCATGCTGATTTTAAATCCTTTGGAGATATACTGAGGAGTGGGATTACTGGGCATATTAAGTGAAATAAGCCAATTCCCCAAAATCAAAGGTTGAATGTTTTCTCTGATGAGTAGAAGCTAACTCGCAATAAGGAGTGGGGAGGAAAGATTAAAAGTTCAATGGATTGAACAAAAGGGAATTAAGGGAAGGGAAAGGGGATAGGAATAAGAAGGACAGTAGAATGAATCTGACATAGCTTTCCTATGTATATATATATATATATACAAACATCACAGTGAATCTCACTATAGTGTACATCCATAAGAAATTAATTTAAAAAATAACTATGGGTAAATGGCAGAAAGATCAATAGAGGGAAGGGAACAGGAGGATGGGGAAAGGGAACACGAAGGAGAGGTACTGGGGTCTGAATTAAAATAAGATATATTCCATGTTTATATAATTATGTTGAAATGGATTCTACTGTCATGTATAACTAAAAAGAAACAATAAAAAATTTAAAAAAGCTTAACTGACTTTGTCCTGTCCCAAAGTGCCTCAAAGCTCTCTGAGGTTTTTTATGTCCTATATAAAATAACAATAATAACAAAGATTTTAAGTTCTTAAGAACACTTGGATTACTTGAGATTTTAGGGATGTTCATTTTAGTTATTTTTTTCTTCATAAAGAATTTCTTGGGGGCTGGGCATGTGGCTCAAGCCGTAGCGTGCTTGCCTGGCATGTGCAGGGCGCTGGGTTTGATGCTCAGCACCACATAAAAATGAAATAAAGATATTGTGTCCACCGAAAACTAAAAAATAAATATTAAAAATTCTCTCTCTCTCTCTCTCTCTCTCTCTCTCTCTCTCTCTCAAAAAAAGAAGAATTTCTTGGGCTGGGGCTTGTAGCTCAGTGATAAAGCACTTGCCTCACATGTGTGAGGCACTGGGTTTGATCCTCAGCACCACATAAAAAAATAAATAAAGACATTATGTGTTCATCTACAACTAAAAAAAAAAACATATTGACAAAAAGAATTTATTTTCCAGAACCCTCCGTAGGCACTATCAAGTACCCTGAAAACTTTATAATGGGAAGCTTATACTGCCAATAATTTGCAGACACTTTGGGACAGACTTAAAAGTCCAATCCCAATGGGGACTCATAGAGTATCCCAGAGGTTATATTGCAAGATTGACTGAAGGTATTATCTTGATAGGGACATATAGAGTACCCCTAAGATATAGTATGGAACAGATTTTAAAAATCTGATCCTGGTTGGGGGCTCAAAAAGTACCCCAAGGCCTATATTTTGTTTTATTTTGTTTTTCTTTTCAGAAAACCACATTGCAGATGATGGGTAATTCATTATCTATCAGTGAGAACTCACCACTTGGGTGTATATTAAATAACTGGAATTATTTTAAGGCAGAAGACTTTAAAAAGGGGGAAATGATTTTTTTTCTGTAACATGGTTTCATCCCAATATAATTAGAAAATAAAGGCTTATTCTATAAGTGGGGAAAGAAGGAACAGAGATCTGACTATCTGGGTCCCCCCTTCCTGCTGTCTTTTAAAAAAAGGATAATTATTCAAGGGTTGCTGTCAATACCAAAGGTCACATATTAGTTAGGCCCGTGGTTCTGTGAGATTGTTTCCTACCCAAAGGTGGACTTGGGACCTTCCATGTACCTGCCCCAGCTGAAACCTTTGAATGTGTCGTTTAACCTAATTTGATAATGTCAACTGACCTGAGATCCACTTTTTTTGTGGTGTAATACCTCCTCCTTCCTAAGAGACCTTAAAAAGAATATCTTTTGCTTTCCCTATTTGGGCTGAAACTTTTTCAGACCCTGCTGTGCAGTTAATTCTAATAAACCTCTTTGCCTAAAGGTTGATCTGACTTCATGCCTCTCTTGAACCATACTCTCCCTTCCTAAACCTAATATTTTAGCTGGGGATGTGGCTCAAGCGATAGCATGCTCGCCTGGCATGTGTGCGGCCTGGGTTCGATCCTCAGCACTACATACAAAAAAAAGAGATGTTGTGTCTGCCAAAAACTAAAAAGTAAATATTGAAATTCTCAAAAAAAAAAAAAACCCTAATACTTTAGTGCCAAGAACTAGGAGAGGTATCACTGACACGGATAGCCCTGTAGGGCTTCTCCACCCTTGCTGCTGCTTTGTCTGGTTCTAACTCCAGACCATTGTCTCTGGTGAGTCTCCAGTGTTCTCTGGAATTCCCTGCCCATTTTACAAATCCTAGAACTAGGTCAGGGGTTCCCCTGGCTTGGGTCTCTTCCCTCCTCCCCACCCATGGAGTCCAGGTGTTAGGCAGGAATTTATGGACATCAAGATGGCAGAGGCAGGGTACAAGAAAAATGGCTGCAGTACAAAACCAAAGTTGAGTCATCATGTCCCTGTTTACAATAAGTACCATTTTCATGACAAATCCTGCCACAGAGGGCTCATCACCCGTGGCAAATCCTACTACAGGTTCAGTACTCTAATTAGGTGAAAATAAAGTAACTAATGTGGGTAAAGTGGGCAGTATTCTAATTATGTATCATAAGGTGACCCATGGAAAAAAACTGAGGCAGGGTTTTCAATCAGGTTCATGTGGGGAAGGTAACACCTTACAGCTCATCATGTAAGAATCTCCTTGACATAGGCCGGGGCTGGGGCTGTAGCTCAGTGGCAGAGCACTTGCCTCACATTCATGAGGCACTGGGTTCGATCCTCATCACCATATAAAAATAAATAAATAAAATAAAGGTAGTGTGCCCACCTACAACAACAACAAAAAAATTAAATTAAACAAAAAAAGAATCCTCCTGACATCCAGGCCTGGAGTCAGTCTCTCCCAGCCCCCCTCCACATCCACACACACTCTGCTTTGCAGAGTGTATTCATTCTACTTTATGGACCACATTTCGCCTTCAATAAATCTATGCTTTCTTTGTCATTTCTTTGTCTTGCTCAATTCTTTGAGTGAGACATCAAGAACTTGGACTCCAACTGGACACCCCACCAGTAACACAGGAAGGCCTGTGCTTGTTCTCAAGTTTATTTCCTCTCTCCAGAAGGGAACTTGAGGGACCAGAGGATGATTGTCTCACTCCTTTTCGTCCAGACCCTCTTGACTCCCCAGGGCTCATAATGGGTACCTCTCAATCTCATCCACCCAAAGACTCCCCCTTAGTTGTCTTCTCTACAGTCTTAAAGTTCCTTGTTCTGGGGGTGATATTAAACCTGAAAATTACCTTCTTTTGCAATACTGTCTAGCTACAATACAAATTGAATAACAGCAGTTAGTGACCTGAAAATGGTACCTTTGATTTCAAAATTCTAAGAGATCTAGATAACTTCATACAGTATAATGGCAAGTGGTTAGATGTCCCTTACATTCAGGCTGTCTTCTTTCTCTATAACCACCCCTCTCTCTGTCAATCCTATACCACATTCCAGATTCTATTACTATATGAAAAAAAAAATGGAAAAGAGATCAAGCCAAATACCAATTAATTGTAGCCACTGTCCAGGGTTATCATTGTATTAGGAGTTCAGGGATGCCAAGATGATGTGAGGCAGGGTACAAGAAAAACACTGCTGGAGGACAAGACAAGGAGATGAGTCATCATGTCCCTGTTTATGATGTTCCATTACCATGACAACTTTTGCCACTAAGGATTTACTACCCATGATAACTCCTGCCACAGGTTAAGTATTCTAAAGTAATCAATGGGAGCAAATGGAATAAGCTTTTCAATCAGGTTCATAAGGGAAAGAGAATACCTCATAACTCAGCATATGAGACAAGAATTTTCAGACATCAGGACCTTGAACCTCTCTTTCATTTGGTCCACTCTGGTTTACCTTATGGAGTGCTACTTTCACTTTCACCTTCCATAAATCTGTACTTTACCTATTACTTCTGCATGTCTTGTTCAATTCTTTATTTAGGACACCAAGGAACTGGACCCCAAATGGACACCCCAATGATAATGATTATTTTCTGGCATTCTCCATACAGTCTTCTGAATATCTATTCTCCTCCTCAAATTCTTGGTGAGTAGAGGAAAAAAATCTTAAGATTTTTGACAGTGTTTTGAGTAGAGCACATTCGGGTAAAAGCCTGAAGATCTCGTGATTGGAACTTGGATGCCACAGCCCTTAGAGATAAGAATTAATGCTTTCACCCTCAGTCTTTGGAGGGACAAAGCTCATCCACTAGCAATTAAAAATTCTTGGCAAGGGCAACACCCTTGTAGAATCTGAAAGCCAGTGACCATGAGATTTTGATCTTTACCTGTTAGGATAAAGAGACCTGTCTTTCTCTTACTCTTTCATCTTTATCTCCAGACTAACAAAATGTTGTGGGTCCTCATTCAAGGCTCAAATCAGTGGGAAATCTAATTAACATCTAGGGCAAAGGAGTACCCTCTCTTTGAGTCAGGATATCCTATTTAATATCCTTTGCTTCTCAAAAAAGTTCAAAACAGTAACTTTCCTTGCTCCTTAGCTTTCTGTCTAATATCTATCTCTCCAAGACTTTCATTTGGAATGTAAGCTGCATGAGCAATTGTCTAAAACCGGTTTGAGATCAGAATGAAAAGTGTCACTTTTAAATTTAAGCTGCTGTGGGACATAAATTGCTGTTTTCTCTCTTCTTGTTTTCTGAGGTTTTGCTCACTCAATAAATTTTGGAAAGATCCCTTATGTACAAGTGTGTTTTGTTTTGTTTGATATCAGAGACCCAGAGGAACTTCACTGAATTACATCCCAGCCCTTTTAATTTGTTATTTTGAAACAGGGACTTGCTAAGTTTCTTAGGGCCTCACTAAGTTGCTAAGGCTGGCTTTGAACTTGTGATCCTCTTTTCTTTTTTTTTTTTTCATTGTAGGTGGACACAATATCTTTATTTTATTTTTATGTGGTGCTGAGGATCAAACCCAGTGCCTCAAGCTTGCTAGGTGAGCACTCTAGCACTAAGCCACAACCCTAGCCCCAAACTTGTGATTCTCTTGTCTCAGCCTCCTGAATCATTGGGAATACAGGTGTGCACCACCATACCCAGCAAGTTTTCTTTTTCTTTTTTTTATACCTTTATTTCACTTATTTGTTTTTATGTGGTGCTGAAGATCGAACCCAGGGTCTCACACATGTGAGGAGAGTGCTCTACCGCTAAGCCACAACCCCAGCCTAAGTTTTCTTTTTCTTGAGAAACTTTTCCTGAGGTCTGTCCTCTCCCAGACCTCATGGACTCCCACATTCTTTAAAAATATCTGGACTCACTCTGATGCAAAGGCACACTCTGATCAGATATAGATGTTCCATGTTCTCCCTTACTAAAGTAATTATGTATGTACCATTTTTTTAAACCCCAGAAAATACATTTGGTCCTGCTTACCTGAATTTATATATTATTTGTATATAAAATTTATGGATTATTTATATATAATTTATTATTATATACAATTATTATCTTAATATAATTTGTCATTTATATATAATTTTTATATATTTTCTCTGTTTTTGTTTTGTCTAACTGGAGTTTTTTTTAAGCCCTCTGTTTTTTTTCTGTTGTCTTTATTCAGAGGCCAATTAATTAAGGGTTAACTCTAAAATACACTGGAATAGAAAAGGGATTGCATCCTTTAGAGGAACCCAAATGGAGAATAAACAGTGGTGATTGTTAACATGATTCTACCTTATGGATGGATAAATGGCCATCTGAATCACTGACTCAGTATCCATATATGATTGGTGGACCCTGCCCTACCCATCATCAACTATAGGCCTTCCTCAGGTCAATGTCTTCTAGCCTATAACTTATTGTTCACTGTCACCAAAAGGACAACTGTAATAGGCTCTATCTTATTTTCTAAATGGTTAAATGTGATAGATACTGTGTAATAAATATCTGTAGTTCTTTTGTCTCCTATCTATGGGGATCATATACCTAGCAAAAATCTATAAAATCTTTATTCCCTGTCTATATTCATGATATCTGTGCACACTTATTTATTATACTTTGTGTCTGCATAAGTGCTGTGTCTACATATCATTTACATGAAACCATAATTGACTTATAGATAAAATGAGTTCATAAATTTAAAAAATAAAAAAATGGGTCACATTGCCATTTAAAAAAAAACTGGCTTACATCTGTTTGCCTTTTCTTCATAAATGCTATGTAAATGAAATACATTTATAAATCAGATAATAAGTCTATTTCTGATTACTAACAATTTTCAACAGATGGGATATAGTGCTAATTTCTAGTACTAATACTGATCACAATTAAATGGAAGAGGTAATTGTAAAGTTATAGACAGTGAAATTAAAACCCATTATTCCCACTTCAAGACTGGTGAACCTGGCCTGCTGGATGTTTAAAAACCCAAACTTGTAAACCAAAGACAGGAAAGGAAAAAGGCTAAGTAAAAAGCAGTCAATATTTTGACCCTTGCCCTCTAAGGTCATCCAGGACTCAGGAAATGACAGGACCTCTCTAAGGGTCCTGCAACTCTGGTAAGTCACACAATCTCCCAATCAGGGATATTGTGAGGATCCTAGGAACAGGAAACCAACTAGTACACATTTTGCAGAGAAGGTGGAAATATTCTTGCTGCTTCAAGGAAAATCACATGTGGTCAGCAAGACCCTAACCCACCCTGGCAGATGACACAACTTGTAGAGGAAAGGTTAAAGGAGTCAAGAGTCTTCTCAAATTTTCCCAAGAGTAACCCCTGAAAAATCTTAGCTGATTTTAACAGTAGAAAGGAACAAGGTCAATTTTTTGACAACTTGGTCTTAAAACACCTGGTAGGAGAGTATAACCAAAGCACAGTCATACACAGACATTTAAAAGGAAAGACAATGGTCTTTTTTAATATAACTTGAGATGTACCCTTGTGTCAGTTCTACCAAAGTAAGATAGGAAGCCATAAAAAAGGGTTCTTATATGGGAGTGCCTGATAATAACTATCTCAAAAGACTCTGCCAGAGTCACAAGTGTGTCTTGAATCAATTTGAGCCTGACCTCACTGACCTACAATTCTTCCTGATCTGTGTTTTTGTTTTTCACTGGTGTGATTATCTATCCCCAATATTTATTCCTCAGTTTGGTTTAAAAGATGTGAGGTGACACATGGAAGCCCTGACTAACTATACCAAGAGAGCCCTAAGTGACATAGCTAAAGGGATCCCTCTACTAAAGACAGAAGTAACATCAATGAAAACAACTATTTTTCAGAAATAAGATGGCTTTAGATATCTTAATAACAGTTCAAGGAAACACATGTGCATTATGAAAACTAATTGTTGTGTATACATCTATAATAACTATGCTAATATTTCTAAAGCCTTAAATGGACTCCACTAACAAATAAATGGCTTGCTGGACCCTACCCTAACCTTTAATGAATTACTGTCTTCACAATTTTGAGAGACTGGCTGGAAATACTAATTGCTTTTGCACAAATAATTTGCAAAAAAAGTAATGTTTTGCTCTATCATTTATTGTTGTCCTAGCAGGATCACTGCCCTCTGTTCACCTCATCTAGTTACCCACCAACTGCCACCATAAAACTCTGGATTTCTCTGACGTTAAATATCCTTAACTGTCCTGGCCTCACCTGATAGTGAATAAAGACTTCAGGTCACTTCTCCCCAACCATGCCCCAGTTCAGCAGGAAATAGTCCCTTCTCTCCTTGGAAGTCCCCCTACTTCCTTTCCTATAAAACCATCTCTCTGTTTCTTTTGTATATAAACAAAAAGGCTGAAAATATCATGTACCAAAGGTGACATATTAACCAGGCCCATGGTTCTGTTAGTTTGTCTCCTTGTACCCAAATATGGACATGGGACATTCCAAGTACCTGCCCAAAGGTCACAGATTAACCAGGCCCATGGTTCTGTGGAATTTTCTCCTTTCACCTAAGGGTAGACTTGGGAGAAGATCCCAAAGTACTTGGAAGCAAGTACCTGCCCCAGCCCAAACCATTGAATGCATAGTTTAATTTGGTAATGTCAACCAACCTGAGATCCACTTTCTTGTGGTGCAACACCTCCCCCTCCCTAAGGGACTCTAAAAATATCTTTTGTTTCCCTGGTTGGGCTGAAGCTTTACTTCAGATCCCACTGTGCTACTGGCTCTAATAAACTTCTTGTCTAAAGGTCACTCTCACTCTGGGTCTCTCTTGAACTATACTCCCCCTTTCTAAACCTGATAGTTGCTATCTTATTCAAGGGCTAACTCTCAAACTCACTTGGAACTAAAGGAAAGAAAGAGATATTCCCCTTTAAAAGGTCCTAATATGGCCTGGCACAGTGGTCCACACCTGTAATCCCAGCAACCTGGGAGGCTGAGGAAGGAGAATGTGAGTTTGAAGCCAGCCTCAGCAATTCAGCAAGGTCTAAGCAACTTAGTGAGACTCTGTTTCCAAATAAAAAATAAAAAGGACAGGGGATGTTGCTCAATGGTAAAGCACTTCTGGGTTCAATTCCTGGTACCAAGAAAACAAAAAGTTTTAAAAAGGAGAATAAACAGTGGTGATAGTTGACTGGGATCTATTTCATGTATGGACAAGTGGCCACCTAAATCATTGATTGAGTGTCCAGATATGCTTGGTAGTCCCTGCCTCAGCCATCCCCAACTGTATAGGCTTCCCCTGGGTCTATGTCCTCTATTCTCTAATATATTGATCATCGTGTCACACAAAAAACATCTGTGACAGACTGTTGTGGCTTCTAAAGTCCTAGGTCTAGTGTGCATTCTTTCATAAGAAGCTTTAACTTTCTTTTTTAAAAATACTATACAATACTTTATGTACAATTTTTATAAATTAACACTTTTTAAAATAATATAACTAGACAAAAATAAACACTTTAGAGAAATTAACACCAGTAATTGTATAAAGCTTTCTTCTGGGGTCCTGAAAATTTAGGACAAACATTAGCTCTGTAAATAAAATGCTACTGCGACAGTCCTGAAAAGCCACTATATATATTTATCTACATATAGTTATCACATTGACATTTTCAAGGGTACCAGCTTTGCTATATAATTTTTAGATTATGTATTCAAGTGTTGAGATTTTTATGACTATGCAAACATTAAAAGATTAGTGGTATAATATAAGTACCTGGGGAACAAATTTGAACCAGCATTGTTAGAATTTCAGGCTCTAACTTCCCCAATTTAAATTCTAAATTACTGATATTTTTTCACTTCCAAAACAGTAGTGAGAAGCTGGGGATATAGATCAATTGGTAGAGTGCTTGCTTTGCATGCTCAAGGCCATGGGTTCAATCCCCAGTACCACACACAAAAAAAAAGGAGTGAATAATTCTTAAAATTACTGCAAACAAGCTTGAAATATGATTCAGATTATTTTAAAATATATTTTTATTTGTTCTAATTAGTTATACATGACAGTAGAATGCATTTTGACATATCATACATAAATGGAGTATAACTTCTCATTCGTCTGGTTGTAGATTTTATTCTGATTTTAAGTTTTTTAAAAATGCAAACAGTTCATTTTATCATCCTCCATTCCTGGTGTTGCTGCAGCCACTCCCCAGGCAGCCAGCCCCAGCAGCAAGGGCGGCAAGGGCCATCCAGACACAACTGCCCCAGCAAGACGATCAGGGCTCTCACCACCATCTTGAGAACCCCAAGAAGCTTTAACTTTCTTGGCCCCTATCTGTGGGTGTCCAATACCTAGTCTATGAAAACTTTACAAAAAAGGCCCTGTCTTTTTCTTTTCCTTTGCCTGTCTCAAGAGACACTTTTCTGCTTCTTGGTTAAAGGGGATATCTGGCCTGTTGGTGACTCTGGGGAAAAAAAAAAAAAAAAAAAAAAAACCCTGGCAAATGGTAAATCTAGATGAAAGCTATAGAGTGTTTGTTTTCTGTCTGCATTTGTGAACATGTGCATATTGTATGTTGTTTCTGCATGGTACAAGATTGGCTTATAAATAAACAAGTGCTTATAAAATTTTAAGAAAATAAATCCAAATGCCTTTTAGTTCAAGTGACTTAAGTAAAATTTTTTTTTAAAAAATTAAATTTGTTAATAAAATAAGAGTAAACATGTCTTTAAAATTATTAACCCACATGTTTTTCTTGGTAGTCAGCCAATCAAGAAAGTGTTGCTTTCTGTAAAATGTTTAAAGTTCATTGCTTTTGAAATTTTGTTTGGCAGATAAAAGATGCCTTAAAATATTGACTGTGCTTATCTGATTTTTTTTTGTGAGTAACCTAAAATTAACTGTTAAAAATAGGTAAATTAGGCTTGATATAAATGTTTTTTAAAAATATTTATTTTTCAGTTCTCGGCGGACACAACATCACTGTTGGTATGTGGTGCTGAGGATTGAACCTGGGTCGCACGCATACCAGGCGAGCGCGCTACCGCTTGAGCCACATCCCCAGCCCCGATATAAATGTTTTGAGTAGGAAAAAATCTGTAAAATGTGAAGTATTTCATTGTATTTAAAAGGAATAATTTGTCTAAATCCAGAATTTTTGCGAGGATTATTTCAGAATATAAATTTAAGAGTCAACAACAAAAAGATTTATATATGGAAATATATTTTGGTAAGGAAAATGGAATGCTTCTGAATGAAAACACATTTTGTATGGAAAAATCTAAGTTACAAAAGGTTTGTAGAACAGAAATCTCAGAAAGCTAGGGTATGTGATGAGTTGGTTATAATTAACACAGAGTATTCAAGGGCTTTACTTTTGGGGGGGGCGGGGGAACCAGGAATTTAATCTAGGGGCACTTTATCATTGAGCTACATCTCAGTCCTTTTTTATTTTTTATTTGGTGACAGGTTCTCACTAAGTTGACTAGGGTCTTGCTAAATTGCTGACGCTGGTCTTGAATTTATGATTCTCCTGTCTCAGTCTCCTGAGTCGCTGGGATTACAAGCATGCACCATTAAGCCCAACTTTTTAAAGCGATTTTTTAAGGTCAAAATTGAATGTATTAAGTGGGGCACAGTGGTGTTTGTCTGTAATCCCAACAGTTGGGGGGTGGGTGCTGAGACAGGAGGATTGTGAGTTCAAAGTCAGCCTCAGCAATTTAGTGAGGCCCCTAAGCAATTTAGCGAGGCTCTAAGCAACTCAGTGAGACCCTGTCTCTAAATAAAATCAAAATAGGCTGGGGATGTGGCTCAGTGTTTGAGTGCCCCTGAGTTCAATCCCTGGTACCCCCCTCAAAAAAATTAATGTATTGCCAGATGTGGTGGAGCATGTTGTAATCCCAGTGGCTCAGGAAGCTGAGGCAGGTGGATTGCAGTTCAAAGTCAACCTCAGAAATTTAGCAAGATTCTAAGTAACTTTGTGATACCCTGTCTCAAAATAAAAAATAAAAATAAAAAGGGCTGTGAATGTGGATCAGTGATCAAGCAGGTTCAATCCCTGGTACCAAAAACAAACAAACAAACAAATAAATAAACAAATAAAATTTTTAAAAACAAAATTTAATGTACCGAGCCAGGTGCACCTGTAATCCCAGAAGCTCAGGAGACTGAGGCAGGAGGATTGCAAGTTCAAAGTCAGCCTCAGCAAAAAGCAAGGTGCTAAGCAACTTAGTGAGACCCTGTCTCTATTTTTCGGCGGACACAACATCTTTGTTTGTATGTGGTGCTGAGGATCGAACCCGGGCCGCATGCATACCAGGCGAGCGTGCTACCACCTGAGCCACATCCCCAGCCCTGCAAGAGACCCTGTCTCTAAATAAAATACAAAATAGGGCTTGGTATGTGGCTTGGTGGTCAAGTGCCCCTCAGTTCAATCTCCAGTACCCCCCCCCAAAAAAATTTACTGTACTGATATAAAAATCAGAATTTAATTCTCTATGTGTTAAAACAACAAAGTTTTTTTTTTTAAATATTGATCTTCTCTTACTGGGATAATTTCTGTGTCTGTTAGGTTTTATTATTTAGGGAAGCTAAGTCTTAAAAATTAGGGGTTAAGTACCTATCTGTTTCAAGGTATTTCAATGATTATTTTGTAACTCTGGTTAAATAAATACCAACTCTACAGATTCTTAATTTTACTTTAAAAGTAAAATCTAAGTTAATATATAAAGGACTTCTGGGTTAACTGTGATGCTAATTATTACTGGCTTTTGCATATTAAATATATTTGTGCCTTCTAAGATGCAAAAGCTTAAGAAAGCATACTATACACTGGTATTCTCCAAACCGGAGTTGTTTGTAATGATAGCTTTTCTCAGATTTATATAAAAATAACAAATTTAATTGGAGATCTATTTATGTCATTTAATGTTTTGTAACTGGATAAGGTAAACACACACACATATATCACATAAGGTTTGTTACTCATTGCACTTGGCATTTGGGTGGGAATTTAAATATATTTTTGGAAAGGTAATAAGGAAAAAAAAAACCTGATTTGTTTAGAGGTTGACAAAGTAGAACATGAAAACTTTTGCCACTTTTTCTGTAAGGAAGTTAGGAGCTCTCTTAGTCTTTCTGTTTGATTGTAATGTTATGTAATGTTGTATTATGTTAGCTGATATTCAGATAGACTCATAAATAATATATAAGAACTTAGAAAAGAGTCAAAGGTCACCTTGAAAAATAAGACACTTTAACTAAGGTTTGTCAAAATGCCAGCCCCACCTGAGATAAGGCTCTGTCTCTCATGACTCCAAAGTAGGCTAAAATTAAGCTCATTTAAAGTTATTTTTGTTGTAAAAATTACTATAATAGCAAAACAAAGAAGGATATAATACAAAGTTAAGTAAAGGTTTGGGTAAATTATAAAAGGTATTTAAAAGGTGTGAAAGGGGGCTAGGTAGTAGCAGTAGATAGAGTGCTTGCCTATCATGTGTGAGGCACTGGGTTTGATCCTCAGCATCACATAAAAATAAACAAACAAACAAACAAATAAATAAATAAAGGTATTGTGTCCAACTGCAATTAAAAAAAATATTTAGGGCTGGGGACATAGCTCAGTTGGTAGAGTGCTTGCCTTGCATGCATAAAGCCCTGGGTTCAATCCCCAACACCACTCACACACACACAAAAAAAAAACATATAAAAAAAGTTGTGAAAGTTTTTTTCCCCATAGCTTTATTGAGGTAAAATTGAAGTACAATAAAATGCACATATTTGAAGTGTGCAGTTTGATCAGTTTCGACATGTATATAACCAATACAATCAATATAAAAAAGATTTCCATTACTTTTTTAAATTTGAAATTATGCAGACTGTGTTTCCTGCATGATTTATTACATTAGAAATCAATCATCTTAAGATATATAGAATCCCACCTCCACATGTCAACTAATTAAAAATTAAATGACACACTTATAAATATCTCAGAGGTCAAGGAAGAAAGCACAAGAAAAGTAAATAAAAAGTGCTTTTTTTTACCATTTAATTTTTTTTAATTTTTTATTTTTTTATTGGTTGTTCACAACATTACAAAGCTCTTGATAAAAAGTGCTTTGAACTAAGTGATAATAAAAGCTTAAAATATTAGGATCCCTGGGATGAAACAGTACTCAGATGAATGTTTATAACTTAAAGTACTGTACTAGAAAGAAGCTAGAATAACAATAACATTTTTTATCTTTTTTTTTCTTTTTTTGGAAATGAGGATCAAACCCAGGGCTTTGAGAATGCAAGGCAGATGCTTTGCCACTGAGCTACATCCCAGCCTTAGAATATCAAATTATTTTCAAATTATGTAGTAGGAAGGAAAATATAAGAGTAGGAGCAGAAATAAATGAAATAGAGGAGAAATAATACAGCTAAACTTTGATAAAATTAAGCAAGTCTAGTCAAGAAAAAAGCAAGGGGGCTATGAAAATAACCTTACAAATGCTAAAAATATATTAAAGGTAATACCACAATCTCCCGGTTAGGGGTATTGTGAGGATCCTAGAGAACTGAAAACCAACTAGTACACATTCTGCAAAGAGCAGGGCCATTGGAGAGGGAAATGTCCCTGATGCTTCCAAGGGAAGCCACATGTGGTCAGCAAGACTCTGATCCATCCTAGCAGATGGCACAACTGGAAGAGGAAGGGTAACAGGGTCACAAGGCTTCTCACAAGTTCCCAAGAGGGACCACTGAAAAATCTCAGCTGATTTTAAAAGTAGATAGGAACAAGGTCAATTTTTTGCTAACTTGATCTTAAATACCTGGCAGGTCAAAGAAAAGTCATACATTTAAAGAAAAAAGACTTTTGTCTTTTTAAAATAACTTGGTGTGCATTTGTATCAGCCCTACCAAAAGTAAGTAAAGGTTAAAGAGAAACAGGTCTAATGCTTGAGTGTCTGATAATAACTATCAGAAGAGACTGAGAAAATTATAGGTTTTCCCTGAATTAATTTGTCTGATCTGAAAGACATGCTTTAAAAAAAAAATCCAGATCCTGAGATGTATACAGGCAAATAAAACTAGTAACACTTAGTTGCTTAATTGTATTAGGCTCTTGCCACTATTAGGAATTCTGATAACTATACTTCTGCTCTTATTGATCAGTTCTTGCCTTTTAATCTAATAAAGTTTGTGTCTTCCAGATTACAACAACTCCTCACTAAGAGGATGACAACAAAAGAATTCCAACCCATGCCTGCAACTGAGACCAGTGACCATCTCCTTTAGAACAGTCAGGATGAGACTTTTGACCCCTGACCAGGCAGGGACATCACCCCTTGCCCACTAGAAGCCACCATAGAAGATGGATCTTCACCTCTCACTAACCCTTAAGATTATGGGATCAGTTGGGCATGATGGTGCATGCTTGTAAATCCAGCAGCTCAGGAGGCTGAGGAAGGCGAATCCTGAGTTCAAAGCCAGCCTTAGCAACTTAGTGAGACTCTGTCTCTAAATAAAATATAAAAAAAGGCTGGGGAGTTGCGCAGTAGTTAGCACCCCTGGGTTCAATCCCTGGTACAAAAAAAAAAAAGATTACAGGATCAAAGTAGCAGGTGGAGAATGAGATACAGTTTTAGGGTAAAGAAAGATACATGAATCTTAAAATATATGCCCATGAATGACTAAGATGCAGAAAACACAATTGTAATTTTTGACGAACATGCCCTTGGCCCTGCGCCCTTGTAAAATGAGGGAAATACTTAAGTGCAAGGAAAACTGGTGAGAAATTATGTGGCTCTACCCTGCTGCACCTCCAGTCCAGCCCCTAATTATAGCCCTTCAATAATTATTGAACCTCCAACGCAAAAGAAAGGGCTGCTAGCTCTCAAGATAGCCCACATTCTCCCTTGAATGTGTATCCACTTCTTAAAAAATATATTTATACCTTTGTCTGGCTTGTGCTGAAATTCTTTTCCAGCACCTATGCTAAAGACCCTTGTGGTCTTGAGTCTAATTCCCTTTCCCTTCTGGAAAATCCTCTGACCTTCTTAGGATACATCTCTTCTCCCTTGTCAATAGAAGCATTAGGTTTTATAGTGCCAAGCCTCTATGAGTTCACATCTGCATCAGAACCTCAAGTAGCTCCCTTCCCTTTCCTTACAGGGGTCTGAAGGTAGGGTGATTGATCCAATCTGTTTTCACTTCCTTATTCGTAGTCTGAAGTCATTCTGTTAGTCACATATGAGGACTTTCTCAGGGTCTTCTTTGGTCTCAGTGGCAGATAAGGAAGCAGCTGTTCTAGCCCAGAGGTATATCCACAGCAGTTCCCTCAACCCCATCCACCCTTTTTGACTCAGAGCCCTCAAAATGTGAGGATGGGCCCCAGGAGGACTGAGGGACCAGAAGGCATGAATACTGTCCAAATTTAGCCTTTCATGGCAAAGGCAGGGGTGATGGATGATTTGGGGATGAGAAGACATTAGACTGAGTCTCTTCTAGGACATGGGAATGTGAGGACAGACTGGAAGAGTTTCATCTAACTCTAATACACCCACTCTCCTCTGTCCTCTGGTTTTTAATCTTCCCAGGGAGTCCTAAAATGCAGTCTGGGTGAAAGAGCCAACCACCACTGCCATCCAACTCCTGTCCCATGCCAGACTAAACTGCCCCAATCGGCTGCACTTGTCCTCTATCACCTTTTGTGACCTGCCACTGTCACACACTGTTTTGTCTATATCCCCTAACAGCCCCCCATTTTGGGACATATCACTGCCCTTACCTCCACAGCAGGATTCACTAAAGACATTCCTATTGCATGCATAGGCAACACCTCAAACTGTGAAGAACTGATGGGGGGAAGGTGAAGGCTGGTGGAGGTAGAAATGCTCCTCATGCTCCGACAAGCTGGAGCCAGTGGGTGGCAGCAAGAAGCCTGATCTGTGGGTCTCTGTACCTGCTGTCACCCTCCTTCCTGTCTCTGGGTCTGATCTTCTCACACTCAGTCAGGTCTATAGGACAGCCTCATACTGGAGCCTTTTTTATCATTGATTTTTAGAAATCTTTATTTATTTATTTATTTTATAGTAGAATGCATTTTGACATATTGTACACAAATGGAACACAACTTCTTCCTCTGGCTGTACATGGTGCAGAGTCACTCTAGAAGTGTAATCATCCAGGAATATGGGGTAATAATATCTGTCTCATTCTACCATCCTTCCTATCCCCACTGCCCCACCCCTCCCCTCACTCCCCTCTACACAAACCAAAGTTTCTTAATTCTCCTCTATCCCCTCTCCCCATTATGGATCAGCACCCACTTTATCAGAGAAAATATTTGGCTTTTGGTTTGGGGGATTGGCTTATTTCACTTAACATGATATTCTCTAGTTCTATCCATTTACCTTCAAATGCCATAATTTCATTCTTCTTTAAGGCTGAGTTATTACTGGAGTCTTAATGTGAATCCTTCTGTTTAGCTAGTAGTCCCTTTGAAAATATAAGAATAGGCTGGGGCTGGGGCTCAGTGGTAGAGTGCTTGCCTAGCATGTGTGAGGCACTAGGTTTGATCCTCAACACCACATAAAAATAAGTAAACAAAATAAAGGTATTGTGTCCACCTACAACTAAAAAAAATTTTAATTTATGAATGGCTGGGCACAGTGGTGTGTGCCTGTGGTCCCAGCTACTTAAGAGGCTGAGGCAGGAAGATTGATTGAACCCAGAAGTTCGAGGACTCCCTGAACTCTCAACATGGTGAGAGACCCTGTTTCAAAAACAAAATGTATGAGTGAATGACAAACATGGTATACCTAAGATGACTTTGCTTATTTCAGGTCCAGCCTGAATGAACATTGTCATCCAGAGCTTGTATATTGTTTTCCTCACCCGGAAGTGGCAAAAATGAAAGAAAAAGTTGCCTCCTGCCTGAATCTTTCATGGCCTTTTAAGGGCCTGAGTCATTTTGGGCTCTTTGTGATGAAGGTCTCCCCACTGCACCCTGCATGCCTGCCTTTAAGACAGTCTTGCACTATGCAAGTGGTGTAGGTCAGCACAGAACAAAGCACAACTGTTACTACTGATAACCTTTGATGGTCCAGATGCCTTGCAGACATGATCTGCTAGAATATCCCCACTTCATGGTAGAGAGAATTGAGGCTGTTAGATGATGATGTGACTCAGATTTCACAGACGTCCTTTTAGTGGATGCATGGTCAAGAACTGTTATGGAAACTGCCTTTGAAGTACCCAGAATGGGCACCCCCTACTCCTCAGGCTCCCCACAGCTGACTGACTCTTCTCCCCCCCAGTCTTATGTTCTGAGTCTTTCCTAACTCGGCCCCTGTGGGCACAAGGGATTATAACACTCTCCCTATCATCCAGATTTGGTTAGCCATAGGAGCTGTGGGAGGCGTGGGAGCTATTTGAGAAAGCTAGGAGGGCCAGAGAGGGCCAAGTCCCAGGTGTCTGCTTGTGATCGCGAGCAGGTGCTAGCCCTCTGCATCACCCTGGTTAGCAGGAGGGGTAGTGAGGAGTTCAGGAAGGGAGAATGGCTCCTGCACGCATTGCGGGTCTCCCTCCAGTTGGCTGCTGCCCCCTGCTGCCGCAGCCAGTCCCTCCCAGATCTGGTGCCAGCTGACTTCCCCTTCCTCAACTTTTTTCCTACTTGCTTGCTTTCCTTCAGGCTCTCCATATCTCCTTTACTTCCTCCCCCATTTCTTCTATTGATCCCCTTCATTTGTTTTCCTTGACTTCCATATCTTTAAGATATGGCTGTCTCCCTCCCCCTCCTCCCCAACTCCAAGAATCAAAACATAATAAAACAAAAAATCCAGCTAATCCTGTTTGACTTCATTAACTGATTTTGTAGATTAGTCCCAGCTTTCGAGATCCCTGATTGGGTGATGTGTAAACCACCAGGCAATTCTTCCAAGGCTGTGGAGTGAAGGTGAATATAAGTGGAACTGACACTGTGTACTGATTGAAGGGCTTATATCCACCAGAAGATGCAGGATTATTATAATGTCACTTGTATGCATTTGTATTGACAACTATTCTATGCCAAGCCCTGTATTGCTCAGCAAGGATACACAAATGGGAATATATCCCCAAACTCTCAGGAAGGCAAGTGTTGGTTTAGAGGTAGGCACACAGAGGCTGTGGGCACCTGAGAGAAAGGATACCTCACCATCCTGGGAATTATTTGTGGGGTAGAGTTGCTAGATTTAGCAAAAAATACAAAGTGCTCATGAATTTGAATTTCAGATAAATAACAAATATTTTTAAGCACATGTATGTTCCAAATATTGAACAAAATACTCACACTAAAAAGGGTATTAATAGTTTACCTGAAATTCAAATTTAGTTATTGAACATCCTGTGTCTGATCTGGTAACATCATTGTGGGGGTATTAAGTCATGTATTATTATTGGAAAGTACAGTGTTATACAGACTGAAGTTATTCAGCAGCCATCAAATTATAATGAGCCTTAAAAATGAGGCTAGGAGAGTCCACTGAAGGAGTTAAAGCAAAGAGGCAGGGTTAATATTAACTAGGGGTTATGACATAATGCTGGATGTTGCTGGTTCTGGTGTCTTTGCAATGCCCCTTGGCTCAACTCTGGCCCTCAGGTTCCCATGAGAAGAGTATTCAAACTGATAAGAATCCAATGTGTATAAAAGTTGGATTGTTCTATTTCCTTTCTTCTTCTTCTTCTTCTTCTTCTTCTTCTTCTTCTTCTTCTTCTTCTTCTTCTTCTATTGGGGATTACACCTAGGGGTGCTTTACTGAGGAGATAACCTTCATTTTTATTTTGAGACAATCTCACTAAGTTGCTGAGGCTGGCCTTAAACTTGTGATCCTCCTACCTCAGCCTCCCAAGTTGCTGGAATTACAGGCATGCACCACTGCACTCAGTTCTGTTTCCTATTTTCTGATCAACTTGAGGCAGAGATGCGTACAGTAAAGAGGGAGGATACTCAATGGCACAAATCTCCAAGAGAATGGGAAGTGCTGGGATACGGTAGAAAGAATGAGCCCCAAACAAGACCTCTCTTCTCTGAGATCCAAGGAAAAGATGGTGTGGGTAAGGGTAATTTTGGAAGTGACAGGAAAGGAAGCATTATCCTAATGGCTTCCATTTTCTCTAAATACACTTCTTAAGCCAGGGCCCACAGGCCTCTGGGGGGTCAATGGACAGAATTCAAGGAGCCCATAAATTTGGATGGGAGGTTGTTGCATCTTTATTTTCACTATTATTAACAGAAATTAGGCATATCCTTGGGGCTAGGATTGTGGCTCAGCGGTAGAGCGCTCGCCTAGCATGGGTGGGACCCGGGTTTGATTCTCAGCACCACATAAAAATAAAGGCATTGTGTTGTGTCCATCTACAAAAAAGATATTCTCTCTCTCTCTATTTCTCTCTCTCTCTCTCTCTCTCTCTCTCTCTCTCTCTCTCTCTCTCTCATAAAAAAATAAATTAAGCATGTCCTTCTAGGCAGTGCTGATAAACTACAGTAATATCAACAGTACCTGTGACTTTGTCACCAACAGAAATCAGATTTTCATAGCACACTACAGTTGTTGCATAGTTCTCAAAATAATATCACCATTTTCAAAGTCATAGTAGCCATTAGACCTGGTGATAGAGCTTATTATTTAATGTGTTAATAAATGCATACATACACTACTAACATTACAGATGTGCTTCTTGTTGTTTTAATACTTGTGTTTCAATATAATTGGTTTCTTTCACAATTCTATTTGTCTTATGAAATACATGCATTATTCTGGGAAGGAGTTCCTTAGACTTCACCAGACTGCCAGTGGTGTCCACAGCATAAGAAAAGCACATTCTGAAGAATAACAGGAGCTGGCACTTACATAGCTCTTGCTACCAGACCAGGGCTGTTCTAAATTCTCCTTTTTTTCTTACATAGTTGTCCACTCACTTAATCTCCAATCACCCTACACGGTAACTACTTTGATTATACTCATTTTAAAGAGGAAAATGATGTATAGCAGTTAACTAACTTGTTCAAGGCCATTTAGTAGGTAAATGATGAAGCTGAGATTCAAACCCAGATGTTCCAGTTCCTAAGTCAATGCTGAAAAGTCAGAGTTCAATTGGCATAATGCCAAGAGACAAATGGGTCAAAGGTGCTGGTGAGAATGGGTAAAGGGAGAGGAGGAATGGAGCAGGTCTACACTGACCAAAAGAAAAGTAGAAAGAGACTGGCCAATATGAAAGAAAATAGAAAGGCCCACAAAACAACAGGGTTTGAGGAGATAAAAGAAGTGGTGGAAGAGAGATCTGAGGCTCAGAGAAAATGGTCAGAGAGAGAGAAGGTGGTGTGTAGGTGTCAAGGAGGTACATGGGATGACAAAGCAATAATGTGACCTGAACAGGTAGGTGGTTAAAGTGGAGAGGAAGTAAAGATCCCTGGGATTGAGCAGATGAAGAGATCTTAAAACTACGCCTACAAATTCTCCTAAGCCTCATTCTTTCATTCATTTAACATGTTCCGCTTTTAGTAGGGGAAGAACTACAAAAATAAGGCCAAGTTAGACAAGAGTACAGGTTCACAAGCCTTCAGGCACAATTCCACAATGTTCAATCCTCAGTACCAAAGTTCTGAAAACCATATGGTTATTTTTTCACACGTGGGAGTCCAAACTCATTAGGGGACAAAACCTGACCTGAAGTAGAGTGAGGCTATTTGTAGACTTTATTCACACAATGTGAATTTTCATAACTTTCATTTTAGATATTTTAATGTTTAATTAGCATGCTCCAGACCTTTTTCAGTAGTTATATAATATAGAGTATATGCAGTATAAAGAGTTTTGTAATATAAACTGTATGTCTTCCTTTCTACAATTGAAAAAAAATCTGAATTCCAAAATATATCTAGCCCCAGGGTTAGAAAAAGGATTATGAATGATCTATAAGTTTTATATAAAGAATTTAAATAAGCAATGGGACAGTGACTGTTTACACCTTGTGTGGTCAGGGAGTGCCCCTCTGGAAGTGATATTTAAATTTAATTCTGAATGTCAAAAAAAGGCAGGAATGTGGAATACAATTATAGCTCAGTGGTAGAGTGTTTGCCTAGCACATGTGAGGAACTGGGTTCAATCCTCAGTACCACATAAAAAATAAGTAAAATAAAGATATTGCATCCATCTACAACTAATTTTTTTAAAAGGCAGGAGGAATTAAAAGATCAGGAGGAGAGCATTTCAAGCAGAGGAAACAGCTAATTCAAAGATGAACAAAAAGTAGGCCCCTGTTATTGAAGCATATTGGGTCAGCAAAGAGTGCTATCAATTGATGGGAGTCCTTAATGTAGACAGAAACATTATGAGTATGGTGCTATAACTTTGATGAATATGATGTAGTGAACATGAGTCTGGTAGTCATCAGCAACTAGGAGGCCCAGAGAGAACTCTTCCTGGGTGGCAAAGCAGATGAAAAGATACTTGAGATAGAGAAAACATAAAGGAATTCTGAAGGTGAAAATGCAAGTTTCGGGGCTGGGACTGTAGCTCAGTGGTAGAGCACTTGCCTTGCATGTGTGAAGTACTGGGTTCAATCCTCAGCACCACATAAAAATAAATAAATAAATAAAGATATTGTACCAACTATAACTAAAAAAAAAAAAAAACGTAGGTTTAGATTTATTGCCTGAAGACCTTGAATTGGGGAAAGTATAGAAAGAAGACTGGGCTCAAGATTCTAATTGAGCATAGGCCTGTAATCCCAGTGACTTTGGAGGCTGAGGCAGAAGGATTGCAAAGCCATCCTCAGCAAATTAGTGAGGCCCTAAGTAACTTAGTGAAAACCTGACTCAAATTTTCAAAAAGGGGTAGGATGGGGATATGGCTTAGTGGTAAAGTGCCTCTGGGTTCAATCTCCAGTACCAAAAAAAAAAAAAAAAAAAACTGGGTCTTACATAATGGTTTCAGGTTAAGGTGAAATTGACAATGTTTGATCTGGGCTTTTGGACTTCTCTGTGTTTGTGCTTCTCAACAGCATCTGTATCAAAATGAATGTCTGCTTCCTAGCATTTCTATCTCTTAGTGGCTCTCCACATTCATATCTCTGTGATCTTGT
This sequence comes from Ictidomys tridecemlineatus, assembly GCF_052094955.1. Taxonomy (NCBI): domain Eukaryota; kingdom Metazoa; phylum Chordata; class Mammalia; order Rodentia; family Sciuridae; genus Ictidomys; species Ictidomys tridecemlineatus. Next base: position 79,803,999 of record NC_135493.1, read on the forward strand.
CTGGCATCTCTATTTCTGCCTCAACATATTTTTCTCTTTGGTACCTCTTCATTTCAGAATCTCCATTCTTGGGTCTGTGTTCTGGAATCCAGTTCTTGGGCTAAGAATGTAGCTCAGTGGTGGAGTGCATTGTTTGATCCCCAGCACCACAAAAAAATAAATCCTTTGTCCCTTCTGTTGTCTGCACTGTAATTGTCTTCCTTCAACTGTACTGCGGATTGAACCCAGGGGCACTTAACCACCGAACCACATCCCGAGCCGTTTTTTATATTTTATTTAGAGGCAGGGTCCTGCTGAGTTGCTTAGGACCTCGTTAAATTGCTGAGGCTGGCTTTGAACTCATGATCCTCCTGCCTCAGCCTCTGGAGCTGCTGGAATTGCCTGCTTGCACCACTGCGCCCACCTCTCCAACTGTACTTAATAATTATCTTTCTCCAACTGGATTGTGCCCTCTTAGAAGGCATAAACCTTTTATTATTCCAGTATCCCCAGTGCCTGGGGATCTCAAATTTCTTTATAAGTGAACAGTTTCAATCTCCCTTTTAATCTCCACCCTTCATCTCCCCCAGGGAGCTGGCCACCTGCCAAATGGCCAGCTAAAGAGCAGGACAAAAGGAATGAGCTGCTGCTTTGGGGTTCTATTTCCTGGGGAGATAAGTCTCCACAAACATCACACTAGGACTCTATCCGGAGAAGAAGGGTACGCCCCTACGTCCTCCGCGGCGGTCGTTCCACCCCGCAGGCACCACCTCCACCTTAGCCAATCAGCGAGCGCCTGTGCTAAAGGGACAAGCCTCCAGTGGTGTAGCGGACACAAGATGGCTGCGGCGTGTCGGACCGTGAAGGTAGACCACTCTTTGCCTCGCTTTGCAGGCTGAGACGGCATGGCCAGGAACTAGGAAGAAAGGGCCATGCTTATGTGGGCGGGATATTGCGGTGGCGGTTGGGCTGAGTAAAGGGAAGGTCCGCTGCATATGTAATATGTGGGGGTCACAGAACTATTTGGGGAATGAAACCCCTCGCCCCCCTGCCCTCCCTCACGATCTCATCAGTGAGGAGAGGAAGCACACCTGGGCCACCTCCCGCCCCCACCCACTTCCCCTCAGAAGCCTGTAGAACCCGCGTGTGAAAGGCTGGAGAGGGTAGATGCTGACGGTGTCCTTTTTCAGGGCTTAGTCGCGGTAATAACTGGAGGAGCCTCGGGTCTTGGTCTGGCTACCGCGGAGCGACTGGTGACTCAAGGGGCTTCTGCTGTGCTTCTGGACCTGCCCAACTCAGGTGGTGAGGCCCAGGCCAAGAAGTTAGGAAAGAGCTGCATGTTCGCCCCAACCGATGTGAGTGGTTTCAACTTTCCCAGGGTGTCCTTGAGACCACTACCACCTACCTGGGAACACGTGGGGGTCCCTCCCATAAAGTTGTTATCTGTGGGATAACAACTTGTCCCCTTTTGGCGTAAGCCTTCAAGCACTATAGCACTACCTACAGCAAGGAATCCAAAACTGCACCACAGCCTCAGAAATTGGACTTATCAGAATTGCTTCAAGGGAGGATTGCATAATTTGAAAATGCATATTGTACCTTAATGGTTTTACATTTACAAAGTTGAAAAACTATTTTCGTGAAATCTTCTTAGTAGGTGGGGATAACAAAAAAAGCTCATTTATGTTCCTATCAAAAGTTTTCAAAACAGGGTTGTATTAATTCTTTGCTCCATAGCAATCGAGAATCACCAGGGATATATGAATTTATCAAAAGATGGTATAAGTTTGAAAGGTATTTTGCAACACTGCTTTATAGTACCTGACATATACACTTTCACTCCACTCTTCTCACGTTTTACTACAACCCTTTCTCTTCATCTGTCTTTTTTAAAAATAATTTTTAGTTGTCAATGGACCTTTATTTTTCTAATTTATTTATATTCAGTGCTGAGAATTGAACCTAGTGCCTCACACATGCTAGGCAAGCACTCTACCACTGAGCCACAATTCCAGCCCCTCTTCATCTGTCTTTTGCTCACACAATTCTGTTTCCACCCAAGGACTGGGCCTCCTCCCCCAGGTTTAGTAGTGAGATGATGTGCTGGCAAATGAATACCTTTTCTATGTTTCTCCCTTTGAAGGTGACCTCTGAGAAGGATGTGCAATTGGCCCTGACTCTAGCAAAGGAGAAGTTTGGCCGGGTGGATGTGGCTGTGAATTGTGCAGGTATTGCAGTAGCCATTAAGACATACAACTTAAAGAAGAACCAGGCCCATACCTTGGAGGACTTCCAGCGAGTTATCAATGTAAGACCTTGGAGGTTCTCCAGGAGTGGGAAGGAACTCTCTGGGAGTGGTTATCCCCAAAGTTGTTAGTGATCAAATGGTTGCCTTTGCCTGAGGTCCTATACCATGTCTCTGCTCATTTTCCAGGTGAATCTTATGGGTACCTTCAATGTGATCCGTCTGGTTGCTGGTGAGATGAGCCAGAATGAACCAGACCAGGGAGGCCAACGTGGGGTTATTATCAACACTGCCAGTGTGGCTGCCTTTGAGGGCCAGGTGTGTGATCAGGGGCAAAATTTGTGCCTCCTCTTGACTTGTTGGGCTCTCTCACCCTTGACCTCTACTCTTTTTCCAGGTGGGACAAGCTGCATATTCTGCGTCCAAAGGGGGCATAGTGGGCATGACATTGCCCATTGCTCGGGATCTGGCTCCAATAGGCATCCGGGTGATGACCATTGCTCCAGGTAGACATATTCTCTTTTCCTGCCATACCTGGGATTGGGTGGGATCCATGGGCACTTGTGAGGGGCAGGTATCCACTATCTAAGTAACAGAGGCACAAGAAGTAGGCCTAAGGTGAAGAAGAACTGAGTAAATATGAAAACAAGGGTGGGTCTCTGACTCTGACTATCTTGTCTAGGCCTATTTGGCACCCCACTGCTGACCAGCCTTCCAGAGAAGGTACGCAACTTCCTGGCCAGCCAAGTGCCCTTCCCCAGCCGATTGGGTGACCCTGCTGAGTATGCTCATCTGGTACAGACCATAATAGAGAACCCATTCCTCAATGGAGAGGTCATCCGGCTGGATGGGGCCATCCGCATGCAGCCTTGAAGGGAGAGGTCTGGGAAAACAAAGGCTCCTGTGCCCCACCTCCTCCTGGGGTACTACTAACTTTGTGTACCAGTCATCCTCTGTGCCTAATAAACTATTTTCTTACTTTGTGGGCAGTGCTTTGTGCTGGGGGAACTGGCATGGGGAAGAAAGGTAAAGGCTTTCACAGAGTTGGATATATAGAGTCCCAAGGTAGGATAGGAAAGGCAGTACCTCACATTTTTGTATATCCTGTTACAACAATACATGGCCTTGAATTTAGCAAATAACTTTATTACTTAGGGTAGAAGGTGGGGATATTGTCTTAGCTCTCTCTCACTGGGGAATGGATTAGAGGTAAGAGGTGGGGATATGTAGCATTTGCATCTGTAAGCTTGATAGGGGAAAAGAGAGAGATGACCATCTTGACCTCAGCGGCTGCTAGTGTTGAACTGTAGGTGATACTGGGCTGTAGGTTGATTGGTGTAGATTATTGAATTCAGATAATTTTGCCTGTAAAAAAAAAAAAAAGTCCAGAGGCCTCACTTGATGTTTTCCCTCTCTCCCTGGTCCTCACCATCCTTCCCTACCCTCCCATGGTATTCATCCCCACTGCCACTCCCTAGAACTCACTGGGCTTTTTGCTCCTTAGCCAACTGCTGGTTGAAAGAACCCAGCCCCCTCCGAAATTCTGCACACAATTCCCTCTCCTGCTCTTCTAGCTCCTGCGCTGCCTGGGCCAGGTGCATGGTTTGGCTTTCCCATTCAGTATCCAATGCTTGCTCAGCCTGGTGCTGTGCCTCCTTCGCATGGCACTGTGCTTCCTGGACTTTCCTGATGGCGGCTCGCTGCTCTGGAGTCATGCCCTTCCAGCAATAGGGCAGAACCCGGTGGGGAGCCATGGAATTCTGGGCAACTTGGGGGTTCTCAGTTAGAAAGTCACTGGTGACCTGGTTCTGAATCTCCATGAGGTTGGCCTCCTGTTGGCGCTGATGCTCAAGGCGCTGCCGCTCAGCCAGCTCAGCTGCCTGGTGGGCAAATATAAGTATTTGGGTGCCCAACCTCAGAGAACTCTCAGTTGCAAGGGTGGGAGAAAAGTGGCCCTATTTCTCCATCTCGGAGAGAAAGAAAAGACACTACATGATTTTAATTATCCTAAGGATAGGCGGTGGAATGGACAGGGAACTTCTCTGCACTCGGGATTAGAGGGCAATATTCTGTTCTTAAATCATTTTGTGTTTGGAGGTAGGGAGAGGTGACTTGTATTCTAAGAAGCATCTTAGATGGAAGGGGTGTCCTCAGGCTGATGACAATTCTAGAACTGATTTGAGAAAGGATATGAGGGGAAGGGTGTGGCTAAGGTTCCCCAGGATTTTGTTCAGGGGGTTGGGAGGACCAGGTGTACTGGAGGGGTCAAGCCATACCTGGGCTTTGTTGGCATTGGCCATGGCAAACATCATGGCCACGCGACAGGACTCCTCTAGCCTGGCCAGGTGGGCGGCCCGCATGTCCATGGCTAAGTGCAGCTGGTCATTGAGCATATCTACATGGAGAAATACAACTTCCTCCATTCCTGGTTCATTCATTCAGCCATTTAGTCAACAAATTTTATGTAGGTATATGTATACTTGGGAGGGAATTAGTGTCCAAGTTGTAGAGATGTGGAAGGGGTTACTCTTTGGGGCTAGGGATAGCCAAAGTGCAGCAACCTGGGTCAAAGTGCAGCTCTGCCACCTCTGAAATGTGTAGTCTTGGGTAAACCATTTCACCTCCAAGCCTCACTATAAGATCCATGTGTTAGATTATAAGCATACCACAGAATTAGATCCTGCCCACCCCCCCCTCCCCGTCTAGTGGGGGACACAGATCAAACAGATTATCAGACCACAATCTGGTAAGGACAATAGCAGAGATGTATACAAGGCATAACAAAGGCTTGGAGGCTAAAAGTGGTAGAGGACATGCTTAGCACCCACAAAGTGTGAAGGCTCTGGGTGGTGGGTAGCAGGAAGGCTTCCAGGAGGAGGTGTCCTTGTACACAGGCAAAAAGAGCAAATGGTGCTCTAGGCTGAGGGCACAGCACAAGCAAAGGGCACAGCACTGACATTCTTTTCCACTCTAGCCACACGATGATCTTGTTTCTAGGAACTGTCAGAAACTGTTGATTTGAAAGGTGAGCAATACAAATACATAAGACCTTGCTCTTGAAGGGCTTCCTCTGATGGAAGAGAAGGATGTGGCCACAGAGAATATAATAATAGTAGCTACTCTATGTGATTTGGATTATTATCCCCATCTAATTAATTTATTTATCTTGTAGTACTAGGGATTGAACTCAGGGGCATTTTGCCACTGAGCTACATTCCCAGCCCTTTTTATATTTTATTTGAGATAGCATGTCACTAAGTTGTGCCTAGGCTGGATTCAAACTTGTGATCCTCCTGCCTCAGCCTACTTAGAAATTGGGATTACAGGCAGGCACCACCAGGCCTCATTTATCCCCATTTTAAAGATGAAGAAACTTGTTGGAGGTTTTGCTCAGTGGTAGAACTAAGCACATATACATGAAACCCTGGGTTTAACCCTCAGCACTAAAAAATAATAATTTAACAATTAATTAAAATTAATTAAACTGGGTTTGGTAGTGCATGCTCATAAATCCCAGTAACTTGGGAGGCAGAGACAGGAGGATAGTGAGTTAAAGGCCTGCCTCAGCAATTTAGCAAGGCCTTAAGCCATTTAGCAAGATCCTGTCTTAAAAAATAAAAAAGGACTGGGGATGTAGCTCAGTGGTAAAGCACCTCTGGGTTCAATCCCCAGTACCAAAGTAAATAAATTTAAAAATTAGGGCTAGGGTTGTGGCTCAGCAGTAGAGTGCTCACCTTGCACATGTGAGGCCCTGGGTTTAATCCTCAGCACCACATAAAAATAAATAAATAAATAAACAAACAAACAAACAAATAAATAAATAAATAAAGACGTTGTGTTCAACTACAACCAAAAAATAAATATAAAAAATTAATTAAAATTGAAGCACAGAAAGGAACATTCATTTCCCAAACTAACTAGGCAGAGCAGAGCTGTTAGGTGCGTGTGTATACTATGTTGTCCCCAGGTAATTGAATGCCAGGCTAATCATGAACAACAGCTACACTGTCAGTTACTGAAGGAAGTCAGGGAAGTTGGTGCCTACACAGCCTAAACTTTTAGCATCAGTTATATGGGTAATGGGTAATGAACTCCCCACACAGTTCTAGCCTCCTGGGTGTAGTACCTAGCTCAGGAGAGCTGCCTGCTAGACCTTGGGACTCTTGAGTCCAGAGGGCCTGGCTGCTTACCTGCACATTTCTCATCAACCCTGGCTTGCTGTTGCTCCTGCAGCTGCCTCTCCAGGCTGTACCTGAACTGCTCCTGCTGCATTCTCAGGTATGTGGTCCTGTCCAGGTCCTCCCCAAAGAAGCACTGCATGCTGGCCGGGCCATAGAAGGGATCACTGTCATTGAGATAGACTGGAAATTCCCTCTGGAGTCGGTCTGGATCCCAAGGGTCAAATTCACGCCTGTTCTTGAGCTGCTGCTTCTGCTCCCGAAAATCCTGGATTTTCTTGGCAAGTCGACGTGCCCGTTCTGCCTCTTCCTTCTCTAGCATCTGGGCTACCAGATCATACTGCACCTGCTTAGTAGCTGGGGGTGATAGGCAGGGACATGGGAAGGCACCACAGGAGGTCCAGTTAGCATGCCTCTGCTCCCAAAGGCCATCTGGTTTGTTTCACCACCCTAGGACCTCAGGCCCTCCACACAGGAAGAACTGCCCTACCTGAGCCTACTCAGGCTCTTGGTTTGACCTGTGGCCTTGGACATTTACCGTAAGCTGCATCCTTGCTCTGCTCAGTTGCCTCCCGAAGCTTTTTCTCCTCTACCTGGTTGTTGAGGGCTTCAACATCCACCTGGATCCCAAAGAAAGGGACTAAATCAGGGCAGAGTCCCAGTAGGGTCCTTGAGTGCTCTAACAAATTGCTTAGAACTTACCCACTTAAAAATCCTCCTGTAGCTTCTCAGGACTTACTGTATAAAGTTCCAACCCATAAGCATGGCTCTTAAGTGCTTCCATGGTCTAGCCTTTGCCTCCTTCTCCAGCCTCATCTCTGCACCCTTTTCCCCTGTCTCCCCTTCTCACTAGCCTTGGGAGCTGTGCTTCCAGTTCCCTGCACATCTTAGGCAGTTTTGAATCTAAAGCCTTTGCTCTGCTTCCTTTACTTAGAACACTTTCCTCCCCTGTACCCAAACTCCAATTCACACTTCAAGACCAGCTCAATCTTTGTTTCTCTGATCCTTCGGGAAGGTTCTACTCCCATAATCTAGGACCCATTGTCTACATTACATTGAAGTTTGCTTCAGATATCTCCTCTACTAGACTGTGAGCTCTTACATGAGAGAGACTGGGCTTTAGTCATCTTTGTATCATCACTGCCCGATAGTGCTTTCAACAGAGCAGTCCCTGTGAAGAAATGCTTGTCACCTGGATCTCTGTCTAATAACTCAAACGTAGCCAAGTACTTACTTGTGCCAGGCACCATGCTCTAATTATCAGAGCTGCCACCTCAGTGCTTCCTTTATTTAACTGAAGAGGAGACTGGAGCTCAGAGAAAATAAGGTGACTTATCCAAAGCCACACCTCTAACAAACAGCAGACCTGGCCTCAAACATTTAAGGTGTCTTTTCCAGAACACCATGCTGCATTTCCTCTTTCTATCCACCTAGCAATCCTTTTTTATTTCTTAAACCATCAATATTTTCTCTTTATTTTGGTTATAATTCTTTGGAAACATTTAAAGTAGTACAGAAGGGAATACAGATCAGTAGAGACTAAGTATCCCTTCAGTCTCTCACCCTCAGTCTGGTTAGCAGTATATTACTTACTTTGCCAAAATGGCTTATGCATACATAATACCTAAATACACTTTAGCTCTTTTTTGGATTCACATAGCCTGCCTCTCAAGAACCAGACCACATGGCCTGGTTGACCAGAAAAGAGCCAACTGTCACCCCTTGTACCACCCATCCTTCCCAATCCCCTTTTGGGCCTATGGGAGTGGGTACCACCCCTTCCTTCCTTTCTAGCCCTAGGGCCTGCTTGAGTCAGGGAAAGGACTATAAAGGGCACTGCTGTGTTTCTTTCCAGTCATGTGATGTAGCCCCAGTTCTGTGAAATGACTCCCACTGCCTACTCACCCCCATGACACGGTTCCGCACATTGAAGAATCGGCTTTGTCGTTCTTTTTCTCGATTTCTTCTAGCTTCAAAGGCTGCCACCTCCTTGGGATCTGCTGGCAGGCCTAGCTTATACATCTGGAGTAAAGGGGAAGTGGAATGGCCCATTAGTGCTGACCACAGTCCTGGACTACATCCCATCTCCTTTCCTTTATCCTTATAGTATATGTCACCAGTTATTGATTCCTACTGATTTTACTTTCTGACATATTTCATATCTGTGTCTTCGTCTCTGCTGTCACCACCCTAATTCAGGCCTCACAGTCTGATATTAGGTGATATTCCCAGGAGTCTCCTCACTGGCCTCCCTTGTTCCATGTTATCCTCTCTGTCCTGGCCACCAGAGTGATCCTTCTGAGAGCAAACATGACCATGGTACTCTTCAGCTTAAAACCTTTGAAAATAGCTTTAAAGCTAATGGCTCCCCTGTGCTCACAAAATGAGGTCCGACCCCCTTTGCCAGATTTATAAGGCTCTTCATGATCTGAACCCTGCTCACCTTTCTAAGCCTCAAAGGCATTGACACATCTCACCCTTTCTCATACTCTACTCAGTTTTCCTCATTTCAGTAAGTGGTACCACCATTCACCAAGTTGCTCAGGCCCAAAACTCAGGGGACATCCTTTAACTCCTCCTTTCCTTCACTCCCTCTTCTTTCAAAATAGCCCCAGTCAAAGCCACGATTGTCACCTTCCTAATGACTGCAGAGGTCTCCAGATTGGTCTTCCAGTTTCCTCTATTGTTTCCTATAGCCCACTCATCACACAGCAACCAGACGTTTTCTTTACTGAAATAAATTTCCCCTTTTGTTTTTATTTTATTACTTATTTTCTAGTGAAATGAAAGTTTCAAGGTCTTAAATTCATCTGTGTCCCTTCACATTTTGGGAAACCCACTTTTGATATGTGAGCCAAAGCCACAGTAAACAACAACAACAACAACAAAAACCTCTTGCAAACATAAATCTGATGATGTTTCTCACCTGCTTAAAATCCTCCATAGGCTTCCCACTGCACTGAGAATCAGATCCAAATTCCTTACCATGGGCTTTCAAGATCCAATCCCTCCATACCCATGGGCTTTCAAGATCCAATCCCTCCACACCTCTACAGTTGGTCTCATAACCCATGTTCCAGGCACACTGGCTTCCCATCAAGTATTTCAACATAACTGTTCCCACTTCTGGGCCTTTGAATGTGGTGTTCCTTTGTGTGGAGCATCTTTCCTCAACTATTGAGGTCTTTTTAAAACAATCCTACATGAGGTCTTTTTTAAACAATCATTTTGTAACTGTGAAGTAGTTGATATATACAGGGAAATATATATGATCCTGATGTAAGATTGCAAGTATGACAAAATAAAGACACCAACACCTACCTTAAGAAATAGAACACTATCATACCATTGAAGTGTCCTATGTTTCTTCTTTCTTTTTCTTACTCCAACAGTACCCTATATAGTATCCAAAATCTATTATCATTTCCTCCTAATATTCATTAATATACATTGTATGTGTATGAATCTCTGAAAAACGTTTTTACAAGTTTTATTGGTTTTGACCTTTATAAAATATCAGGCTGTATATATTCTGAGTCTTGCTTTTTCTACTTGGCATTTATCCTATCATTTAACAAATATTCATAGAGTGTCTACTAGTGGCCAGATGCTCTTAAGCATTTGGGAGACATGGAGGAATAAAACTGACAAAAATCTGTCATTGTGGAGGTTACTTTCTAGACAGACAATAAAAAGTAAAACATAAAATGTACATTGAATAATTTGTAAGAAGATGATAAGCAATATGGAAATAGAGCAGGATATGGGGAATTGAAGGTGCCAAGGAAATGAGAGAGTGTTGCAATTTTTAAATATGGAAGTCAGGAGAAGCATAGTTGAAAAAGTAACATGTGAACAAATACTTGAAGGAGGTGAGGGAATTGCCCATGCAGGTAATTCTTCAGCCTGGGTCCTGTAATGATGAAGTCTTGGAATGATGACACAGAGCAGAGATGCAGCCAGTCCACAATGAAAAAGAAACTTAAGTGAGATATAAGCTTTTGTTTTTATTCTATTTGTATTTATTTATTTTTGTGGTACTAGGGATTGAACCCAGAGGCATCTCTACCATTGAACTACATCCCCAGTCCTCTTTAGTTTATTCTAAGACAGGGTCTTGCTAAGTTGCCCAGGGTAGCCTTGAACTTGTGATCCTCCTTCCTCAGCCTCCCAAGTTGCTGGATGTGTGCCACTGCACCCAGCTAAGCTTTTGCTTTTATAAGCTGCTGATATTTTGGGGTTATCTGTAACCTCAGTATAATGTAGCCTATCCTGAACAATACAAAGAAATATGGGGGTTTTTGTTTGCTTGTTTGCCGTGCTAGGGATCAAACCCAGTCTTGAGCATGCTAAGGCAAATGTTCTAGCACTGAACTGCATTCCCAGCCCTTAACACAAAGAAATGAAAAGCTATGAGACTATATGAAATCTCTAGGGAGTAAGTGTAGATGGATAAGAATGCCCCAGAGGAGACAAGGACAGGAGTGGCCAGTGAGATGGGAGATAAACTAGGAGAGGTGATCTTCCTAAAGCCAAGTAAAGAAAATGCTTTTGGAGGAGAGTGATCAATTGATGATGGATTAAGTAAAATGAGGAATGAGATTTGACTGATGTAGTAACATGAAGGTTGCTGATGACCTTGACAAGAGCATCTTTGGTGGAGTATAGGGATGAAAGCCCAATTGAAGTTGGTTCAAGAAACTAGGACCCTGCAAGACAAACAACTCAGTTAAGGATTTTTTTTTTAATTGCAAGAGAAAAATACAGAGGAACTTAGAGATTGAGAGATTTCATATGTGCAGGTGGGAAAGTTTCTCGTGCGTACGTGTGTGTGTGCATGTATATGAGAGAGAGAGAGAGAGAGAGAGAGACAGGAAAGAAAGTGCTAGGTTGTAGAATGTATGCATATTTAACTTCATAGGATAATACTAAGTTAATTCCCAAGGAGATTATACCACTTTACACTATGACAATAATGTACAAAAACTCCAGTCAGTGTACATCCTAACCAACACTTAGTAATGCAGACTTAATTTTTTTTAGTTTGTGAGTATAAAACTATAATTACTGACTTTAATTGAAATTTTATTTATTGCTAATGTGGTTTCATATCTTTTCACGTGTTTAACCATCTTTGCTTCTCTGTGAAGTGCCAATTCATATCTTTTGTTCATTTAATTTTTGCATTTTTAGAATTTATTTTTAAATGATACATAAAAATATAAAGATTATACATATTTTGGGGGTATCATGTGATGTTTTAATATACATATACATTATCTCATGTTCAAATCAGAGTAAACATAGCTATCTTCTTAAACATTTATCATTTCTTATCGTGAAAACATTCAAAACCCTTTCTTCTATCTTTTTGAAATATACAGTACTTGATTGTCATTTATAGGCACCATATTTTTTTATTTTCTTTTTTTCCACCGTCATTGTTTTTAAAAAATCAGGCCAGTGTGGTGGCACAAGCCTGTAATCTCAGCAGCTTGGGAGGTGGAGGCAAAGGATCATGAGTTCAAAGCCAGCCTCAGCAATTTAGCAAGGTGTTAAGCAATTCAGTGAGACCCTGTCTCTAATAAAGTACAAAATAGGGCTGCTACCTCCCCGCCCAAAACAAAATCAGGTTTGTCAGCTGGGTGTGGTGGCACACGTCTATAATCCTACTGACTCAGGAGGCTGAGGCACGAGGATCACAAGTTCTAGGCCAGCCATGGCAGTTGAGTGAGAACCTGTCTCAAAATAAATTTAAAAAGGGCTAGGGATGTAGATTCAATGGTAGAGTGCCCTTGAATTCAATCCCCAGCACTGCAGAAATAAATAAACAACAAGCAAATAATAAATAAATAAATGTGGTAAATATCTCCAAATTTGTGATTTTTTTATTTGCTTATTATTTTAAAGTAATTTTTTTGGGGGGGGTACCAGGGATTCAACTCAGGGGCACTCAGCCACTGAGCCACATCCCCAGCCCTATTTTGTATTTTTAAAATTTTAATTTAGAGTCAGGGTCACACTGAGTTGCTTTGCGCCTCGACTTTGCTGAGGCTGGCTTTGAACTCACGATCCTCCTGTCTCAGCCTCCCAAGCTGCTGGGAATACAGCACAACCAATAACAAAATGAACACTTCCATGGAACTCAGAAAATGTTATCAATATTTTAGAGGCTTTCTCTGTGTACTTACCCATCTTTTCACTTCTTTATGGTGAATATTAGTGAATGTGAATATAGTCACATTTACCCTTTTTTTATTCTTTGAACTTAGTGGTTATTATTTTTTTAAAATTCCTTCCTATCCAGAGATCATATAGGTATTTTCCTATATGTTCTTCTAAAATTTCTAAAGTTTTACCTTTCTCACTTGTTTTAACCCAGGGTTTGAACCCCAGCACTGAAAAAAAGAAAAAAGAAGAAAGGAGCAATAATTCTCTCCTTCTCTGTGAATAATATGAAATAGCTGTCCTTGTTCATCTTATCCCCTCTGTCTGATTGTGACTTTTTCTTCCAAGTGAACTTCATTTATGGGTCTCCTACTTGATTGTATCAACCACTTTCTCAATTTTCTGGACTTGTCCTGAGGAAGAGTCTTGTCTTTAGGACTCTTCCCAGCCTTCAGATATAATTTTAAAAATAGTTACAGGAGTGGCTACAGCAACCACCAGATCCTTTCCACATCTGAGAATGGCACCAATCCTAGCCTACCAGTTCCATCTGCCACCATAATGTAAGGTCACTGACCAGGAAGATTCAGTAGGCATTTTAAGCTTCTTGTATTGCTAAGGCCATGACCTTAGTAATGAATAGGTATAAGGTGACAGATTATAGAGGGATGAAAAGTTAGTGACGAGGGATTGAAAAGGTGAGGAAGCTGAGTGGAGAGTGTCAGGGGTGCAGAGGAGGAAAAGGAAGGAAGGTAACAAGGGAGTGGGGAAATAGAAGTCAGAGAACCAAGAGGAAAGAGGAAGAGGGAAAGAAAGGGAAGGTGGCAGAGGGGTATGCAGCAGTGGAAATGGCATGGGGGAGAGGCATGAAGGGAAGAAGGATGCAGGTGCAGAGCACTGCCTTAGGGACCCTGGCCTCTGGGATTTCTCAGTAAAGAATCGCAATTTTGAAGCTCCTAGTTGGATTTGGGTCCAAGTCTGCTCTTGGGTTACAGCGGCAGTTTCTGAGCTCGCTTGGAGAAACAGGAAAGAAGGACATGGGTAAATCTGAGGCCACAGCCTTCCCCAGTTTGTATCCCTGTCTCCTGGTGAACCCCGTCCCCCTTAACTCTACATCTATTTTGCAATCTCACCTCACCATCAGCGAAATCTGAGCACAACTAAACAATGAATCCTCTCACTGGCTCTTTCCTTCCCGTTCAGCCCTCTGCTCCACGGAGTCCTTCCAATTCCTGACCCTGTCGTTGTCTAAGCCTTCAGGCTTTCTAGACTAAATGAAGCCACAGCATAATTCCCACCTTTCACTTGCCCTTGGGGGGCATAACCTTGCTGTGACTTCTGACTTGTCTCGGCAAGCGTAGGTTCAGGTCCTGCCTGCCTTCTCGGATCCCAAAAGCTGCTCTGAGTCTTCCAGGCACCAACTTCTCTACAACTTAGTCCGCTGCAGCAGCGGTTTGTGGTTGCCACGCAACAAGAAAGAGGGGCGGGCCCAAATCCTAGCTCGAGCCTGGGCAACGGATCAACAAACCTCCACGTCAGACCGAAGTTCCCGCCCCTAGTTCCCACTCGCGCAGGAAGCCGGATATCCCGTTGGCCTGGGCTTACTCTCGCGAGGTTTACCTTCCGCCCGGCCTGCACTGCGGCGTTTCCCGCGCGGGTAACCTCGGTTCCCGGGCTTACGGCGCGGCCTCTCCTACCGCCGCTGGAGCCGCCGCCGACATGGGTTTCCTGAAACTGATTGAGATCGAGAACTTTAAATCGTACAAGGGTCGACAGATTATCGGACCATTTCAGAGGTTCACCGCCATCATTGGACCCAATGGCTCTGGTGAGATAAACCCGGCTGCGGCCCTGCGCACGTCCCGGCCTGGACCCCCCTATCCGACGCCAAAGTAGTACGACCCAGCCTATGTAACCTGAACCGTTGTGAAGCCTAAAAGGTTCCTTGCCTCTCCTGGCGGGGGGAGTTCGACTCTCCCCGCTCAGGTGTTCTCGCTCGAGCCTCTTCCCCAGGTGTCAGTTGCGCGAGTTTTGTGCGGCCCCCGTTCCGGTCCTAGTGGTTCAGGCCGAACTGTGTGTTTCCGCGCCCACTGCCCCCTCCCGCCAAAAGAGGCGCGTCCCGAGGCAGCTGCCAGCTGTCGGCTTCCTGCTGCGCGGCTCCCTGCTGGTCTGTCTGGTTCTAGCTTCCCAGCCCTGTTTGACCCCACCGTGAAATGTGGGACGACATTTCGCTCTGTCTTGTCCTGCGGTCCCATACAGTACACTTATGCTTCAACCAAGCGCCCCCTCCCGCTTCGCATTGGTACGCTCCAATTCCTTCCTTTTTACTCATCTCCAGAGGCGGCACTTTTGAATTTTGAACCCTGAGCCTGAGTCTTCAGAGGGCTTGGAGTCCCGAACCCGACCTCAGAAATTGTTGTGTAGAACTCCCCCCATTTCCTACCGGAAACCACCAAAAGCCTGGTCTTATTTTCTTATCAAATTTGTTGAATGTTTTAATGTTTATAAGTTGTTCAAATTGTGGAAATAGTGGAGAATAAACCAAGTCCATACTTTCAGAGAACTTATATTCTAGAGGGGAAAGAAGATAAAGAATCAGGAAATAAGATAACTTTAGACTGGCATAAATGTTGTGCAGGAAATCGGACAGGTTAATGTGTTGGAATGCCTTGGGTGGTGTCTTCAGAGTGGTCTGGTAAGACTTCTGTTTGGTATCTTAACTCCTCACTTTTAAATGATACCCCATGGATTCCTCTCACCTACCTCCAGAAGTGGTCCGTTTGGAATCCTGCTGTGTTCTTATACCCCAGAAATGTAGCGAATAATTTTCTAGCCTTTCTGTGAAATAGTCTTGCCTGGTTTTGACTCTGCTTAGAGCAAAGTTTCTCAACATTGGCACTTCATCAAGATAATTCCTTGCTGTGGGAATAGTCCTGTTCATTGTAGGATGTTTGACAGCATCCATGGCTTCTCTCCACTAGATGACAGCATCCCCCACTCCTCAGATATGATCATCAAAAATGTCCTAGAGTTGATTGGTCATGGTGGCAGATGCCCCTAATCCCAGCTACTTGGAAGCCTGAGGCAAGAGGATCACAACTTTGAGGCCAGCCTTGACAGTTTTTTTGGTTGTTTTTTTTTTTTTTTTTTTTTTGTACTGGGGAAAGAAGATAAAGAAGAAGGAAATAAGATAACTGTTGACTGTCATAAATGTTGTGCAGGAAATGGGACAGGTAGATGTGATAGAATGACTTGGATGGAGGAGGATCACAAGTTTGAGACCAACCTCAGCAATTAATGAGGCTCTAAGCAACTTAGCGAGAACTTGTCTCAAAATAAAAAGGGCTGGGGTTGTAGCTCAGTGATAAAGCACTCCTGGCTGCAATCCCCAGCACCAGAAAAAAAAAAAATTCCTTGAAACATTTTATCAGTATACAGCTCATATAAAGTGTTATAGACATGCTTATGATATTGAGTGCTTGTAGAGGCTTTTGGCTGTGAGATGTTCTTGTCATCTCTAGAGATAATGAGAGAAGCCCAAAGGTTGGAAGTTGGTGCCTAAAAGATTGACACCTGGTTTGCACGATGTGTCAGGTAGTCCTGCTGTGATGAGGGAGACTGAACTGAGCCCAGACTTGTGTAGGATAGATGTGTCATTTATTGAATACCTACTGTGTGTCAAATACTTTATTGGGGCTCTTTCCATTTATTTTAAAACAAATTTGGTGCTGGAGATTGAACCCAGGGCCTCCCTCACCATTGCTAGGCAAGCACTCTAACTACTGAGTTAAGTCCTAGGATTTTGTGTGCAAATGGTGCTAGGTAAGTGCTCTACCACTGAGCTACATCCCCAGCCCTAGGGCATTTTACATTTAAATTGTCATGGTGACCCTAGGTGGGAGATATCATTTAATGGGGAGACTGAGGCACAGAGATTTAATAAATTTCCTATAGTTCTCAGCTGGGATCAGAGCCCATGCCTGCTATATTTTAAAGCATGTGTTCCTGCCACTTCAACATAGAACCATGTGCCAATCATTTTTTTAAAAAAACTTGTGAGTCATGGTTTTTCGTGTTTTTTTTTTTTTCCAGGAGAGAGGATGGAATGTCAGCTAAAAGAGAGTGAAACTTGTGCTGAGGTATATAGCACACTAGTACAGTGCTTGCCTAGCACTTATGAGGCCCTGGGTGATACCCAGCACCACCCTGAAAAAGAAAAGAAAATGGGTGAAACTAAGAGTAGAACCTTGCCTACATCTGTTGGATGAGAGCCCAAGCCTTATTTTTTTAAGTGCTGAGGATTGAACCTAGGGCTTCTCTCATGCCAAGTTTGCAATCTGTCACTGAGCTGTACCCCCACCCTTCCCATGGTCTTAATATTGCTTCCATGAAAGGACCATTTTTATGGTTAGGTTGAGTGGTATTGGATATTATGTCTTCAGTTCAGTCAAATAACATGTTTGTGGAGAATCTTGAGGTAGAATTTATGGGAGTTAAACTACCTCTTAACCCTCTAACCCCAATGTAAACATCTTAATTCCTTTTTTTTTATATACTGGGGATTGAAGCCAACGGTGCTTTACCACTGAGCTACATCTCCAGTCCTTTATAAAATTTATTTTATTTTTTATTATTTTGGTACCAGGGATTGAACTCAGGGGCATTTAACCCACATCCCCAGCCCTTTTTTTGTATTCTATTTAGAGACAGGGTCTCACTGAGTTTCTTAGGGCCTCGCTAAGTTGCTGAGGCTACCTATAAACTCAAAAATCCTCCTGCATCAGCCTCCTGAGCTGCTGGGATTACAGGCGTGTGCCACCCTCATGCCCAACTCTTTTTAAATTTATTTTGAGACAGGATCTCAAAATTTATTTTGAGACAGGTTGGCCTCAAACTTGTGATCTTCCTGCCTTAGCCTCCCACGTAGCTGAGATTAGAGGTATGGATCACTATGTTTTTATTATGAAAACCAGCAAATATATACGTGTTCATTCATTCATCCGTCCTCCTTTCTTTCCTTCCCCTTTGTGTTGTAGTACTGGAGATTTAGGGGCATTCTACCACTGAGCTATATCCCAGCCCTTTTTCATTTTTGAGACAGTCTCACTAAATTGCCTAGGTTGTCCCGGAATTTGTGATCCTCCTGCCTTGGCCTCCTGAGTAGCTTGAATTATAGGCATGAGTCACCATGCTCAGCAATATATGTGTTTTGCTTAACCACTTGAAAATAAATTGCAGACTTCATGATACTTCACTCCTATGTGCTTCATTATTCATTTCCTAAAATCATCATTCTCCTGTATTACTACTATTCTATTAGCACAACTAAGAAAATTAATTTCCTCATGTCATCAGTTATCCAGTTTTTTATTCAAGCTTTCCTAATTGTTTTCCCAAAATAGCATTTGATTATGTTCTAGAATGGTTCCCTCAACTCTTCTTTTTAGACATTGACTTTTTAAAATATTTTTTTAGTTGTCAGTGGACCTTTATTTTATTTATATGTGTGCTGAGAATTGAACCTAGTGACTCACACATGCTAGGCAAGTGCTCTACCACTAAGCCACAACCCCAACCCTAGACATTGACGTGTGTGTGTGTCTGTGTCTGTCTGTCTGTGTGTCTGGGTCTGGGTCTGGTGCTCAGGGCCTTGTGCATGCTAGGCAAGCACTCTACTTCAGGTATATCCCTATGCAGACATTGGCTTTTTGAAAGGACCAGGGCAATTGTCTTGTAAAATATCCCACAATCTGTGTTTGTCCTAAAATTTCCTCATGGTATCATTTACCAGGTTCCTCTGTTGTATTTCTTAGAAATGGATATAAGTATGCAAGTGGGATTCATCCCAGGGATGCAAGGTTGGTTCAACATACAGAAATCAATAATGTAATTCATCATATTAATAGACTTAAAAACAAGAATCATATGATCATCTCAATAGTTGCAGAAAAAGCATTTGACAGAATTCAGCACACCTTCATGTTCAAAACACTAGAAAAGCTAGGGATAGTAGAAACATACCTCAATATTGTAAAAGCTATCTATGGTAAATCCAAGGCCAGCATAATTCTAAATGGAGACAAATTGAAAGCATTCCTGCTAAAAACTGGAACAAGACAAGGATGTCTTCTTTCACCACTTCTATTCAACATCATCCTTAAACTCTAGCCAGAGCAATTAGACAAAAGAAAGAAATTAAAGGGATACAAATAGTTAAAGATGAACTCAAACTATCACTATTTGCTGATGACATGATTCTATATCTAGAAGATCCAAAAAATTCCACCAGAAAACTTCTAGAACTAATAAATGAATTCAGCAAAGTAGCACGATATAAAATCAACACCCATAAGTGAAACTTATTTATGTACATCAGTGATGAATGTGAAAGAGAAATTAGGAAAACTACTCCATTCACAATAGCCTCAAAAAAAAAAAAAAAACACCTGAGAATCAATCTAACAAAGGAGGTGAAAGACCTCTACAATGAAAACTACAGAACACTAAAGAAAGTAATTGAAGAAAACCTAAGAAGATGGAAGGATCTCCCATGCTCCTGAATAGGCAGAATTAATATTGTCAAAATGGCCATACTACCAAAAGCGTTATACAGATTTAATACAATTCCTATTAAAATCCCACTGACATTCTTCCTAGAAATAGAAAAAGCAATCATGAAATTTATTTGGAAAAACGAGACCTAAAATAGCTAAAGCAATCCTTAGCAAGAAAAGTGAAGCAGGAGGCATCACAATACCAGACCTTAAACTATACTACAGAGCTGTAGGAACAAAAACGGCATAGTAGTGGCACCAAAATAGACTTGTAAACCAGTGGTTCAGAATAGAGGACACAGAGACAAATCCACATAAATACGGTTATCTCATACTAGACAAGGGTGCCAAAAACATTCACTGGAGAAAAGATAGGCTATTCAACAAATGGTTCTGGCAAAACTGGAAATCCATATGTAGCAAAATGAAATTAAACCTCTCTCTCTCACTCTGCACAAAAATCAACTCAAAGTGGATCAAAGACATAGGCACTGGAACAGAGACCCTGCACCTAATAGAAGAAAAAAATAGGCCCAAATCTTTACCACATTGGCCTAGGATCTGACTTCCTTAACAAGACTATTAAAGCACAAGAAGTGAAATCAAGAATCAATAAATGGGATGGATTCAAATTAAAAAGCTTCTCGGCAAAGGAAACAATAATGTGAGGAGAGAGCCTACAGATTCAGAGAAAATCTTTTACCATATGCATCTCCGATAAAGCATTAATCTCTAGGATATATAAAGAACTCCAAAAACTTAACACCAAAAAAACAAGTAACCCAATCATTAAATGGGCTGAGGAACTGAACAGACACTTCACAGAAGAAATACAATTGATCAACAAATATAAGAAAAAGTGTTCAGTATCTCTAGCAATTAGAGAAATGCAAATCAAAACTAAGATTTTATCTCGCTCCTGTCAGAATGGCAATCATCAGAAATATAGGCAACAATAAATGTTGGTGAGGATGTGATGGAAAAGGTATACTCATACATTGCTGGTGGGACTGCAAATTGGTGCAACCACTATGGAAATCAGTATGGCGATTCCTCAAAAAACTGGGAATGGAACCACCATTTGACCCAGCTATTCCACTCCTTAGTTTATACACAAAGGACTTAAAATCCGCATACTATAGTGATGCAGCCACATCAATGTTTATAGCAGCTCAATTCACAATGGCCAGACTATGGTGTCCTTCAATAGATGAATATATAAAGAAAATGTGGTATATATACTCAATGGAATATTACTCAACTTTAAAGGAGAGTGAAATTATGGCATTTGCCAGTAAATGGTTAGAGTTGGAGAATATCGTGCTAAGCGAAATAAGCCAGTTCCACAAAACCAAAGGCCAAATGTTTTCTCTAATATGCAGATGCTAATTCATAATAAGGCGGGGGCCACTAGGGAAGAATAGCATTACTTTGGATTAGGTAGAGGAAAGTGAAGGGAGGGGAGGGGAGGGGAGGGGATGGAAGGGGATGTGGGGATAGGAAAGATAGTAGAATGAAACAGACATTATTACTGTATGTATATATGTGACTACATGACCAATATGATTTTGCAACATATACACTCAGAAAAATGAGAAATTATATCCCATCTATGTATGCTGTATCAAAGTGCATAAATGCATTCTACTGTCATGTATAACTAATTAAAACAAAAAATGAAAAAAAAAACATTTGCAAAACAAAAAAAGAAATGGATATAAGTCTAAAGGCTTGTTTAGATTAAGTATTTTTGATGATACCTCATAGCTCATGCTGTGTGCTTCTTGTACAGTAACTGGAACATGCCCTTTTAAGAAAAAATGATAAAGTAACAAAAAAATTACCAAATTAACTACTTTTAAGTAGTGTTAAATATATTTACTTTCTTGTGCAGCAGATCTCCAGAATTTTTTTCATTTTGCAACACTGAAATTTTATGCCCATTTTTAAAAAGCTCTTTTATTTCCCTTCTCCAACACATTTTTTGTTTTTGTTTTTCACATTGGTGAGATAAAATGATAGAGTTTTATGTCTTGCTTGTTTTTCCTATAGTGTGCATTTGCCCATATTATTAAGGGTTGTTAGTATAATCCATTTTATGAATAAATTGTTACCTTAGATAGGTGGAATTCTAGTTTCTGGCTGCTATAAATAATAACTGCAAGGGAACTGTTTTTCTTATCTTTGACTCAGAGCTTTGGTTGGGCCCAGTTTTTATGAGGGCAAAGGAGTAGTCTCTCCTATTATCTGAAAAGTAATTAATTAGGACATTTCTTTTCCTCTCAGTGTCTCCTTTATACCATTTCTTCTTCCCTTTCTTCCTGACTTTTCCTCCTCCATTTTTCCCTTCCTCCCTTAGGTAAGTCAAATCTCATGGATGCTATCAGCTTTGTGCTAGGTGAAAAAACCAGCAACCTGAGGGTAAAGACCCTGCGGGACCTGATCCATGGAGCACCTGTGGGCAAACCAGCTGCCAACCGGGCCTTTGTCAGCATGGTCTACTCTGAGGAGGGTGCTGAGGATCGCACCTTTGCTCGTGTCATTGTAGGTGGGTAAGGCTGGTCAGAAAACTGTCTTTGGATCCTAGGAAGTGGCAAGACTAGTTGATGGGATAGGAGGACATCCTGATCCTCACCAACTCATGCATTGTCTTATAGGAGGTTCTTCTGAATACAAGATCAACAACAAAGTGGTCCAGCTACATGAGTACAGTGAGGAATTAGAGAAATTGGGCATTCTCATCAAAGCTCGTAACTTCCTCGTCTTTCAGGTGGGCATTTTAAATAGTTATGGGCTCTCTGCTTTTTGTTAGCCCCTGTCCCATCCCTGCTGGGTCTGCTTCATCATTTCTATCCTGAATTAATGTAGCACCTTTTTTACTGGGCTTCCTGATTCCTTTCCAGCCCCTTCCAGTTCATCCCCTAGGTCAAGTTCTTCTTATGAGGACACAAATCTATTTTTCTCCTTTTTTTTTCCCCCTTAAAGCATTTCAGTGCTGGGCACTGTGGCAGATGCCTGTAATCCCAGTGGCTTGGGAGGCTAAGGCAGGAAGATTGTGAGTTCAAAGCCAGCCTTGGCAACTTAGCAAGGCCCTAAGCAACTCAGTGAGACCCTGTCTCTAAAAAAAAATATTTATAAAAAAAAAAAAAAAAGCTGAGGATGTGGCCCAGTGGTTAAAGCGCCTCTGGATTCAATCCCTGGTACCAAAAAAAAAAAAAAAAAAAAAAAAATCCAGTGATTTCTTCTTGTATTATGGTGGTTGTCCTCAAATTATAGTCCCCAGACCAGCAATATCAGCACCACCAGGGAATGTGTTATAAATGAACATTCTCAGGCCCCATTCTAGACCTTTCGACTGAAGAGACTATGGGATGGGACACAGCTCTCCAGTTTATTATGATGCCTACTAAAATTTGAGAATGATTGCCTTAGATGAAAATTCACACTTCTAAGTTTGTCATTCAGGAAACACTATCATTTGGTTCTTGCTGGCCACCTTATTGGCCTTAGCTGCCAATACTCTTTCCCTCTAACCTTGGTACTCCAGCCTAATTAAACCATTTGTAGGTCCCCAAATTCACCTGCTATCTTTGCCCTGCTGGCCTTTGCATATTAATTTTCTTTCACATGGAATAACCTTTTTTTCCCTCTTAATTTTCTCCCTCCCTCCCTTCCTGTGCTAGGAATTGAACCCAGGGACTCACAAATGCTTGGCAAGTGCCATACTTCTGAGCTATACCCCCAGCTCCCTCTTATTTTCTTGGTTAGTTTTTTCCCATCTTCCAAATTCAGCTTGCAAGAAGCCTGGGGACTAAGGTCAGGTTAGTTTAGGAAGATGAGCTTTATCAATCTTTGCCCAGAATTAATCCTTTTCTCCAGGACTATAGGCTATTATTATAAAATCCATTTCTTTTATTTGTATTTCTATTGGAGATAAAAAGCTGTAGCTAGGACAATGTTGTGTTCAAGAGCAGGTAATGTTTAATATGTGCTTTTGAAAAATGTAAATAAATTGCATATTCATATTTTTTAAAAAGAAAAATTCAGCTTGAATGTCACACTTGGAAAGCCTTTCCAAGATAGGCATCCTTACTACTCTTCTACCCTCCAAGCATCATTCAGTCCTTTTTCTGTTTTGCTTCTATCAGTGTTTATAACACACTGTTATCTTTGTGTCTGTCTCTTCTGCTCCCTGTGCTCTTCAAAAGCAGAAAACGTGTCCTCAAAGCCCAGTGTGGAATGTGGCCATATTTGGGGAGAGTGGACTTTTTTTTTTTTAATGAATGAGAGGGAGTGAGCAGGGAAAACAGTTAGCTAGGATATAAATGGGAGAGTGTTTTGACCTTTATAGGGTGCTGTGGAATCTATTGCCATGAAGAACCCCAAAGAGAGGACAGCTCTATTTGAAGAGATCAGTCGCTCTGGGGAGCTGGCCCAGGAGTATGATAAGCGAAAGAAGGAAATGGTGAAGGCTGAAGAGGACACACAATTTAATTACCATCGCAAGAAAAACATTGCAGCTGAACGCAAGGAGGCCAAACAGGAAAAAGAAGAGGTAGGTGGCCAGTTTGCCTCTTAATTCTGAGGGACCTAAATGGAGCCAGTGCCTTACCGAGGCACCCCTGTCCCCATTCCCATTTGCACAGGCGGACCGCTACCAGCGCCTGAAAGATGAGGTGGTACGAGCCCAGGTACAGCTGCAACTCTTTAAGCTTTACCATAATGAAGTAGAAATCGAGAAACTCAACAAGGAACTGGCATCAAAGAACAAAGAGATTGAGAAAGACAAGAAGCGAATGGACAAGGTAGAGGATGAGCTGAAGGAGAAGAAGAAGGAGCTTGGCAAAATGATGCGGGAGCAGCAGCAGATCGAGAAAGAGATCAAGTAAGAAGCAGACTTGGTCCTGCAATTTGTGGGAAACCAAGAGGCTGTGCTGTTCTCTAGGGCTCCTTTGAGCCTAGAGTCCAGTGCCTATACTAGTTTATCTTCTTGACTTACTTTGACCAGAACCAGGCACATTTCTTGACCTGCATTTAAGACAGATAAAATATTTAAGTACTTAGGCTGTGAATAGACAGGTTCTCAGATGAGGGAGAACTTGATAGGGGTGGTGGCCTTGTCAGATGAGAAGAAGCAATAAAGACCCAGCAATTGAAATGGCCAAGAAGACTGTCCTGGAAGAGGAAAACTGAAGCTAGAAGCATAAACAGGCATTTGAAATGGTTAGATCAGATGAGGGACAGCTCAGTAAACACAGGATATTCTTTGAAGTTGTTAGTGAGGGGTTTGTCCTGGTTTGAGGTTGGAGCAGAGGTGGTAGCTTTGCAGCTGAACACAAGGAGGCAATACAGGAGAAAGAAGAGGTAGGTGGCTAGGCTGTCTCTTGACTCTGAAGGTCTAGAACATGAGGCTGAAGCTGTAATTCCAGGTAGTAGTTGGACTTCCCCTTTTTTGAAGATCCATGGGGCATTAAATTAGCTGAGACTAGCTGGGGAGCTCAGCGCCCCCCCCCCATTTCTTTAAGTAGAAAGCCTGGTACTCCTCCCTTCTTCCACAGTGCTGATTGTCCCCTTTCTCTCTGGCAAAAGGGAGAAGGACTCGGAGCTGAATCAGAAGCGACCTCAGTACATCAAAGCCAAGGAGAATACCTCCCACAAAATCAAGAAGCTGGAAGCAGCTAAGAAGTCTCTGCAGAATGCTCAGAAGCACTATAAAAAGCGTAAAGGTGACATGGATGAACTGGAGAAGGAGATGCTGTCTGTGGAGAAGGCCCGGCAGGAGTTTGAAGAACGGATGGAAGAAGAGAGTCAGAGTCAGGGCAGAGACTTGACCCTGGAGGAGAATCAGGTAGGCCTTGGAAGCAGTTGATTGATAGGCGATTGCTGGGCTGACCTGGGCTGACTTAGACATTCTTGTCCTCATTTCTGTCCCTACACAGGTAAAGAAATACCACCGGCTGAAAGAAGAAGCCAGCAAGAGAGCAGCTACTTTAGCCCAGGAGCTGGAGAAGTTCAATAGAGACCAGAAAGCTGACCAGGACCGTTTGGATCTGGAAGAGCGGAAGAAAGTAGAAACAGAGGTTGGCAAAAGTTATAAGATTATGTCTGGGGACTGGGATATAGCTCAGTGGCAGAGTGCATGCTTAGCAAGTACAAGGCCATAGGTTCAATCCTCAGCACACAAAAAGATTAGGAATGATGGTCCCTAGAAAAGAAAATAATGATAGTCTTTTTTTTTAATATTTATTTTTTAGGTGTAGTTGGACACAATACCTTTATTTTATTTATTTTTATGTGGTGCTGAGGATCGAACCCAGGGCCTCACACATACCAGATGAGTGCTCTACTGCTGAGCCACAACCCCACCCCTGATAGTCTTAACAATAATGGCAGTAGCTAACATCTATTGAGTACTTTACCTATTGTGTGAGAGGTACCATTCTTTACATATATTCATTTAATTTTTCATTTATGACTACCTTTATGGGATGGTTACTATTATCCACACTTTTCAAATAAGGAAACTATAGCACAGAGGTGAAGTAATTGTCTGAGTTCATATAATTATTAAGCAGCAGAACCAGAGTATGAACTTGGGCTGTCTAGCTCTAAAGCTCACACTGATAACCCTCTTACCATGTATACTTTACTTACTATTTTTCTAATGTCGATGATGATGATAGAAAGTTGTCATATTGCCCCAAGAACTTGAAATGTTCTAGGCATTCTGTTAAGCACTTATATAGTAGTTACCCTGTTTTAAATGCTTGACATATGTTTTATGAAATCGAAGTTATCTACATTTTACAAATGAGAAAACAGGTTCAGAAAGGCCTGTGAAACTTACTTTGCCTGGGTTTGACCTTCTGATTGTTGAGGAAGCCTGGAGTGAGGAAAACACCTGTGAGAGGTTCTAGAGCCCTGGGAGGCCTTTGTCAGTTAGCAAACCAAACTGGACACCATCTGTGTGTCTCCTTTTTAGTAGGCCTCCTGCATTAATGACAAATTGTCTTGGACTCTTGGATGAGTGGGCACATAGAGAGTGTAAGTAAGCCCCTGTGGTCTTGGAGTTAACTGCCTCAGGCCCTGGTGATAGAATTTACTTGTTACCTAGGCCAAGATCAAGCAAAAGCTGCGGGAGATTGAAGAGAATCAGAAGCGGATCGAGAAGCTGGAGGAATACATCACTACTAGCAAGTATGTGGCTCAGCAGCCTTTCCCCCTTCCTTCTACTCCTGTCCTGCCCTGTCCCTTTTTAGGCAGGACGACCAAATCCCTCAGTCAGGAACATTATTCCACTAGCCAGAGTTAACTTCTATGTTTTGTCATCTTGTAGGCAATCCCTAGAGGAGCAGAAGAAACTAGAGGGAGAACTGACTGAGGAGGTGGAGATGGCCAAGAGGCGAATAGATGAGATCAATAAGGAGCTGAACCAGGTGATGGAGCAGTTGGGGGATGCACGCATAGACCGCCAGGAGAGCAGCCGTCAGCAGCGAAAGGCAGAGATAATGGAAAGCATCAAGCGCCTTTACCCTGGCTCTGTGGTAAGACAGGAAAAGGAAGTCTTACTGAGCACTTATTCATACCCACTATTATGGTTTTCCCAACAACTCTGTGAGGACGAGGTTGCTAATCTTATTTTTATAGTTGGGGAAATTGAGACTCAGAGAGATTGGTCCAAAAAAGCCCAGCTTATAAGTGGAAAAACTGCAATTCAAACCTAATTTGTCCTGATACTTAAGCTTATGTTCTCTTCACCATACTAATTACATCTTCCATATGGCCTCCCTTGACATATACCAAGCCTGTTAGCTTTATTTATTTATTGTTTTTTCTTTAATTGGTACACTACAATTTTGCATAAAAGTGAGATTTATGGTGTTATGTTCATACAAGCACATGGCATAATTTGGTTAATTTTATTCTCTCCTATCCCTCCTTCCTCCCCCTCTGTCCCCTTCCACTACTCCACTGTTCTCTTTCTATTTTCATGAGAGCCCATTAGCTTTTAGGGACACCCCGAACTTTATCAGATATCTTGGCCTCTTTCACCAAATTCCGTGTTCCTTTGTTCCCTGAGTAGTATCCCTCTAAATTATCCTGTCCCTGAGTTTAACTTAGTTTAGTTCTATGAATATTTCCTGATCATTCCTCTGGGTACTGCTGGGGAGATAAGTATGAATCAGAGTCAGTCCTTGGCCTTGAAGATCTTATCCTTTATCTGATGATTCTTAGGAAACCATGCTTGATTTTGGTCAGGGATGATGTTAGGTCAAAAGAGATTTATTTTGTAAGGTAAAAGAGATTTATTTTGCTTGGTGCTTATGAAAGTTTGATATAATGTATATAACGTATTTAACATAATGCCTCGGTTGCAGTGATCTGTGAAATGGTAAAAGTGATTTTTGGAAAGGTGATTTTGAATTCAGACTTTGATTTCCTTGAGTCATTGTTGATTGGGAGCCATAATAGGCTTTTTTCCATAGAATGAGGATTCTGTTCCTCTGTGAGACAGGAAAATACCATGGTGCTTTTCTTACTCTCCCACAGTTAATACAGCACTTTACTTTTGATACCAGATGTTTGGTTTTTTTCCCCACACACCAAGCAGTTCTCTAGACACCAGCTGAGTGTTCAATAATTCAGTTCAGTTCTGACACTTGTCTGTGTGGTGTCAGATCCCACGTTAAGGGTTCAGTCTGACAGGACTGCCTCTCACTTCAGATGTCAATTGCAAGTGGTAGGTTGTGATCTGTGGTTCTGACTGACCTGTTATAAATAGGCTTCCCACGACCCTCTTCTTGGATTTGACTCATTTGCTAGGGCAGCTCATAGAACTCAGGGAGACACTTAGGGATACCCATTTATTATAAACAATTTTACAAAGGATACAGATGAATAGCCAGATGGAAGTGATGCATAGGGTAAAGTATGGGAGTTGAATCATGGAGTTTCTTTTTCTTTTCTTTTCTTTTTTGGAACTGGGGATCAAACCCAGGGCTCTGTGAATGTGAGACAAGTGCTTTGCCACTGAGCTACATCCTAGCCCAGGTCGTGGAGTTTCTATGCTTTCACCATGCACACCTTTCTCCAGGGACCACCTCTTGTTCAGATATCTAGAAGTTTCTCTTTTTTTCTAGAAGTTCCTGAACACAGAACTTTTGGGATTTTATGGAGGCCTCTTACATAGGCAGGATTGATCAAATTATTAGCCATTGCTGGTCAACTCAATCTTTGGCCCATCTTCCACAACAGAGATTATGAGTGGGGTAGGGCTGAAGATCTCAACCTTCTAATCTTGCCTTGGTCTTTCTAGTGACTAACTCCCATATTAAACCTATGTAGGAATGACCAGTGATCAGTTGTCACTCTTATTTTTGGAGCTATGTGTGTCAAGAACTGGAGACTAGGACTAAATGTATATTTCTTTTTTCTTTATTTCTCTCTCTTTTTTTTTAGTAGTTGACATTGAAAGAAGGGACACTCCTGAGCTACATCTCCAGTCCTACTTATTTGTTTATTTATTTATTTAGGTATCAGGGATTGAACCAAGGGGTGCTTAAACACTGGACCACATCCCCAACCTTTTTTTTTTATAATTTTTTTATTTTGAGACAGGGTCTCGCCAAGTTGCTTAGAGCCTTGCTAAGTTGCTGAGGTTGGCCTCGAATTTATAATCTTCCTGCCTTAGCCTCCCCGGGATTACAGGAATACACCCTGCACCCAGCTCTAAATGTTTCTCACTATCATAGTCCACACTGGTGTTTGAGTACAAATCTGTTATACCAGAACAATCATGAGTCAAAAGAAACTGGCATGTTACTAGAATACTCTTCAGTCATTCATTAATAATTAATCTAGTCTATCATCATATCATGTGTAAATGTCTCCTGGATGAGGCTGCTCAGGTTTGTAGCCTTCCATTCATTCTTATAAGTTTCTAAAAGCAGGAATAGTCTTGGAAAACCTGTAGCTTTGCTCTTTTAGGTATTTAGTATAGTTGAACTGAAAAATAATGTCATCTCTTTCACTAAGCCTCTTTTGAGGTATTAATGTAATATTGGTTTTCCTACATTATGTAACCTATGTATTCATACCTTTGCTTCCCTCTTAACCCAAATGTTTTCATCTTTGGGAGGAACATTAGGATTGGCTACTGTGCAACTCTAGATTGTAGACAGTACTAGTCTTGCAAGTACCCCCCTCAGTCCATTCCTGTTCATATAAGGTAGGGTTACACAGATATAGAACTAGCTGGCTAGTTTGACCAGTAGGGAGTATAGTTATGTGGATTGTTTCTGATAGAGATTCTAGCCTGCCCTTTCTGAGCTGGTAATTGAGATTACTAAACCAGCTCCCAAAAGCTTCCTGCTTCAATTTTTTTTTTCTTTCTTTTTCACTTAGTATGGCCGCCTCATTGACCTCTGCCAGCCCACACAAAAGAAGTATCAGATTGCTGTGACCAAGGTTTTGGGCAAGAACATGGATGCCATTATTGTAGACTCAGAAAAGACAGGCCGGGATTGTATTCAGTATATCAAGGAACAGCGTGGGGAGCCAGAGACCTTCTTGCCTCTTGACTACCTGGAGGTGAGGCTTGTGAGAATGGGGTCAGGGCAGTATTCGAGGGCTCTTCCTCTTGGGCCTCCGTATTGTGCCACTTATTGAGCTTCTTTACACAGGTGAAACCTACAGATGAAAAACTCCGGGAACTGAAAGGGGCCAAGCTAGTGATTGATGTGATTCGCTATGAGCCACCTCACATCAAAAAAGCCCTGCAGTATGCTTGTGGCAATGCCCTTGTCTGTGACAATGTAGAAGATGCCCGCCGCATTGCCTTTGGAGGCCATCAGCGTCACAAGGTATTGATTCCCTTACCCAGGTTGGAGCTGAACAGCTTTAGTAATGGAGATTCCTATTTAGCTTTTCCTTCTCTCTTTATACTGTGTATAGACAGTTGCACTGGATGGGACCCTGTTCCAGAAGTCAGGAGTCATCTCTGGTGGAGCCAGTGACCTGAAAGCGAAGGCACGGCGCTGGGATGAGAAAGCAGTAGACAAGTTGAAAGAGAAGAAGGAGCGGTTGACAGAGGAGCTGAAAGTAAGCCATGTGCACCTGTAGTCCCTAGGAGTAGAAGTTCCAAGCCCATATTGACTGCCTTCTTACTATGTAGACCTTCCTTGTCCTCTTCAGGAGCAAATGAAGGCAAAGCGGAAAGAGGCAGAGCTGCGTCAGGTGCAGTCTCAGGCCCATGGATTGCAGATGCGACTCAAGTACTCACAGAGCGACCTAGAACAGACCAAGACACGACATCTGGCACTAAATCTCCAGGTAGGGCCTGGCCTTTAGCCCTGTCTTCCAAAGGTCCTCCTCATTTTCCTAGTTCAGGTTTCTCTGGAGGTGGGGAACTTATTCCTTTCCTCCCAGACTATTCCAGAGAACCAAGCATAGCACAGTGTCAGTGAGCCAGGGGTTCAGATCTTGGCTCAGCTATGTGTATAACATTCAGCAAGATACACAGTGTCAGTTTTTTCATCTTTATCTATAAAATAGGAATTAATATCTACTTTATAGGGTCATTGCAAACATGGAAGAAGTTAATACCTAAAAGTGCTTAGACTAGTATGTGCTCAGTTCATGTTAGACGGCCATTATTAGCATATTCATTCAATAAATTTTTGAACTTCTAAAAGTGAATTAAAAGTGGGCCATAGGAATTTCAATCCCTGTAGGTGGTGGCACTGTTCTAGGTATTTTCATGTGTTTTCCGATTATTGGGTTCTTCCCCAGCTTACCCTGGAGGTGTAATACAATATGTAGTGTGTGTATATGCACAATTACATGTGCATGTGTGAGAATAAAAAAAAATTTACTTTCTAAAAAAAGATCTGACTTCTAGCACATACATAGTTCCAGGGTATCTATAGATAAGCGATTGTGGACCTATAGTTAAAGGTGTTTACTGTGTTGCCTAGTCCTATGGATTGAAGCTGGTTAATAGGAGGCCAGGAAAGAAGTCATGTAGTGGCTTCAGCAAGAGATGATGGAGATTTGACTAGGGCAGTGGTGCAAAATCAGGTTTTCTCAGTGTGTGGAGAGCTTGCCCTTCCTGACTGTTAAGCCAGTGTAGTTAGGGTAGCTCTTGTCCTCCAAGGAGTCTGGTCTCTTAATTTTCAACCCATTACCTCTAGGAAAAGTCCAAGCTGGAGAGTGAGCTGGCCAACTTCGGGCCTCGAATTAATGATATCAAGAGGATTATTCAGAGCCGAGAGAGGGAAATGAAAGACTTGAAAGAGAAGATGAACCAGGTTGGTAGAGGGTGAGCCATATCAGCATGTGTATCAGGGCAGGACTGGGATTTGAAGCAGACTCTGACCAAGAGAACCTCCATACTCTCTGGCTTCTCCCTTCAGGTAGAGGATGAGGTATTTGAAGAATTTTGTCGAGAGATTGGTGTCCGCAACATCCGAGAATTTGAGGAAGAGAAGGTGAAGCGACAGAATGAAATTGCCAAGAAGCGGTAGGTAGAAGTATTGGTAGAAAATACTGGGATGCTCTTTAGCTTCCAGCCTGACATCCTTGAAAATCAAATGCTGTCATAAGACATGGAACAGCTCTTAGAACCTCAATAGTTTATTGTAGGTAAGCCTCAAAGAACAGGGGAATCAGGGAGGCAGTATGACATAGGATAGTGTTTAAAAGTATCAGATTTAAACTTGGTTTACCTGGAATTAATGGATCTACAACTCATTATCTTGGTTTGTGACTTGACTTCTACAAGCTACAGTTTCTGTGACATGGGATAATAATGATACCTATCTTGTGGCATTGTTGGGAGGAACAGATGAAATAATGCTCATGAAGTATTTAGCATAAAACTTAGCACCTGCTAAGAGCAGTAAACATTAGTATTTATTTTCTCATTATCATGATTGGGTAGGGGGTTCTAGGCTGAAGGAATAGCCAGAACAGATTAAGCTCCTTTGTTTCTCTCTTTAGTTTATTCATTCATTCAATAATCTTGAATACCTATCTTGTGCCAGGTTGTCCTGTACTAGGTATTGAAGGAGCCCAGGGGATTTGGGGGTTAGACAGATGAACATGACATAGTCACTATTAAAGGAGGTCACTCCCTAGATCCTGGTTCTCAGTCAACAGTTCATCTACCCTTTTACCAATACAGTAAATATTCATTGCACTCCTAACCACAGGCTAGGCTCAAAGGATTAAATTGGAGGATCTATCTTTTTTCAGGGAGCTTATGGAGTACTTGGGGAAACAGACAGATCAACAATAACAGAACAGTGTGATTGATAGTGTAATTGAGATATATAAAAATAATACAAAGGACATTTTCAAGGAGCTGCAAATCAGAGGAAAAATACACACACACAAAAAAAAGAAAATGGGCAAAAGATACAGTTGGCATTTTATGGAAAGAGAAAATCGGTTGGCTAACAACAGTAGGAATTAATGTTCAGTCTCTTAACCAGAGGAATACAAGTTAAAAGCAATCTAGCAAGGTCTGAGGATGTAGCTCAGTGGTAGAGCACTTGCCTAGCATGTGCAAGCCCCTGGGTTCAATCCCCAGTACTACCACAAAGAAAAATTCTAGCAGTATTTGGTGAAAATTAGACTACATATGTCCTCTTTAGTATGGAGATCATATACACACACATATCCCCCACTCCATAATGTTCAGTCTCTTTGAACCAGAGTTAATATATACACATATACACACACCAGAAAATCTTACTACAGGATCACAAATAGGCACATTCAAGGTTGTTCATCTTGGCATAATCTGTGTTAATGGGGCATTGGTAGCAATGTAGAATGGCCATCACTGGGTAAAAGTGTAAGTTTAAAGTGATGATTATACAAACTGTAATACTGTAAAGCAGTTCAAAGCAAGAATAGATTTATAAACAGTTACTTGGATAAAGTATGACTGAAAAAATAAGAATGAAAATTATAATACCAAGCATTTGATAAATTTGAAAACATTTTATAAGGATATGCATTTTTTAAATTTTTTTTTATTTTTTTAGATGTTGATGGACCTTTATTTTATTCATTTTATTTATATGCGGTGCTGAGGATTGAACTCAGTGCCTCACATATGCTAGGCAAGCGCTCACCACTGAACCACAACCCCAGCCCAAGGATATGCATTTTTAAGGGGGAGTGTGTGTGTATACATATCACTTTGGGGTATGTATTAATAATAGGGAAGGTAATTGAAGTGGAAATTGGGTATTAAAACAAGAAGACAAGAAGGGTCTTGCACAGACAGTGATAAGTGTAATGAGCCATGGATATGATTAACTCAACTCTGCAACTGAAGTTCAAAAAGGGAAGAACCCAGCAAAGTATAACAGGTACTCAGAACCTGCTCTGAACCACCAGGAAAGGTTTTACTGAACAAGGAGTGATGAACTAAAGACCTGAAGAGTGAGTAGGATTTAGCCAGCCAGGTAGTAGCAGAAGAAGAGAGTTGCAGGCAGCGAGAACAGCATGCTTGGAGGTGTGAGAGAGCATGCCTTGTTCTGGACACTAAGTAGTTTTGAATGTTTAAAGCATAAAAACAGGGTCAGGAGAAAGGCGGGGGTGGTGGAGAGGTCAGCAGGGGCCAGATCACAGAGGACTTTATGAGTCATACTTAGGAGATTAGACTTAAAATTGCATGGCTCAAAATTATAGAGTTAATTACATTCCATTTGGATTATAGTGACTAATAGGTTTAAGCTGCTAGCATGACATCTGGCAGCATCTGTCACACTCAATTGGGGATTGGAGGGGCAGTTGAAAGTTATTAGCCCTGCCTGGCCTGCTAGTGTCTATATATGGTTACATACTCTTAGTTTCTGAAAAGATGGGGACAGACAATAATAAGAATCTAATATTTTCTCCATGGTCCTACCCAAGCTCTGCCCCTTAAGAGGTTCTAAAATCTTCAGCAGTGGTTGGGATGCTGAAAATAATCAAAACCCTTGGGCAAAGGTGAGCTGAATATAGTCAGTATACCTGGCAATGATAACTTTAAAATTTTTTTTTTATATATTGGGAATTGAACTCAGGGGTGATTAACCACTGAGCTACATCCCCAGCCCTTTTTTATATTTTATTTAGAGACAGGGTCTCGCTGAGTTGCTTAGTGCCTCGCCAAGTTGCTGAGGCTGGCTTTGAACTCGTGATACTCCTGCCTCAGCCTCTCGAGCCACTGGGATTACAGGTATGCGCCACCCTGCCCGGCATAACTAAAATTTATTGAGTAGTTACTGTGTGCCAGGCATAGTTCTAAGGACTTTAACTCATTGAGAATATCTCTCAGGAATTCTGAGGTAAGTACTGTTGTTATTTCCACAGATGAGGAATCTGAGGAATGGAGAATATAATATAAGTTGACTGAGATCATACTACTAGTAAATGGCAATATTGGGATACCAATACTCTAAACTCACTACATTATATTGTGATGATGGTGTATGGGAGTGAGCCCAGGTTTTGGTGACTTGGGTTCCAATCTCATATGTGCCATTTACTAGCTGTATGGCATTTTAGCTTGTTCTCTCTGTTGTAAAATTAGGATAATAATGCCTACTGTGGAGCTATGGATTAGAGGGTTCAAGATAATGTGTAAAGTACATAGAAGCTTAATAAATAAGAATTAAACATAGCTGGTGGATTCAGATGGACCTTTTTATGCCCTCTGACTGGAAAATGGAAACATGCTGGAGTCTTCAGTGTTTGAAGGGTGATAAATGGGTTTTGGCCTAGTCTCCCCTACTTTATGCCATGTCCACAGGGGAATTTCATTCTTTAACTTTTGGCATGTGGGGGTACCCAACCACTGAGCTACATCCCCAGCCCTATTTTTTATTTAGAGACAGCGTCTCACTGAGTTGCTTAGTGCTTTGCTTTTACTCAGGCTGGCTTTGAACTCGTGATGCTCCTGTCTCAGCCTCCTGAGCTACTGGGATTACAGGCATGTGCCACCACTCCTGGCATAGTTTTTTAACTTGAAGACAGTTTTATGTGCATGTGAGTGGATGAGATAATGGTGACTAAAATCTAGCAGTAATGTGGAGGCCCTGAGCCCTGGGCCTAGTTCCTCTTTCTCTCCTTAGTTTGGAGTTCGAAAATCAGAAGACTCGCTTGGGCATCCAGTTGGATTTTGAAAAGAACCAACTGAAGGAAGACCAGGATAAAGTACACATGTGGGAACAGACAGTAAAAAAGGATGAAAATGAGATAGAAAAACTCAAGAAGGTAAGGAAGGAGAAAGTTAAAAAGGAAAAATTGGAATAAATATGACAGAAGGGTAATGTCCATAGTTTATACATCTCTCACCTAGATTAATAAGAAAAACATCAAGATCCAAGTAGGGGGAAAATATGTAAGTAACATAGACAATGAGATTCTAACAGCTCATGAACACATACAAATAATTTATCCTTACCAGAAATCAAAGAAATGCAAATTAAATTAGAAACATTTGGGTATAATTTGTTTCTAGTCTATTGCTCAAGATTTTAAAACAAAAAAAGAATACTCAGTACCAGCTATGGTGCAGGAGAACAGTATTCTTACACAATTTGCCATCATCCATCAGGAGGATTCAGAATACATTTATACCCTGTAACTCGGTAATACCTGAAGAGATCATCAAGATCACGTAAAGCTTTGTGCAAACAGGTTGATGTTTATTAGTAGCATAATTTATAGTTCTAAATTGCTAACTACCTACATGCCCCTTGGAAAGTGGGAATTTGGCACATCATGGTATATTGATGTATGTATTTATGTACTTTAATGGTTTTAACATTTTAGTAATACAGAGATCTCTTTTAAAGCAAAACTCTCCTCTAAGATATTGCCTTAAACCCTTGATGTTACTGAAATATATACTTAGAAAACTTAAAACAAAAGCCAAGAAAAACTTACAAAATAAGTACTAGCAAAATGAATAAAATTGCCCGGCGTGGTGGCTCACGCCTGTAATCCCAGCGGCTCGGGAGGCTCAAGCAGGAGGATCACGAGTTCAAAGCCAGCCTCAGCAACTGTGAGGTGCTTAGCAACTCAGTGAGACCCTGTCTCTAAATAAAATATAAGTTCGATCCCCAGTACCTAAATAAATTAAAATTCAGATTTTTAAAAAAATAACAAATATATATTTTTTAGGTTTTTTAAAAAATTTGTCCTAATTAGTTATACATGACAGAATGCATTTTGACACATCATACATAAATGGAGTATAACTTCTCATTCATCTGGTTGTACATGATGTACAGTTACACAGGTCATATAATCATGTATGCACATAGGGTAATAATGTCATTCATTCTAATATCATTCCTGCCCCCTCCCCTCCCTTTACATTTGCATGTCTAGTCCAAAATACCTCTGTTCATCCTTATTGGGGATGAGCATCTGCATATCAGAGAAAATATTCAGCTTTTGGTTCTTTGAGATTGGCTTATTTTGCTTAGCATAATATTCTCCAGCTCCATCCATTTACTGGCAAATGCCATAATTTCATTCTTCTTTAAGCCTGAGTAATAGTTCAGTGTATGTGTGTGTGTGTGTGTGTGTGTGTGTGTATGTATGTATGTATGTATGTATGTGTATATGTGTATATCTATCACAGCTTCTTTATCCATTCATCTATTGAAGGACACCTAGGTTGGTTCCATAGTTTAGCTATTGTGAATTGAGCTGCTGTAAACATTGATAAGACTGCAGCACTATAGAATGCTGATTTTAAGTTCTTTAACAAATATATTTTAATTGATCTCAGATAAAAAATTCTCAGGGAAGGTCAATAATTGTTTCAAGCCCCTAATCTGTTGGAGCCATTTCTTGAAGAACCTTGAGGAACTGGGTTAATTGTTTTTTCTCATTATTTCACACCCACATAATTTGCATGTCTAGCAACTGAGTTCAGTTTCTTCATATTTCATATTTAGTCTTTAGATCTTCTGCTTTGTCAGCATAAGCTTTCATGGCATTCCCTTTAGTACTCCCTTTCAGCTAATTCTGGGAATCACACTTGGCCTTACCTTTGAATTCCAGCATCTTAAGCTGTGCTGTATTTGTTACCTATGGTCACTTGTTCATAGTGGCTATAAGAGGTATAGCATCTCATTGTCTGTTGGGTTTGGTCTTAAGAGCTGCTGGTCCAGTCACAGTCTCTCTGGGAGCCTAGAGAAGGCAAGGGGGAGGAACTAATAGTGTAAGATTGAACTGACAAGTACATCCCCAAAGATTCCAGACCCCAAATTTAACTATATTCATTCCTTGCAACAGATGATGATGATTTGCTGAAACCTCATCACTTCATAGTGATTTTTTTCTAGTGGCTACTATACCTTAGTTCTTTGGCATGCCTGTGTCAATGTGTACTCTGTGATGACTCTCATTTTCCTACATCCTTCTTTGAGTTACCATAAAACTTTTGTTCCTTACAGCATTCCCTCCTGATATGGTATGGTCTTCTCTTGATTTGAACATATCGTTTTACTTTTGTCTACCTATATATGTTTTATCATTCTTGTTTGTTTTTTTTCATTAACCCCTGGTGATTAAGGTAGTTCTCTTTGTTGTCATTGAATCTTAAATGCAATTGCCAGTAAGGTGGTAAAATCCTAGGGCAGGACTAGATTCATATCTGGATGATCCAGGATAACGTGTTTATGTGAGTTTTGGACTTCTTTCTTTGGGGCTTGAACTCAGGGACACTTGACCACTGAGCCATATCCCCAGCCCCATTTTGTATTTTATTTAGAAACAGGGTCTCAGTGAGTTACTTAGTGCCTCACTTTTGCTGAGTCTGGCTTTAAACTCTCAATCCTCATGCCTCAGCCTCCAGAGCTGCTGGGATCACGGGACAGGCATGTGCCACAGCACCCGGCTAGACTTCTTATTTTGAAATAATTTTCAGGTTAGCAGAGAGTTGCAGGAATAATACAATGATTCTCTCAATATTTGTGGAGGATTGGTTCTAGGACCCTCCTTCAAAGACACCACAATGTGAGGATGCTCAAATCATTTGTATAAAACAGTATTATTTTTGTCTAACTCACATGTATATTCTCCTGTATGCTTTAAATTATATATTATTTATAATATGTAATATAATGTAATACTATGCAAATAGTTATACTTTAACATTTAGGGAATAATAACAAGAAAAATGTCTGTACACATTCAGTAGAAACAATTATTTTTTTCAAATATTTTTGGTTGGATGTAGAACTAAGGATAAGAAAGGCCAAATGTCAAAGAACTTCCATCTGTTTATCACCAAGCTTCACCAGTCATGAACATGTTACCACATTTGTTTTTATATTTCCTCTATGTATGTTTATTAGTTGCAGATATGTCTCCTTTATATGACATATCTAATCTTCCAATACAAAATTAGAACATTATAAGTAAGGTTACAATTCTCCTTTGGCTGACCACTCTCAATCCTAGACTCCTTATTCTTTGCAGAGGTAAGCCCAGAATAGTTTGCATTCTTCAAGACCTTTTAGGATTTGCTTAAATATATGTACATTCATATATGAATACTCTTAGAAATATGTAGTATTGTTTGTGTGGGTTTTTACAAAACATGTTATATTATACATGACAAATTTTTGATTTATAAAAATAGCTCAAATATAACATTGTCAGAATGCAGACTTTTAATTACAATCTAATCTCAACTATGTAAAGCTGTTTATAAATAATGCTGGGGAAAATATACTAAAATATTAATTGGTTATCTCTGGCTGGTGGGATTAAGGAGTACTCCCCTTCGCCTTTATTCTTTTTTTTTTTTAAATACACGACAATAGTGGAATGCATTGCAATCCTTATTACACATATAGAACACAATTTTTCATATCTCTATATATAAAGTATGTTCACACCAACTTATGCCTTTATACGTGTACTCTTTTTTTTTTGGCATTACAATTCTTAATACATGTATATACCACAATTTCCATACTTTGACAAAACTTGTCTATAGTGGGTAACTTAGGTAATTGGGATTTTGTGGGAGGGCAACCAAATAAGATAAAGAATGCTAAGAGGTTACAGGGGTGTGAAAGCAAAGCTCATTGATGAGTGGCTCCAACAAACTGCCTGTTGGGAAGGGTGGGGCAAGAGAAGATCCCACAGTGAGATGGGAAAACCTTCATGTTTTATCCTGTTCCCTGCTGGGACCAGGAAGAACAAAGACATATGAAGATCATAGATGAGACCATGGCCCAGCTACAAGACCTGAAGAATCAGCACCTGGCTAAGAAGTCAGAAGTGAATGACAAGAATCACGAGATGGAGGAAATTCGGAAGAAACTTGGGGGCGCCAACAAGTGAGTGGGCTCAGGGATAGGGAGGGAGGAGTAGTTAGAAGAGGAAGCCTGCCGGATCTGGGTCTTACTTACCTCCCTGGACCTTTTTAGGGAAATGACTCATTTACAGAAGGAGGTAACAGCCATTGAGACCAAACTTGAACAGAAGCGCAGTGATCGCCACAATTTGCTACAGGCTTGCAAGATGCAAGACATCAAGTTGCCGCTGTCAAAGGGTACTATGGATGATATTAGTCAGGAAGAGGTGAGTATTATGGCTGGTGGTAATGGGCTGTGAACAAAATTTACCAGGGATGGGGGTGAGAGTGGCCAAGAAGGCAGGTGACAGAGGGAAGGACAGTGGGCAGAGGGTGGGAGGGACATAAAGAAGGATGTATGTGTGAGAGATGAGGTAAGGGAAGGCAGGTATGGTTTAAAAAAAAAAATGACCGTGTTGGGTGAGATGGCACACACCTATAATCCCAGCAACTCAGGAGACTGAGGCAGGAGGATTGCAAGCTCAAAGCCAGCCTCAGCAAAAAGCAAGGTGCTAAGCAACTTAGTGAGAGCCTGTCTCTAAATAAAATACAAAATAGGGCTGGGTATGGCTTGGTGGTCAAGTGCCCCTGTGTTAAATTTCCAGTACCTACCAAAAAAATTGGCCTTGGTGTGAGAGGAAAGATGAATTGGGAGTAGAACTGCAAGCCAGGGAGTGGTGAGAAAGTTGAGCCAGGAAAGGATGAAGTAATCTATTAATCTTAGGGACACAAGTTAGTTTGGCTCCAGCAGGTGATGGATTTTGTAGGAGTGGGAAATGAGGGACATTGGCAAAGAGCAAAGGAAGATGGGAAACTGGGGACCTGAGGCTTAGCTGCAGTAAGGGATTTTGGCCAGGAGAGGGTTGGCTAAGGGACATCAGCAATGCAGAGGTGAGGAAGCTTTGTTACAGGAAAGGGAGTGATGTTAAGGCAATAAAGGAGCCAAAGCATTTTATCCATTGGAAGTGAAGATTTGTAGCTAGTGGGTGGGAAATATTAACCAAGAAGAGGTAGGAGGTTCATATATATCTTTGACTGGGTTATGTACCTCTGTCCCTCATGTCTTTCTTCCTTCCTCTTCCCAAGTAGCATGTCAGTTCAATTCAGTAAAATATTTTGAACTCTAGAAATGTTCTGGGCATCATGGTAACATGTGACATAATTACCTCTAATCCTAACCACAGTCCTGTGAGGCAGGCTTTGTTCCAAAGAAAAGCCCACATTACAGATGAAGAAGCTCAGCATCCAAGGTCATGACTTGCTGAGGATCACACTGTTAGTAAGAGGTAGATCCCTATTATGAAAATTCAAGTCTTTTTGCCTATAAAGTCTCTTTTGGTTCTTCCCCAGTGCCTTCCTAGGAGGTGCTTCCTCAAAGACATTGGAAGCTGCAAAGGAGCCCTTTGCCTTCCACTAGAAAGGCCAATCTGCTCCATTTGACACTCTCTCTCTCACCATCACAGGGTAGCTCCCAAGGGGAGGAATCAGTGAGTGGTTCCCAGAGAACTTCCAGTATCTATGCTCGAGAAGCCCTCATTGAAATCGACTACGGTGACCTGTGTGAGGATCTGAAGGTGAGGATCAAACATGGGAGTGGGGAGTGTCTTCCCAGCTGTCTAGATAGAATGGGTCAGCCCGTCTTGGAGCCTGTTGAGACCATGACTAGAAAGGAGAGAACTAACGAGAGGAGGATTGAGCTGTGAGCCAAGGTCTCTCCCTCATATGTACAAATAAACACATGTGCATCTCTTACCCTTGACCCCCACTTGCTTGTATACATGCTTGCTGCTAGTCACCCTATTTCACATATATACATGGCAGAGCTTAGGTATACAGACAAAAGGCTCCTGTACAGTAACAGACTGACCTCAGGTGTTCCATACTGTTGTGTCCTGGGTTCCCTCCTCATGTGGCATTATATCATCCTGGGTGTTTCTTTCCTTCCTCATGCTTCAGCTGCCATCTCTATGCTAGGTCCACAGGTTACCTCAAACTCCAGCCTTCCTCCCAGATCTGTCCCTTATCCTTGGTGCCACTACATACTCTTCCAGAAATCTGAGCCTCATGCTTGACTCCTCCCTCTCTCATTTTACGTATCAAGTCCTATTGATTCTGCCTCCTAAACATTAAATTATTTTTTACATTTGCAACATCTTCTCTAGGGCATGCCACTTTCATCTCACACATTCTTAAAGGAGCCTCCTAAATAATTTCCTATGCTTTCCAATCCATATCACATTATCCAGAGGGCTTGATTAAAAAAAAAACTTTATGCAAATTTCCAAACATATATAGAAGTAAGGAGAATGATATAATGAATGCCAGGCACCCATCACCCAGCTTCAACAGTTAGCAACATATGGTCAGTCTCATTTTTTTTTTATACCACCACCACCATTGGACTATTTTAAAGCAAATTCCAGACATTATTGTATCCATAATTACTTCAGCAAGTGTGTCTAGAATTTGAGGACTCTTAACCACAGCAGCATACCTAAAAAAGAGGAATTACTCTGTAATAATCTAATATTCAGTTAGTGTTTAGACTTCCATGAAAAGTCCCTCCCACTTTTTTCTCAGTTTATGTGTTCAAGTCAGAATCAGATTGAGAAGTCCATACGTTAAAATTGGTTGTCGCTGGTCTATAACATTTTTCTATCCTTTGTTCTTTTTTTTTTCCTATTTATTTATGGAAGAAACTGGGTCATTGATCTTTTAGAATTTTCCACATTCTGGATTTGGCCGATTATGTCCCCATAATGTTACTGAACATGTTCTTCATTCCCCATGTTTCCTATAAACTAGTAGGTAAATTTAGGTTTTGATTTGATTTTGATACCACTGAGCTATATCCCCAATCTTGTGGGGTGCAAGACTGGGGATATAGCTCAGTGGTAGAGTGCTTGCCTAGCATACACAAGACCCTGAGTTAAATCCCCGGTACTGAAAAAAAAAAAAAGTCCTTTCTTTTTTAGGGAGAGGGGGCAAGAATGTATCATAGGTAGTGCTGTGTAATTGTGAACTTCCTTTTGTATCACATCATAGATATTTGTTGTCATGGTGTACTCACTTGTCTTGTGTGCTAATCTGTGTGTGAGTTCATGCACATGCTCTTTTTCTCTCAGTCTGGTTCCAGGAAATCTGTCTCACCCACAAGGATACCAAAGTCCATGGATGCCCAAGTCCCTTATAGAAAATGCTATATTTTCATACATATAACTTATACTTGAAATCATCTCTAGATTACTTACAATACCTAATACAATGTAAGTATTTGTTACACTAGTGTTAGGGAATAATGACATAAAGTCTGTACATGTTCAGTATAGGCACATTTTAAACTCAGAAACACTTTACCATTATGCTACATCAGGCAGGCCTTTTTTGTGTGTGGGTGGGGGAGGACATGATTTCACTAAATTGCTGGCCTTAAATTTGTTATCCTCCTAACAGCCTCCCAAGTTGCTGGGATAACAGTTTGTACCTCCACAACCAGCTTAAAAAGTATTTTTGATCCATGCTTGGTCAAAGCAGAGGATGCTGAGGGCTGATTGTGTAAGAAACACTGAATGCCAGATGAACCTATGAAATAAAAGCACAGGGATACATTGACAAAATCTAAATTATGGGAAATTTGTTTTTGTTTTTATATATTTATTTTTGAGATAGGGTCTTGCAGTGTTGCTGAGGCTGGCCTCAAACTTGGGCTCAAGTGATCTTCCAGTCTCAAATTCCTGAGTAGCTGGGATTACATATGAGAAAGTAAGGGGAAAAGATCTGATTTCATCCATAAATGAAAGAAAAGAGGGAGGGGAAGCTGTTACAGACTAAGAGACTAATCAACCCATTGAAATGTGTGCACCTTACTTGAATTCATTGTAAAGAACAGAGGGAAGAGGGAACTTAGAAGGTAAGGGAGCTTAAGAGATGTATTAGGTAATTGTACTGTATTTGGAATCAGCTTTGGAAAACCTATAAAAATAATTTTTAAAACAGGGCAAATTGAACACTGACCAGATGTTTTTAAAGTTAGAGAATTGTTAATTTTTTTAGGTTATGATAATGGTATTGTGGTTTCATTTTTAAAAAACACTTATCTCTTACAACAGTGATTCTCATTGTTTAGGTGAGTATTTTGCCCCCAGGAGACATTTGACAATGTATGAGACACTCTTTTCACACCCACTTGTCATGGTTTGGGCAGGGATTACCCTTAGCATCTAGTGGGTAGATGCCAAGGATGCTGCTGAAATCTTACATAGAATAGCCTCCAACATATATTCTAACCTAAAATATCAATATAGGCCTGAGGTTTAGAATCCCTGTTTTAGAGATACATACTAAAGTATTTGAGGATGAAATGAATGACTTGGATTTGCTTTGATACAATTGATTGTTTTGGAGTTGGGCAGTA
This sequence comes from Ictidomys tridecemlineatus, assembly GCF_052094955.1. NCBI lineage: Eukaryota > Metazoa > Chordata > Mammalia > Rodentia > Sciuridae > Ictidomys > Ictidomys tridecemlineatus. The sequence continues at coordinate 79,847,920 of NC_135493.1, forward strand.
TAGGTAACAGAGTATTGGGCATGAGTTGATAGTTGTTGGAACTGAGCAATAGGTACATGGGTTTCGTATATTTTCCAAGGTTTTGTATATATTTGGTAATTTACATAATACAAATTTTTAAAAAAGAAAAACAATCATTAGTTTGGGGTGATCCATTTTTATAAATGTCCCTATTACCTTTTAGCAAATTGGTTTTAGCAGATGTTGACAGTCATTGCCTAAATCTGTTAAGGGTTGTAAAAGGATAGTCTAATTCTTTCATTAATCATTCTTTGATTAATTTGTGGGATTTATTTATTTATTTGTTTATTTAGGTACTGGGGACTGAACCCAGTGGTGCTCCACTACAGATCCAAATCTCTAACCCTTTTTAGTTTTTATTATGAGAGACAGTCTTACTAAGTTGCCCAACCTGGTCTGGAACTTACGATCTTTTTGCCTCAGCCTCCTGAAAAGCTGGGATTATAAGCATGCCCCACTGTGTCTAGCAATTCTAAGAAGAACTTTGCCACATCAACTGTTCCCTTGAAGTAAAGTACAACCCCCTGCCATGAACATCCCTGGTTTCACCTTATAAAGTTTGAGTTATTAATGGTCAACTGCAGTCCAAAAATATTAAAATAGAAAATTCCACAAATAAATAAAAAGTTCTGAGTTATGTGCCATTCTGAATAGCATGATGAAATTTCTTGCCTTTCTGCTACATCCCTGGGGACATGAATTATTCCTTTGTCCAGCATATCCACACTGCATATGCTACTCCCCCTTCATTAGTTACTTGGGCATCTTGGTTATCAGATCAACTGTGGTGGTATCAAGTAACTTTAATGTAGTAGCTTACTGCTGCCTACATGCCCCACATCATTAGCTCCACTTAATCTTATATAGGCATTGTATCATCATATCACATCATCACAAGAAGAGAAGGGTGAGTATAGTTCAATAAAATATTTTGAGAAAGAGACTATATTTCCATAATATTTGTCATAGTGTATTGCTATAATTGTTTTTATTGTTAATCTCTTACTGTGCTTAATTTTTTGAATTAAACTCTGTCATAGATGTGTATATATAAGGGAAAAAAACATACACCATGGCATTCATTACTTTCTGTGGTTTCAGGTATCCACTGAAGGTCTTGAAATATATCCACTCTGGATAACAGGAGACTACTGAACAGTTAGTACAGGAAAGATAGGATAAATAAATATGTAATCCTTTTCTTTTGTTTTCCAGCTTTCAGAATGATGAATTGGTTACCCTTGTAATCTTCAAAGGTGACCAATGAGGTTTTTAATTTATATTCATTATAAACTTAACTGCTTAAGATATGATTGATGTTTTGATTCATTGGAAGTCATTTTTCTTCTTGATGCTCATATGGTCCCGTTCTTGGCCAGTGGGAGCCACTACAAATTTATCTTTTTTATTTTTAGATTTTTATCGAAAATTTCACATGCAAAAATAAAAAAAATAAAATGCTCCCTCATGCACTATTACTAGTTTCAACAACCATCAGCTCATTGCCAAAAATTGTTTCTTCTTCACCTCAATATACTTTGTTGTAAATTCTATATATTATATCATTTCATTTGTTAATATTGTAGATTTTATCTTTGAAAGAAAAAAAATCCTTCAAAATAATTAGAATCATTACCATTGTTCTAAAATAATAATTCCTAGCTGCAGATATAGCTCAGTGATACAGCATTTGCCTAACAGGCTTGAAGCCCTATGTTTAATTCCTATCACCACAACAAAATTAAAATAATATTTCCTTGATATGATGATTGGTATCACATGTACCAAATTGTTGCATACACATTCACATTCTGTCATAGTTTGCCTTCTTGAATTGGGATTCAAGTAATTTGTTTCATGGATGGATAGATAAGGATGATTGGTAAAACCATCATTTGATATATTTCTTAAGTCTGTTTAGTCTATGGGATCCCCTGTATCCATTTTTATTTTTCTTTGTTGTTATTGAAAAAATTGACTCATTTCCCCTGAAGGATTTTCCACACTCTGTAGTTTGCTGATTACATCAAGTAATGTTTAAACTGTCTTCTCAAAGCAAAACAAAGAGTTCTACTGTTCCCTATAGTTCCTGTAAGTGGGTAGGGCTCATGCTATCCCATTTTTGGCTAGTGGGAATGCACTCAGTTCTATAAATCAGTGCTGTTCAATAGAAAGAGCATGTGACTTGGTGTGCAATTTTAAATTTTCTAGTAGCCATATTTTAGAAAGTAAATAGAAGAGAGTAAAAATAATTTTAATACTATAATATTTAAATTAGTATATCCAAAAGTATCATTTCAGTATGTGACCAGTATAAAAAAATATCATGATTATATTTTTGAGAAAAGGTCTAATTATGTTGCCCAGGCTGGCCTTTAACTCCTGGTCTCAAGTGATCTTCTTGCCTCAACCTCCTGAGAAGTGGGACTATAGGAATGTACCAATTAGCACAGCCAGCTTTAAAAATTATTGATGAGATATTTGACAATCTTTTTTTGTACTATCTTCAAAATCCAGTATGTATTTTAACACTTACAGCACATCTCAGTTCAGATGCTAAAATAGCCTCAGAAATACTTGATCTGTATTTAGATTTCCTAAAATTTACAGTTGAAAAAGGAGACCCATATACCCAAGTTGTTCCAAATATACTTAAAATTTTTCCAGTAACTGAACTATCTGGTTTTCAATGTAAATGAGCTAAAATTCCATAAAATTAGAACTTCAGTTCCTCCATCATGCTAGCCATATTTCACATGCTCAGTAGTTTCATGGCTAGTGGTAACCTCTTTGGACCACACAGATATAGAGACTTGACTAGACTTCTGGGGTGGGCTTATTTGTTGTGGTTGTGACTCCTTCACAGGTGTTTGTGTTACTTCTGTCAGTAATGTCTGGTTGTGAGTCATTTGTGTAGTTTGCAGCCATGAAGATGATTTCTTGGATCCTTTAATTAATTGGGGGTTGCTAAATGGTAGTCTTAGTCTATCATTCCTTTGTTATTAGCCATAATACATAGACATATAATTCTCATCATTTGGTAACCCTGAAGTAGTTTGTTTAGGAAAGGTAAGATATATGTGCTCAGTTCTTTCCTTTATTCATCAGTTTGTAAAATAGTGAATTGGTTCCTTGATATTCTTAAGATTTGTCCACTGAGTTGTTTTTGTATCATTATGAATTTAAACACATTTAGTATGTTTCAGTTTGTTGTGGTTATTATCCTTGATGCTCAGATTATCCTATCTTTGGCCAGTGGGAATGCATTCAAGTTGGCTTCTGAATCATTTTGATGCAACCCTTGTAGCTTTGTCTTCTTCCTTGCTTCCTGATATGTCCATGCTCATCTCTACATTTCTCAGCCTAGACCTGGAATGAGCCATTTCTTCAAGAAGCTCTGGCTTTTTTTAGTGGGAAATGTTATTATTTAGCAACTACCATCTGGTCACTAGAATGTTCATGACTGCTGGGTTGGTTAGTGCTTCTGGAACTTTTCACTAGATTGGGCCACTAAATGCATTTTTTATTTTGAAGGGAAAATGCACCCTGAGTTCATTTTGATATTTCCAATTGAAATTATAATTTTCACAGTTTAACATCATTGATTTTATGTTTGAGTCTCTAATTATTCTTACTGGAAATCTTGGTTCCTAGCAACACTAACATAATAACATATTTACTGTATCCTACTCTATATAATAGTTTAAAAATCACAATAAGATATTATTAGTAACAATTTGATTATTGAATGTAGTTTTAAATAGTTCAAAGATTTTGTTAAGGTTCTTTTGTCACTAAGCTCATTGGGCATGTGTAGTCATGTTGCTATATTTTAATGTGATTGAAAATAATTCTCTTGAGTATTTAACCAGCTTAATGTATAGTTAGGTTTCTTTGTTTTGTTTTCTGTTTTTAAGAATTATTTTTTTAGCATTTTAGTTTATTTTTCCCTTCTTCAATTGTGAAATGTTTCAAACTTATTGAAAAGTTAAAAGAATAGAACAGCGAATACCCAAACACCTTTCACTTTAGATTCACCAATGAATATTTTACCACATTTGCTTTTTCTCGCTCTTCTTTCTCTCCCTCTCACCCCACTATACACCTTTTCTTTTCCTAAGTCTTTTGAATGAAGTACAAATGTCATGATATTTCAACCCTAAATACTTTTGGTATACAGAAAATAAGGGATTCTCCTACATAATCACAATTCCATATTGTACCTAAAAATGAATAATTATTTCATATTTACTATTCAGCTTATGTTTGAATTTCTCTGGGTGGTCCAAAAATTGTCTTTTTGTAATCTATTCTTTTTTAATTAGGATTCAGTCAAGATTTATGAATTGATTTTGGTTGTTATATCTCTTTAGTTGCTTTTAATATGAAACAGTCCCTTCACCTTTTAATCATGGCATGATCTTTTCAGAGTCTGTGAGTTATCTTGGATATGTTGGTTTCCTTTCCTCTTTAATCTGCTCTTTCAACCCTGGTATCTCCTATGAATGGGAACTTTGGTCTAGTCTGTAGACTCAGTGAATTTAGGTTAATTTTTTTGTAAGAACATTGCATTTGTGATGCAGTACACTTCATGTTGCATCTTACCAAGAGATGTATTGTATCACAGTTTGCCCATTATTAGTGACACCAAATTTGACCTCATAGTTAAAGTGTCAATTGCCAGGTCCTTTAGTGCTAAACATATACACAAACCTTCTTCATTGATGAGTAATCTTTAGAGTGATACTTTTATAATTGTATGACATCTTCATGTGGTTCTAAAAACAAAAGTACAAAAAAATACATGGGTTTGGCGCAGTGGCACATGCCTGTAATCCCAATGACTTATGAAGCTAAGGCAGGAGGATCACAATTTCAAGGCCAGCTTGGGTGACTTAGTGAGACTTTCCAAAAAAAAAAAAAAAAATATATATATATATATATATATATATATATATAAACGGGGTTTAGCTCAGTGGTAGAGCACCCTGGATTCAATCCCCAGTACCACAAAAAATAAAGCAAGGTACATGGGATGAACTCTAGTTTATATTCCTGTCCATTTACCTCTCTTTTTCAATAAATCACCTTTTAATTAGTTTTTGGATTATCCTTTTCTTGTGCTTATATGCTTAAAATACAAATATATTTGCATGCAGATATATTCATATACCTTACCCATTCTCTTAGATAAAAGATAATAGACTGTTATGCACTTTTCATACTTTACTTAAAAGCCTATCCTGGAGACCACTTCACAGCAAAGCATAGTAGTGTTCAAAAAGGCTTTCTAAAATGTAAATATTTAAATCATTTGTGGCCTCTCTTAGGATAATGTCTAAACCTTATAAGACCTTTTGTAATCTGGCTTCCACTTGCCTATATATCTTCTTCTCTTCCTGTGCTCTTCCTCAACACATTTGTATGAATTCATGAACATGCTCAAGCATGCACATACATATTGCTACTATTGCCATGTTGATTTTTTGTTTACTTTTGAATTTATTAAAGTTAATTACTCTTGAATTATTTTTAATAATAATATTTTTAATCACCCTTCCAGCTTTTGCCTTTGCTCTCAGTCTCAAAAATTGTTCCTTCTCTCTGTCCTCACCCATTCATCCTGTAGGCCTTTGCTTAGCCTGACCCCAGAGTCTGAGTTAGGGGCCCTTCTTTTGTGCTGATTCAGCACTGTCTCCCTATCATTGTTTTGCATCCATCCTTTAGAATTCTGATTGTTTAGTTACATGTGTCCACTATTAGCCCCTGAACTCTGTGAACATAAGAACTGAGGCTCATAGATCCTGAAAGCCCCAGTGCCTAGCTCTTGGTAAGCATTCAATAAATAGTTATTGATTAAAAGTGGCAGAAAGGCGAAAACCCAGACATATATTACAATAACTATAAGACCTAAAATCAAACAAGTAAAATTTGCTCAGATGTAGTGATCTAAGCAGAAAATGTGAGTTGTCTTAGTTGTTGTGGAGCTGAAGGAGCCCAGAGCAGCCTGTGTGGGGGCCTGTAGGTCATCCTAGAATGGTACTGGCTCATGGCCTGGGCTGAGAGCCAGAGAGGGGCACCATCAGCTGCTTTTCCAGATACTGAGGGTTTGACAGGGCCTGGGGGAAGGGCTAGAGATGAAAAAGCTGCTTCAGCCTGTAATTTCCAGGGATGGCAGGAACAGTTAACATGGGCAGGATCAGGTGAAAGGAGCCAAGCTGGAGAAGAACTTGCCTTCTACACAGGAGCAGGTGCCCAGGCCCCACTGAGTTCATCATCTCTGAGGGGGTCCCAGCATTGGGACCGGGGCCTCCTTAATATTGCTGGGCCTGGGGTTACAGGATGCCCAGGCTGAGGAGGAAATCAAGCAGGAAATGAACACACTGCAGCAGAAACTGAATGAGCAGCAGAGTGTGCTTCAGCGAATTGCTGCCCCCAACATGAAGGCCATGGAAAAGCTGGAAAGTGTCCGAGACAAGTTCCAGGAGACCTCAGATGGTAACGTTTGCATTTCTTCTGGGGCCTTCAGTAAGGACAGAAGGCTGCAGGTATTCTAAGGGCCTACTGTTATATCACAACAGCTTCTGTTTTGGCATGTTTTCCTTATTTAAAACTCCCAGATACCCTAAATTGGGGAGGTTATCTTACTTGCTTTTAGAAGGTTAAATGACCTGCTAAAGGTCACCAGCTGGTTGACAGAGTCCAGGGAGGAATCCATGTTTCTTCCTTTAGACTGTCCAGCAGCCAGCCCATGGGATACAGATCATTATGAGGCCTTCTTCAGGCATTCCTCTCCCTCTGTGAAATGTTCCTTTTCTGGATAGTCATTTTTAGATCATTCTTGCCAGGGTGTGGTCCTCAACCCTGGCAGAACCCAGGGCGCTGAGGAGTCGTATGTCTTTCCTTCCCGCAGAATTTGAGGCAGCCCGAAAGCGAGCAAAGAAGGCCAAACAGGCTTTTGAACAGATTAAGAAGGAGCGCTTTGACCGTTTCAATGCTTGTTTTGAATCTGTGGCTACTAACATTGATGAGATCTACAAGGCTCTGTCTCGTAACAGCAGTGCCCAGGTAGGCTGGAGCCTCTTACCCAGCCAGCTTCTGCCATCTTCAGTTGCCCTTCCCCTTTCGGGTCCCTGTCTTTCTACCTATCCTGACCCATGTGCCTTCCCCTAGGCATTCTTGGGCCCTGAGAACCCTGAGGAGCCCTACTTGGATGGTATCAACTACAACTGTGTAGCTCCTGGCAAACGCTTCCGGCCTATGGATAACTTGTCAGGGGGGGAGAAGACAGTGGCAGCTCTGGCCCTGCTGTTTGCCATCCACAGGTAAGGCTCTGCCCCCAGGGCAGTTGGTGGAGAGACTGAACTGAGGCCACCAGAGGCTCTGGGGCCCAAGAATATGCAAAGATCTGCAGAGGTGAAAATATTCTGGTGGCATCTGTATTGCATCCCTGTTTCCATGTCTACTACAGCATATCTGGCCTTGGTTTTCCTGGACCTGTCTTCCCCATCCACCCTCATCCATTCAGCATGTTGTCACTGGCCCCTGCATGTATTCAGTCCCACCTTCAGACTTTTGCTCACCTGGTTGCTGGCTAATAAGCCCTTTCTGTGAAAATCTAGCTTGACTGTCACCTTCCACACCTTCATACCTCCTCATTCTCCTCCCCTTCCTCTAGGAATCCCTGTTTGACCATTGTGGCATACCTTGACCTCCCTCTCCTGAACACCAGTAGTACTTGAGTCTGACCCCTACATAACTTAGTGCTTGATTATACAGCGTCATGCCGTGAACATTTCTTTAGTGCTTCTCTGTGCCAGACCCTGTGGAGGGATTGGGGACACAGATGAGTCAGACATGGTCTCTGGCCTAGAGATGCTCACAGACTAGCGGAAGGCAGACACATAAACAATGTGCTAAGTGTTGTAACTGGGTGAGCGTGGGTGCTGTAGATACATAGAGGAGAGACACCTAACCCAGTCCGGGGGAAGGTGTGGGTGGGCCAGGGAAGGCTTTTGAGGGCAAATAATACTTCAGGAGCAGTATAAAGGATGAGTTATACAGGGAGACCAGCAGGCATTCTAGACCAAGTGTGCTGCATGTGCAGAGGCAAGGAGGCATGGCAGAGCATGGTGTGTTGGGATGGGGTGGACCTCTGGATAGCTTGGTCAGTAAGACCAGAGAGAAGGACAGCTCCATCCCCCGGCCAGCCTGGAAGCTCCTGAGAGGACCCTATTTTTCATGGTTCTCCAGGATCCTGGGGCACAGGGCTGGGTGCAGAGGAGGGCTCCATTGATGTATTGGCTTTTAGGGGTTCAGGCAACATTAAGACCTGGGTTTTTTAGTTTCTGACGAATTGAAAGGGGAAGCTGACCTGGTTGATGGGCCTTGGGGCTGTCACACCGTGCCTTGCCACCCGCTTCCCCTCAGTGTCAGCTCACCTACTGGTTCCCTCCCAGCTACAAGCCAGCCCCCTTCTTCGTCCTGGATGAGATCGATGCTGCCTTGGATAACACCAACATTGGCAAGGTGGGTGCAAGGAAGGTGGGGCCCAGGAGGGAGACCCCCCAGGTCGGGGCTGGGTTTCAGGGAGCAATTCCTAAGTGTGCCTTAGCCGTTCCTGCAGCCTGCTCTCTGTGCCCGGGAGGCTGGGCCCTGGGTTATCCTCAGTGTGGTAGTCAGTTGCCTTCTCTCAGCCTCTCTTCCTGCCCTGCTCCACCCCCAACCTCTCCCGCCCACCTACCGGTTCTGACTGGAAAATACAGGGGAGTGTTAGGGCTTGAGCCCTGCTAAGTGCCCGGCGCCTCCCCCCACACAGGTGGCAAATTATATCAAGGAGCAGTCGACTTGCAACTTCCAGGCCATCGTCATCTCTCTCAAGGAGGAGTTCTACACCAAGGCTGAGAGCCTCATTGGAGTCTATCCTGAGGTAGGGCGGGTCTGGCTCAGGAGCCAGTCCCACTCTCTGCCTGACTCCCCAGGGCAGGAAGGGAAGGCTACAATGGAGGGGCAAGGGGCGGGGGAGCATAGGGAATCAAGTCCTGCACGGCCATCTGGGCTCCTTGGAACCCTGCCCTGGAGGCTTAGCCAGCCTAGTCGGGCAAGGCTGTTGCATTTGGGGACAGGTGGAAAGGCCAGGAAGAGGCAGCCAGACAGTGGAGAAAGGAGGAGAGTGCAAAAACAGGCAGGGAGAGAAGGCACATGGGACTGAGCACATCCTCTCAACACAGAAGAAACATTGCCTGGGCTATGGGCAGATATGTAGGGAGGAGGGTTTGAGGCCCCTGGTCCTGGGGCGCTAGACCCCTCTTAATTCGCTCCTTACAATTTTATTTTTCTTTTTCTCCCTCCTCCTTCAGCAAGGGGACTGTGTGATCAGCAAAGTCCTGACCTTCGACCTCACCAAGTACCCAGATGCCAACCCCAACCCCAATGAGCAGTAGCAGTAGTTCTACCCTCCTGCCCTTTCTGGATTCATAAACTTCCCCTCTACCAATCTGGATATTTGGCACCCAACCTTCCCCTCCCTCCTGGTCCTGTTTGGTGTAGTCATGGGATTTAGGCACTGCTATCAAGCACGAAGAGGAACAGAGGTGATGTTAGGTCTGGAGCAAAAATTCCTGAGCTACAGGGAGCATCCTGGCCTCTGGAAGGAGGTGCTAAGCTGAGCTGAACTGAGCTGAACAGGGCCATCTGTCCATACCACCCCCTCCCAGACCACCCCACCTATCACCCATTAATCATGGGTCCCTTGGGTCCCTGGCCCGCTGAGTGTGTGGGTATGTAAGTGTGTTTATGTATGTTTGCTTGTGTGCATGTGGGTGTGTTTGCAAAATAATAAAAGATATTGGAGACCTGTTTTAGAAAGAGCCTAGGCTGAATTTGATTCCAAGAGACCTTAGGATGACAGCAGCCCAGAGCTGGGCAAAGGTACTTGGTACCTCATAGGAGTCTTAGGCAGTCACTGGAAACTGCCCTCATTCACTTATTCATACGTTCATACATTCATCAAACACATACTGAACACCCTCTATTTGTCAGGCTCTATGCTTAGATACTAAGTTTAAATCTGACATGATCTCTGTCCTGGTAAGGAGATGTAGTGGATTCATGAATTACAGTAGTTAACCAAATGTTATAAGTACTTTGAATTTGAGAAGAGAATGATCACCTCTAGGTTTCCTAGAGAAGATCATGTTTGAGCTGGACCTTGACAAATTGGTAGGATTTGGTCAGGCACTAGAAGCAGAACATGGGCTCTAGGGCAGACAGTTATGGGTTCTGGTCCCACGTCTTATCACTTACTAGTTGTTTGACCTTTCTGTGCCTCAGTTCCCTCATCTGTAAAATGGGGCTAATAATATTACCTACCTCATAGGATTTAATGATGTCAAGCTCCTCACTGGAGGCATTATCCATGTGGAGCCAACTAGGTGCCGACCCTTCAGAATACAAACCTTCTCATGCCTGGACCCTTGAGGGCTTCTGATCCTGGCTTTTAGGGACAGAAGGAACCTCCAAATCTGGGAGGTGTTCTGGTTAATGAGAAAGTTCCAGGGAGATGACAGGGTTTACCTAGTAAGTGGAGGTCCTAAGAAAGCCTGTAGCTTCAACCATGTATAACTGGGTGCTTGGGCCCCAATTTGGGTTGTGAGGAACTAGGAGGAGAGGTAGCCTGGGCCTAATATGTGATGATCCTGTTGGGACCTAACCTCATTAGCTATAAGGACTGCAGAGGCAGCAAAGCCTGGTGCAATGAGTTCAGCTTTCTTCACTCATTCACATACATCATCATACTTTTCTTATCCTGATCATGTCTTGCTTTTTTGTTTTTTAAAAATTAAATCATCTGGGGTGTAGTTTAGTGGTAGAGTACATGCTTAGCATGTGCAGGGCCCTGGGTTTAAGTCCCGGCTGCCCCCCCACCAGAGTTCTAACTACATAAGTAATGCATGAATCCATTCTCTTAAAGAAATTAGATTGTTGCAGATAAAAGTAGCCTCATTCAACTATAACTACTCCCCTTCCTATTCTTTCCCCTCATAACTGCTGTATGTTTTTTATGCTTCCATCTAGACTTTGTTTTAATATTTTTACATACATATATGAATTCACTGAAAATATTGTGTCTAATGCAAATGGTATATTGAATTGTTCTCCAATTTCTTTGCTTAACAATGTTTTTGAAATCTGCGCATGTTGCTAAGTGTAGCTCAATTCATCCTCTATAATTGCTGTGTAGATTGCCATCATATGACTCTACCACATTTTATTTACCCATTTCTTTTATGATGGACATTAAGACTGTTCAAATTTTGCTATTACAAAATACTACATAGGAGCATCCCTGTATCTGTGTGAATGTGTGTCTGTGTGTCTGAAAGTTTACCTGGGTTGATTCCTAGAAGTGGAATTGCAGAGTCATAGGATATTTATATATTTGTGTCTGATAGATATTTCCAAATTGCCCTCCTATACTATTTACTAAGTATTTTTCCTGAGGTGATCTGAGGTCTAACATTGTTATCTACATCAGTTTCATTCTAAGTAGTGATATCCATGAAGTCACTGGTTTGATGTGCTAATTATGTATTTTTCTAATACGTATTAAAAGGCATGACTATCTAAACAAAAAAAATTGTCTGTGTTCAACCAAAGAAGTCACATACCACCAGTGGTACATGTGCCATAATTTGGCTAATGTTGGCACAGTTCGGGGGTCAGACCTGGTTCAAATCCTAGCCGTAGAAACTTGGGCAAGTTAGATCCTCACTAAGCCTCAGTTTCCTCATTTTATAAAAGGAGATAAATAGGATGGGGCTGGGATAGTTTAGAGGTAGAGCTCTTGCTTAGCATGTACAAGGCCCAGGGTTTGATCCGCAGCCCTGACCAAAAAATAAAAGGAGATAAATAAACACCTACATTGCAGCAGTGAAGGGAGATTATGTAAAATATATTTGAAGCAATTTAGCTGGCATATCTAGATCACCACAACTTTTTAAAGGTAGTGATTACTATTCTCCCTGCTTTGCAGATGAGAGGACTGAGACCCTAAAAGGGTCTGTGCTTCCGTCACTTACCAAATAACAGTGTGAGCTTGAACCCAGGTCTTCCAATTCATTCTAGTGCTTTTTCCACTATAAAGGTAGTTATCAACCTTGGCTGTACTTATTTGTGAAGCTTTTCCTTTTCCCTTTTTAAATCAAAGCAATATATACACAGGTGAAAATAGTACAGAAGGGCTTTAATGAAAAGCGGCAGCTTCCTGCTGCACCCCCACATCCAAAGGATTGTGGAGCTCTTTAAAAATAAATTGCTCTGGTCCCACCTCTGGAAATCTGATTCAGTAGGTGTGGAAAATAACCTGGATAACTAGCCCCTACCTCGCAAGATAGAAAGGGCTAAGGCCCTGTCACACATGTGCTACAAAGGAGCTTCAAAGACTTATGTCCAAAGGGCGGGGGTTGAGGTTCCAGTGGTTTAGTTACAGCCTTAGAGTTCTACTTGGATCTTAGTGCTTGCCTGCTGCTCTTCCCTCTTGTCCCCCAGCACCTCCTGTCAGTGCAAGGCAGAACAAGTCAGTGAAGACTGTGCTCAGAGGAGGGTGGACACCATGGTGTTTTTCTAAGAGCAAGCTGGTTCAAGTAGAATCCCTAGGGCTTGTTGGAGGAACTAAGTTGACTCCCTTATACCCTGGATACACTTGCCTTGGTTTAAGGAGTTACGAGTACTCCACAATAGTATCTTCCTTTAATTATGTGCTTCACTCTGGGAATCAGTATGGTGCACCAGAAACACAAAAAGATGAGTCAAATCATTTTTCTGCCTTTGAGGAGTTGACTGTCTAGTTGGGGGACAGGGGAATTCATAAGATGGCCATTAACCATTGATGTTCAGTTCTCTTAATAGAAGTACAGGAGGGGCTTCTAGCTTAGGTAGATTCAGGGAAGGCATCCTCTAGTTAGGTGGTGACACCTGAATGAGACTTGAGTGACTGACTGGTAGGAATTAAAAGGAAGTAAAAGGGAATCCCAGGTAGTGGAAACAGTATGTATGCACAAAGTCCTGAAGGCAAGAGACAGCAAAGCAATTCAGGAATACTGAAGAATAAAGATCCCTGGGGTAAGGAAAGCTCCAGTTCAGTGGGTCAGTGTGGTTTCCAAACTGTACACAGGAAACCCATGGGCCATTCTGGGTCCCAACCTCTAAACAGTTTCACCAAACTTAATTTTCTTAAATGCTTTTAAAGTCTTATGACTAGTATGCTGCAGACTGGGGCCCATAGTTTGAAGGTAGTAGGGAAATCATGAAACTATTTTTAATCAGAGGGCACTCTAGATATGAATTACCTTGTTTCTGGCTAGCCAGCTGGGGTGAAAGTGGATTAGATATTCATGCTGGATGCACCTGTGCATGTAAGTTTCCCTGTTATTCAACTTCTTGCACTCTATTATATTTCCTTATTTTGCTCTAAATAACCTGTATGCACCACAAGGATGGGTCTGGGGATATTTGCTTGCCAGTATATCCCTTGCAGAAAGCAACAGTGCCTGACAAAATAGGCACCTAATAAAATATTTGAATGAATGAATGAATGAATGCATTTGTGAGAAAAGAATGAAGACAGGGTGATTAGTTATGAGAGACCAAGAAGCCTGCTGTAGGGCAAGGGCAATAGGAATGGATTGGAAGTGATAAGGTGTGAGCTATTCAGATGGTGAACTGGACTTGATGACTGATTATTGGATGTGGAGGGTGACTGAGAGGATAGAATGAGTACCCACAAATAGCCAAGATTCCTGCCCTATCCCAGTTGTCTCCTCATCCATCTCTGAATCAGAATCTCCTTCCAGCCTCCTCAGCACCTGGAGCACCTTCCTCAAGTCAGTTCAACATTCTGTGTGCTTTGTGGTCTCTCTCTTCTCCCACCCCAGCCATTGATTCATTCATTCAGTTCAATAAATCTTGGCTAAGCACCTCCTATGTACAGTGAGGCTCTTTCAAGCCAGGACTCTGACTCCCTCTTTCCTACCTCAAGAGATGTTTTTGAGGGCTTTCCCAGGTAAGATTCATTCCTTATCCAATAACATATAGTGAGATGCCCAAAATGTTGACCTGTAAGGGAACTGAGAGGCTGCCCAACCCCTTCCTGAGGCCCTCAGGGGAATTAGCTTCCTAAGGTTCCACTGCTAGAAAGAGTTGGAGCCAGAACTGGAACCCAAGTTCCCTTTGCACATCACCTCTAGAGCCTTGGTCTTGGTCTGTCCCATTGCAGATCTGGACAGGCAGAGGTGGTCAGGGAGAATGTGGGACTTAGGTTGAGCCATGAAGGTCAATGTACTGTATAGGCTGAACAAGATGCTTGCCAATTACACTGCCCCCTTTTGGAAACCCTCAGTAAACCTGCCATGCCCTCAGTCCTTTATAAGAGGTTTCTTTAGCATAAGTTTCCATGCTCTGTACCATGTGACCTCACAGACCTGGCCATAGATGGCTAGATTTGGATAGTACCTGACTAAAGACGGCCAATCTCTAGGCTAGCCAGAAGCCTATTAGGTGGATTTGGTGTAAGGATTCCGCCTCATAGAGGCGGTGTGTTTCTAATGGCAAATGCATGAAACAATCAGATCTTCAAGGGAGCCTAAATATGAGGTGTTCAGAAGAAGTGGACAATTAGAATTTAATGAGGCAGAAGTGGTGGTGGATGAGGGGTAGCCAGAAACTAAATAGCAAAAGCAAAGAGAAACCTTTGAAAGTCATAAGTTATGAGACATTTGCATTATGAGATCATGGAGCCACAAGTTAACTGAAGCCATGAAGCAGCAAGGCAACAATGGGCCAAAAGGATGTAGAAGCCATGAAACAATAGGAGCCTTGAGGAACAGAATACATGAGCCAAAACTGATCATGTGAGATCCATGAAGCAGCAGAAGGCTTGAAGAGACAAGATGCATGAGGCATCAGAAGCAATGAGACTGCAAGAGCAACGAAGTAGCTGGAACCACATGGCAGCAAGGCAACAGGAATGGAAGAGGCAGCAGGAATTAGGATGCAGGCAGAAGCTACAGCAGAAAAGCCATGGATTAATAGGAACTGAAGCCCCAAGAGCCTCGAAGCTGCAGGAGCTGGGAGGCAGCAGAAGCCATGGGCTAGCAATGAGGGAAAGAAGTTAGTCAGTAGCAGTAGGAGGAGTATAAATACAGCCAGAAAGTAGTTGAGTCACCATTTTGGGAAGCACTAGAGAAGGTAGCAACAGATGCCTGCAGCTGAGGGGGTGACGAGATAAGCCAGGCTCTAGAGCTGCTTTGGATCATGAACCATTTTCAAGTTTCTGTTCTTCAGCAAGGCTGCCTGTCTAACTGTTCTTGTCTTCCTTATTTCCCTGTGAATGCTTTAATAAATCCCAATCACTAACTTGAGTGTGTCTTTGTTTCTTACAATCTAAAAGAGGTTAACACTGTGGTGTGCGGTTCAGATGGGTGGAGAGCAGGGCTAAAATTTTTCTGGTGGGTTTGAAGCAAGATGTGAAGGTAGAAATTCATTCTCATGCCCTTACTGGCACATGCATTTTTCATTCACTTATTGGCTAATTTTTCTCATGCATCTACTTATCATTTGTTCATTCATTATTTATGCACTAACTCATACCTTGTTCACTTGTGTATTCATGCATCATGATATATGAGCATTTATTCATTCATTTGTTCTTTGCTGTATTCACTCACGTCATTTTTCCATTCATTTATTCTACAAATATATTTTGAATTCCTGCTGCATGCCAGGCCCTGTACTAGGTTCTTGGGAATTACCCTTCTGGGAATTTTCAGTTTAATTGGGGACTCATAAATAATCAGGTAAGTGCACTAAGTGTGGTAGGTGATAAAACAGAAGTCTAGTTGAGGCAAAGTGAGCATATGGGAAATATTGAATGGTTCTTCCTGGAGTGGGGCAGGTTGGAGGAATTAGGAAAGCTTTTATAGAGGAAGGGATACTGGAACTGAGTCTTAAAAGAAAAATTGGGTGTTTACCATGTGGGAAAAGGAAAGAATAATCCAAGCAGAAGAGTTGCCTAAGCAAAGTAGTATGGATAGATTTAGAGTATTACCCATTGCAGTGGAAGAAGTGCTAGAAGTCAGGTAATGAAGTTTATCTTTGATCCCATGAACAATGGGAAGCTGTAGTAGGGTTTGTAGCAGGGGAATGACAGATTACTATTAGAAATCTCAGACTGGTAGTGAAAAGATTGGGGGGATGAAATATTGACCTAAATAATGTATATAATCGTAGATTTATAATATATGCAAAGTGTATGCAAATGTCATTCATAATTGGAGGCATGAATGAGTACTTATGGAAGCCCTTGAGGAGGGAGAGGTGTTCTATGAGGGGACTCTAAAAACATTTAGGAAGAGGTGGAATTGTTCAGTTAAGCTTTAAAGAGTAGGGAGGATCCCAACTGGTGGAGATCTGGAAAGACTTTCCAGGTCTGTGAGATGAGAGTAGATATGCCATGTTTGGGCTAACATTCCAGTTTGGAGCAGGGGCTGCTTTTAAGGGAGAGGCAGAAGAGAAACTGTGGGGTTTCCCAAACTATATTATATTCTGCTGCAATAGTTCTGGAAGGACAAGGAAATTTGGTGGGGAGGGGAGTCATGGAGAAGAGTGTTGCTTTGATTTTTGGATGATTTTTGTTTTGTTTTTTGCTTTTTAAAACTAATTTTTTCCTTAAAGTTCATTTTATTTAAAAAATATTATTTTAAAACAGAAGTAATACATGCATGTTATAGTAAAATCAAATCACAAAAATCATATGGAAGGACATAAAAAGCAAGAGTTTGCATTGCCCCACACATTCCCACTCCCACTCTTACTTTCAGCACCACTTTCAGTTATTTCTTCCCATTGTTATCTTCATATCTAAATAATATGTGGGCATTTAAAAAATTATCAGCTTTAGACATTACATACTGATATCCTCTGTGACAGATAAGAATTTAGATCATTTATACCAAATTCAACTCTCTTTCAGCTTCTAATATAGTTAAGTTTATTGGTTAACTTTTGGAATTTATTTTACACCTTTGTATTTTGTTCTATGAACTAGGGACAATATTTCTTGTTTAGTTCTTTGCTAGATGAGAAAATAGATTTTCTTTTAGCCCTCATTCCCACTGTTAACCTCCCAACTTCTGTCATCTAGCTTTTTATATTGTCAAAGCTGACAACATTGAATTCTGTAAACATGACTGAGAGGTTTGGTTTGGTTTTGGTATTTTTACTATTATTTGATTCTAAAAGTTGAAAAGCAATAAATAGCTATTAATATCAATATGACTATAAATATTTTTACTTTGTTTTAAAATCTTGAGACAGGGTCTCAGTGGCCCAGTCTAGACTTGAACTTGCAATCTTCCTGCGTTAGCCTTTCCAGTCACTGGGATTACAGGTGCACACCACCATACCTGGCTCTATATTCTTCCTTTTAGGGCCAAGAAGTTTTATGATTTTTTCTTACAGCAATTTTTCTTTTCTGAAGTTTTTAACTTTTCTTATTTTACTATTTTATTTGATTTATATTCCTTTTTTTTCCTTTCAAAATTTCTATAAACACTCTGAATTACACCAATTCTACTTTATGTCTCCTAGAAGACCTTCTTCCTAGAGCCCTTCATTCCCTTTTCAAATCTGGAAGTTATTTTCTAAGGCCTAATTCATAGCTTATCATTTTTGGATTTCCCTTCACTGCTTTCCATGACTATATTCATTATTCACTAATTCCCAGGGTTTTTGTTTTGTTTGTTTTTCCCATCAGTTTGATGAAGCACATCCTTAAGTAACTTTCTCAGAAAAGCTGTATAGAAAGTCATATTCTTGAGTTTTTGCATATGTAGAAATACCTTTATTCCATCCTCACTCTTAACTATAAAATTCAGTATCATTTTCCCATGTAATTTTGAAGGCATTGCTCCACTTTCTTCTAGCATCCAGTTTTGATGACAAGTCGCCTTAGAATCACAAATTCAAGGTCAGTGTTGGCAAATTAGTAAGACCTGATCTCAAAGGAAAAAATAAAAAGAACTGCAGATATAGCTCTGGTAAATTGCCCCTGGGTTTCATCCTCAGTACAGAACAAATAAAAATCTGATGATTAGTCATAGATTTACTGCTTTGTATATATCTATTCCTATCACTTTTTCTCCTCTCCTTTCAGGACCCTAAGCACACAAATGTTAGATCTTTTCTAATTGTCTCACAGGTCCCTGAGGTTGTGTTCATTTTTCCCCAGTCTACTTTTTTCTGTTTTCCAGATTGGATAATTTCTATTGTTCTATCTTCAAGTTAACTGATTTTTTCCTATGTCCTTTCCATTTTGCTGTTAGTCCAACCACTGAAGTTTTTACTTTTCAGTCCTAAATTATCCATATGGGTTTTCTTTATATCTTTCACTTCTTTGCAGAGTTCCTACTTTTTCATTTGTTTTGAACATGTTGCTAGTTTGTTGACGCATTTTTTATGGTAGCTTGCCAGATCATTTTAACATCTCTGTCACCTGTTGGGGTCTGTTGAGTGTCTTTTCTCACTCAAGTTAGATTTCCCTGGTTCTTGGTATGATGAGTGATTTTCAGTTGAAACCTGGGCATTTGGCAATTGTGTTATAAGATACTATATATATATATATATATATATATATATATATATTGGAGGTAGTGGGGGATGGAACCCAGGACATTGCATATGCTGCAAGCACTCTACTATTGAGCTACATCCCCAACCAAGATGCTAGATCTTATTTAAATATTCTGTTTTAGCTTCCCTCCTCCAACACCACTCTGACAGTGGAAGAGGGGACACTGCCTCATTAATGTCAGGTGGGTGTTCAAATCCAAGTACCCACTCTCCATTGATACTGTAGGGAGAGAGTTTCCTCCTTAGTGATATGTGGGGATAGGAGTTCCAGCTACGTATGCAACCTTCTTTGACCATACCTCAGTGGGAAGAGAGAGGGACAATCCATTTACAAACAGTGGGGGTGGAAGTCTAGGTTTCCTTATTGGTCTTTACTAGTGCAGTGAGTGTGAGGCCACAACTTTGTTCTATGGTTCTTGAGTGGAGTAGAGCAGTTATTTTCTAGTTGATGGCTTTTCTAACCATAATTCTTGAATAACTGAGGTGAAAACTGAAATAACTTACCACCCTGTCACTTCTCCACTATCTGGTTCCCTACCACATTTGCCACCATCTTTCCACTTTTCTGAGTCTCTTGTTTACGTATAATGTTGAAAGATTTTAATTGTAGTTGGTGGGAAGAATGGGAAAAGTATTTCTTTTACTTCATTTACCCCTTTCCTGTTATTTTTAAACAATTTTATTTTTGATGTTCTAAAGTTTCATAATTATGTGCTTCAGTTTGGGATCTTGTGTCATTCATTGGCCTGATCACATTTTACATCCTTTTATTTCCCTTTAACTCTGGAAAATTCTCTTATATTATTCCCTTGATATATTTTTCTTTATTTTTTTTCTTCTCTCCTGGAAATAAAGTTGGGTGATGGAATTCACAGATATGTCTTTTACAATTTTTTATCCATTATCTCCTGTTTTCCATCTCTCTCCTTTTTTTTTCTTTCTCCTTCCCACTTCCCTTCCTCCCTCGCTTTCTCTCTTCCTTTTTTTTTTTTTGTTACCTTCTGGGGGAAGATTAACATATACTCTCAACCCTTCTGTTGCATTTCTTTTTATTTGACAATACATTTATTTTAAATTTCTAAGTATTCATTCATTTATCTTTTCCTTTTGATAGGGGGGTACTGGGGATTGAACTCAGGAGCACTTGACCATTGAGCCACATCCCCAGCCTTATTTTGTATTTTATTTAGAGACAGGGTCTCACTGAATTGCTTAGCGCCTCACTGTTGCTGAGGTTGGCTTTGAACTGATGATCCTCCTGCTTCAGCCTCCCAAGCTGCTAGGATTACAGGCATACACCACCATGCCCAGCTATCTTTTCCTTTCTTACAGCATCCTGTTCTTGTTTTATGGATGTACTATAATCTTGAATCTCTCTGAGATAATACAGGTATTTTTATATCTCCTTTTATTCTTTGAAATATCTATTTCATTTGGGATTGTTTTTTCCCTTGATTGCTTATTTTGGTCTCTTTATTACATGTTGCAGTCTATTCTCAAAGAAATCCTGATGATCCGTGGTTGTTTACTGGTATTTTTAAATGTAGCAATGAAAATCTGATTGGAAACTGTGTATGGGGGCAGTGCTAAGCAACTGGTGATTTTCCTTTAGGATAATTAAAGAAAAGCTGACTGCTGTGCTACAGAGTCCCTGAATGGCCAGAATGTTAAGGTCTTTTCTCTGAAATCGTTCAGTTTCCTTAGAGAAGAACCCTCTGGTTTTGGACTAATGGGTAGACACCTGGCTGCTTTGAATTGTACACAGGGGAATGGATTGATGGTTTGATATACAGTCTTCCCTGTTTTCAGCCCTACATCCCACTCCTAACCCTTCATCATACTTGGCATTGTCAAGACCCAAGACTCTCCAGGCTTCTACAAAGAAAGACCCAACTCCTTCCTCAGAGACATCTCCTCCATACATACTCCAGGCTATGGCTCCCTTCACCATGCTTCATCAGTCACCATTTCTCCATTTACTTCTTATCTTCCAGAAATTTGTTGAAATCTCTTTTGTGGATGGACCTGCTCCCATTCTCTTCATCATTGTGTTTTTATACTTTTTTTTTATTCCTTTATGATCATTTTAACAGGATCTCAGGAGGGAGTGGAGATAAATACATGGTAAGTCTGTCATCTTGACCTGAAAATCTACTAGTCTACCTTTAACTGTTTTTAGTTTTTCTGGTGATTATCCTCATATCTCTAAATAATATACATATATTCTATTTATCAACTTATCTATCAATTTTAGTCATTGTCTGTTGATGACCTGCTATTTATGCCAACAAACTACCCTCCTCCTATGCCTTCAGTATAGAGATGTTGCCAGTTATATATCCTCTATTCCTTACCTTTTAACCTTTAACTAACAGCTTTCTATTTCTTAATTCTGTCTTCTTTACTTTTATATTAACAAGGTTAATAATATTTTAACATTCTGTCTGTAACCATAATTAAGTCATCTGTACTTTGTTGATAGTTCATTCTAAAAGTTTAAATTCAATAAAGTGTTTCTGCTTTTATGACTATGTAAATATTGTTCCATAAAGATCCAATAGGATTACATTTCTTTCTGTATACAGTATTTTTTCCTGTAGTTTCTAAATGCCTTTCTTTTTTCCCTTGCATTGCCTGACTTTATCATCTTCTCAATTTATTTCAAATTCTCAAGGAAAGTATAAAATCATTTGAATCCCCTTTTTCCCCAGATACCTTCCTCCTGGAGCCTCCGTCTTCCTGCTCCAATTTGGACTGATTGCTCTGTAGGCCTGCGGCACAGCTGTCATCCTGGGACGTCCCTTCATTACTCTTCTGGGTTGGACCCAATCTTTCTTGGACCCCATATCTTCCTCTTTCTTAATTATTCCCTTGTAGTGGACATTGTGGTTATTTTCCAACATCCATTCCACTTCTCCCCCATTGTATAACAACTGTGCAATTTGAGTGGGATTGGCCCCACCAGCAGCTCTAGGTATAGGCCTTCATTGGTATAAACTGATCTGAGTAATTTCATCCCCCAGCTAAGTGATGATTGATTCAGGGATGATCCCATCACACTGAGGCTTAGGAATTTTGTTCAGCTTTAGAGGGAAGAGGTAGCCCCTCTTCCCTGTATATGAACAAAGAAGCATGTGGCTTTGTTGCTGCTGTTTGCCATCTTGTGAACATGTAGAAGGCTTACCTGAGGACAGAACTGACAAGTGGAGGAGGCAGAGCCAAGAGAATCACAAAGAAATGGAACCATATTCCAGATCGTACCAGACCTGAAGTCTCCCCACCTATGGACTCCTAAGTTAAGTGAGCCAATAAATTGCATTTACTTTTTAAGCCAGTTTGAGTTGGGTTTTCTATTGTTTATATCTGAAAGCATTTTAATTTGTTTTTGGTGTCTCCCTTTGGAAAGGATGAGTGCAGATTTAGTGATTTGAGGTATATTGTCACATGGAAGCATTTTTTCAAAGTGTAAATATGGGAGAAAGGATATATGTGGGTGTAGGACAACCAAGTGAACTCTAATGTTGGCTTAGCATCTAAATCTCATTACCATTTTGGGGACATTCCCCCCTAGTGGGAGTCTTGGTCCCCGGATTTTCTACTATGGGAATAAAGGTGGTCAAATAGTTCCTCTCCCTGCCCAGCAGGCAGTAAGGGCTGAATACTCTGTTCACAGCTTTCAATCCCGAGTCAGCAACACACAGAAACCAGAAATACACAAATTAACAGAATGATAATAGATGAAGAGACTATATTTGTAATATTTTAAATTGACAGAAGATTGATCAATAAAAAAGGAGATAGTAAACCCATCAGGAAGGTGATCATAGGATATGAAGAGTAATTTACACAGGTAGAAATTTGAATATATTAAGAGATTTTCAACTCTGCTAATAATTAGAGAAATGAGAATTAAAATAACAGTGAGAAATCACTATAAAAGTGGTAACATGTAGAAAGTTAAATATTATCATTTGCTGATGAGGAAATGTGAGAAAAAGGACAATTATTGATGGGAGTATAAACTGGTATAGCTATTCCAGAGCAGTTTGGCAGTCTCTTACAACATTAAGTATGTATATACCATGCAATCCAGAAATCCTATTCCCCAGTATATATTCTAAAGAAATTCTCACACAGGTCCTAAAGAAATAGAATTGAGGTTGTTTGTTGCAGCATTGTTTGTGGTAGTAGAAATTGGAAGCAATCTAGGTGTCACCATGGGACTGGATAAGCAAACTGAAGTATATCCATAGGATGGAAAAGTATAAAACAACTAAAAGTAGTAAGCTACATTTACATATAGCCACATGAGTAGATCCCCAAACCTAGTGTTGAATGAAGAAAGCAAGAAACAGTAAGATTTATAGCGTAATATTTATATAAATGTAAAACAACAGTGTGTATTTTCATGGGTATGCATATATCTAAATAAACATGGAAGATGGATTCAAAGGATAAACACATTAATTACACTGGAGAGGTTCACCACAATGGACAGGAGAATGGAAGTGAGCATGGGAACTGAGAGGGCAAAATAATAAAGGAAAAGAACAGCCACATAATGCACAATGAATCAATGATTATGATTAACTGAACCCTGAAGTCCACAACAAAGAAGGCAAAGTAACAGATGCAAGGATATAGAGTTCACGTGCAGTGGCATATGATGGTAGGTAGCATCATGTGCACTGGGAGCAGCAGTGGGGGTGGCAGTGGTTGCCTTCATACAGAAGGACCTTAGCTTTTGTTTCTCCTGCCTAGCCTCTGCCCACTTTCTTAGCCCAATTCTTTGGACTCCTGTGAGTTACCTGATAACCTGGCAATAAATACCTTTTCTGCTTAAGTTTACCAGCATCGTTTCCGTTATTTGCATCCAAGAATCCTGACTGATAGATCATGCATTTTGTTGGAGAAGGATACTCAAATAACTTCTTGAGAAAGGTAAATTTCAGGCTCTTTAAATGTCTGCAACATGTTATTTTTACCATCATACTTCAATGATAGTTTGGTTTTAGAATTTTATGTTAAAATAATTTTTCCTCTGAATTTTGAGGGTATTACTTTTAACACATGGTGTTTCTGATTAGAAGTCAGATGTTAACATTATTTTCATTCCTTTGGTGGCAACCTGTTTTCACCACTTCTGGGAGCTTATGTTTTTTTTTCTTTAGTTGATGTTTTGAAATGCCACAGTAATATGTCCAGATGTGTGTTTTCCCCCATCTATTTTGCCAAGCACCCAAAGTGGGTCCTTTTAGACTTATATCCCTCTACTCTGACAAATTCTTCTTTTATTTCTTTGCTAATTTTCTTTATTTTGCCTATTATTTTTATGACTCCTTTTAGTTGGATGTTGATCTTCTTGGATGGCTTGTCTTTGCCTCTTTATTTTCTCTCATAATTTATCATCCCCCCCATAAGTGTGTTTCTGTCTGTTCATTACTCTCAATTTCTAGGCCTTCATTTTTCACTTGTTTATTTTTATTAATGTGGTGCTGAGGATCAAACCCAGGGTCTCGCACGTGTGAGGTGAGCGCTCTACTGCTGAGCCCCAGCCCCAGCCCAATATTCCTTCATTTTTAAATTCTGTATGCTGGGTCTTTTTTTTTTTTTACTTTATCTTTTATTGGACTTTTTAATTTTGGCAGTCATTTTTAACTTCTAAGCATTCTTTCCTATTCTCCAAAGGTACCTTTAAAAATATTTTAACTGACATATAGTAATTGCATACATTTATGGGCTATGGTGTGACATTTCAATACATGTATACAATGTGTAACAATCAGATCAGGGTAATTGGCATATCCATCACCTCAAACATTTATCATTTCTTTGTGTTGGGAACATTCAAAATCCTCTCTACTAGCTATTTTGAAACGTACAATTAAATGTTGTCAACTATAGTTACCCTACTGTGCCATAAAATGTGAGGAGTTATTCCTCCTATTCACCTGCCCCTCTCTACCTGTTAATCATACTCTCTACATACTCCCCCACACACACTTCCCAGTCTCCAGTAACCCAGAGGGGTCTTTTTCATAGCATCCTTTTTTCATTTTTTTAATAGGTGCAATATCTTCTTTTGTATGTGTGCTTAATAGTACTTTACTGGAATCTTGGGGATAACAGCAGATAATTAGCAGACCAGAAAGGAAAAATTAAATTGGATAATAGATATTACCTCTCCAAGAGAATGTCACTCATGCCCCTCTGATGGGGGTGGGGCTGCCTCCTGGCTGTCCGTCTCCATAGACCCCTAACCTGATAGCCTATATGGCTCAGATTATCTTCCACCAACTATGTAGTTTTAGCCACTTGCTTCCCACCTGCATTACAGAGCCCCAGCTTTCACCTTGACATCAGAGAAGAGGTCATTTTCCTATTCCTTACTCCCAGACTAGCTCATTTCCTGCTCCAACATAGCTCTCCATATGTTTATGTTCTTTCTGGTACATTTTCATACCCACCTTACAATGGTGACCCTGGTCCCCATCCACACATGGTGATCACAGTAGTCAGCAGCACATTTCACAGAGTGGATGGTTTATTAGTTATATTAACAATATTTGTAGTGGAACCAATAATCCAAATCTCATTCCTCTTTACAGGGATCCCTCCAACAGAAGTCAGTCAACAGCTGCTCAAATGTGCATGTCTCCTAATGTACATTTCTCAAAAACAAATAATAATTTTCAGTGACAGTCCAGTCCAAACCCATGTTTAAGATTTTAAAAAATTAACTCAGTGGAAGCAGAATACTCCTAACCTATACTCAGATTATGTCACTACATGGAACAGTTAACATTTTAATCATGGTGGATAATATTTGCTTATTCTGTACCCGGCACTTGAATTGCCTTCATTTTATAAAGAAGGAAAGTGAAGCTCCCAGGTGTCATTCGCCCAAGGTCACAGAGCTAATAAATGGCAGACAGGAAATTGCACCAGGACATTCTAACCACAGGCAACCCACATAACTGCTACACAGAGCTGCCCTGTTTTCCATCAGCCAAATTCAGAATAATGGTGATAGCACAATTTTCTCTGTTTGATGGGTAGATACCTAAGATTAGGTGATTAGCCTATTCAGGTAGGTTTGCTTCTATGGTGAACGGATGCCCATTGCTCTGGATACAGAAAACTACTACCAACTTTTAATTTTTAAACTTTTTTGTTTGTTTTATGGTACTGGGGATTAAACCCAGGAGCACTTTACCACTGAGCTATATCCCTAAACTTTTCTTTCATAGAAACCATAACTTAATTTTTCATTTTTATATTTTTCCAAAATAATAAATATAGTTTAAAAAATAAACTAGGGGCTAGGGTTGTAGCTCAGTGGTGGAGCGCTTGCCTAGCATGTGTGAGGCACTGGGTTTGATCCTCAGCACAACATAAATATAAATAAATAAATAAAATAAAGGTATTGTGTCCATCTACAATTAAAAAATATTTTTTTAAAAAAATAAACTAGTACTAAACCTACTAAAACCCAACAATATCCTCCCTTACTCCTTCTGACTGCAAGTCTTATTTCCTAGAGGCAACGACTATCAACTATTCAACTATTTTAACTATTATTTTGTTTGTTTTTTGCTGCTGCTTCTGGCTTTTATTATTCCAAACCCAATTCTCCCTTGCTCAGAGGCTTTCTTAGCCTCCTTTGCAGCTAAGAATGGTTATACGACCTAGCTATAGCCAATGAGATGTTTGCTGAGGCCTTCTGGGAAAGCTTTGATTTCCTGAGCAAAGAGACTCACATAGCTGATCTTGCCCCCTCCCTTCTTGTTTCTGCCTGGAATATAGTTGTACTGCCTGGAGCCATGACAGCCATCTTGTGAACATGAGGAGATGAGCATGAGTGAGGATGAAGACAATACATTAAAGAAGAAAAAATTAGAAGGAATTTGCTTCCCCATCAGGCAGATGAACCCATGCAACACTTCCTGTTAATTTAAAAAGTGAATGAATAAATAAATAAAGCCTTATGTGTCTAAGCCATTGTCAGTTGGGTATTTTTGTTGCTTGTATCTGAAAGGATTTTTAACTGATGGACCACAGTGATTCTTTATAATATGCTTACACTATTTTAACTTAGCCATTTGAAATATTATCTCTTGATATCGCATAAGGTGGATGAGGATTTGTATCCCCCTCCACATACACCCTACTTCCTTCCCTTCTTTTTTTCTAGTATGTGTGTGTGTGTGTTGTTGCTAAGGATGGAACTCAAGACCTTACACAAGCTGGGCAAGTGCTGTGCCACTAAGCTATATCCCCAGTCTTCTTCTGTCTAACATGTTTATCTCTCAATTCCTAATAAATTAGTATTCACTACAAAGCTAAGGAATATGTTATTATTACCTGGATTATTTTTTGAATTCTCTTTTGTTTTCCTGAATTTAATAATTGCCTGATATTTTTTTTACTTATGCCATGCCCAACCACAATTATTCCATTTGTTTCATCAGTTCATAAATATTTCCACATATTTCATATTTTCACAAATATTCAAGCCTATCAACTCATTGATTAAAGAAATCAATAAAAAGTTGATTGATTTGGAACCCTATAAAAGAAAACAGGGCTTTATCAAGTCCACTGTTATTCTTCCCTTTGTGGTAACTGGTGGAGACCTGAGCAATCTATTGGAGGACCTGTAAGTCAGAAAGTGGAGGACTTTGCTTTGAAACTGATTTCTTTGGAGAACACTCATATTTTGCTGGAGTGTAGGTGCTTGGTTCTTGTAATTTCTACCCATGAATATGGGGAATGCAAAGGAAGGTGGGAAAGGTCAATGGTTCCAATGTGCTTGTTCTCTCTCTCTCTCTCTCTCTCTCTCTCTCTCTCTCTCTCTCTCTCTCTCTCTCTCTCTCTCTCTCTCTCTCTCTCTCTCTTTGTGGTACTAGAGATGTACCCACCAAAATACATTCCAGCCCTTTTTATTTTGAGACAGTCTTACTAAATTGTTGAGACTGGCCTCAAATTAGCGAACCCCCTGCCTTAGCCTCCCAAGTAAGTTGGTTTACAGGTGTGTGCCACTGCTTCTGGCTCCAACATGGACCTTAAATTAGCCCCTGCTTGGTGCTCCATGTCTTAATTCTACCATCAAGGTGCCTTTTCTGTACCTCTCCAGGGTTTGCAGGGTGGATCAGCTGCTGGGTGGCCCCCAGGTGTGGACTATGCTTATGCCTTTTACTGCCCTGCTTTCTCAGTCACTGCCCCTCCAGCCCCTTTCTGCTGACCAGATCATTATCAAAATCTCTCTCATGGATGGGAACTCTTTGGAATTAGTTTATGCCCTTGATTCCTTTGCTCTTAATTTATGAAGTCTCAGGAATTAGAGGAGATAAATACATTCCACTTTTTTCTTTCTTTCTTTCTTTCTTTTTTTTTTTTTTTTTTTTTTTTACCAGAGATTGAAAGAACCCAGGGACACTTCAACACTGAGCTAAATCCCCAATATTTTTATTTTGACTTATTTTGAGACAGGGTCTTACTAAATTGCTCAAACTTGTGAGTCTCCTGCCTTAACCTCCTGAGTCACTGGGATTACAGGCATGTGCCACCACACCTGGCTCTACCTTCTTGAATGGCAATTAGAATCTGAATTTTTAACTGCCTCCAGATTATTTGGATATACCAAATATGTAGACCAACATCTGTGAGCCATCAGCAATGGAAAAAGCATAGGTTTGGGAATCTTAGATTTGAGTTTGAATTCTGAGTCCCTGACATCCTCACATCCATGCACCTCAGTTTCCCCTCCGTAACATAATGTCCTGGGTAGAATACAGTTCCAGATAGAATAATAGAGTCTACCTGATAGAGTTTGGGGTAAAATTTCCTTAGGTACTATACATAAAGCATCCAGCACAGGGCTTGGCAGACAGTAGGTGTCAAAAAATAGGAGTGATCACTTTTTAATGGGAGCAAGTGAGAAATGTGATTGGAAAGAATTGAATCAGGTTTTAAGAGGGCCTGGAATGCCAGGACTTATTCTTGTAACACGGAGGAATCTTGGCAAGCTTGTCAGCAGGGGAGCAAATGGATCCTAAAGGATTTGGATTGTTTCCTCAGTCTGGTCGGGGGAGGGAGCAAGAAGCCCTTGGCCCAGCAGTTCTTGGGTTAAAATCTTCGTCTGCATCTGAGTTATTTGTAACCCGTTGTCATGGCAACAAGTTTGGCAAGAGAGCCAGTGCTGCAAGCTCCTGACAGTGGGGAGGGGAGGGCAGTGGGAGAAGACGGAAGATTTGGAAGGGGGTTCGTCTGTGACCAGCGCCTCACTTTCCTCTGATTTGCCTGAAGCTTTCAGCTGGAGATGAGGGTGAGCGTCCTCTAGGGAGAATCATTGGATGTTGGAGACTCTCCTTCCCAATCTCCTGACATTTCAGATGTGAAAATAGGCCAAGAGAGGTCCAGCAGCTGGCTCAAAGCCCCACAATAAGTCAGGGACTGAGACAGGACTAGACTTTTTGTTTTTGTTCTTTTTTATTCATTTTCTTTGGGAGGTGGGGAATCTCACTACCCATGTTACTCAGGCTGGCCTTGAACTCCTGAGCTCAAGCAATCCTTCTGCCTAATCCTCATAAATAGCTGGGACTACAGGCACATGTCACTGTGCCTGGCAGCACTAGACTTTTTTTTTTTAAAGGATTCAGGGTCATAGAATTGAAGCATAACACACTAGAGGAAGCCTCTGAAAACATTTAATCCATCTTCCCATGAACATGAATGCGTATGTCTTTTTGTTGTTCTTGTTCTTATAGGAAACCTGGGACCCAGAGTGGTTTAGAACTGACTTAGCGTCACACGGCATTTTTTAAAATAGAAAGATCCTTATTATTTTAATTTTTTCATATTTTAATGGGTGCATTATAGTTGTATTCACAAAACAATTTTGATGCTGCCTTGAAATCAGAACCCAGAGGCCTCTGGCTTCCCAGGCCTGAGAACTTCCTGAGGAAATGGCAGTCTGAGATTCACAGTTCAGAGAAGTCCCTCTCTGTTGACTGCAAGACGTGGCATCCTTGAGTAAGACTGATTTCACTGCATCGGCCTCTGACATCCCCAAATCCAACACACGTGTTTGGGTCACATTTTCCCTGCATACAGACACACACTCCCTTCATCTTGCATGTGTGTCCTCCTGCCTGTGGCAACACTATTGCACAAGTAGCAGCCCAGAGCCACCCCTATCATGTCCCAAATACACCTGCTACTTGCCTTCTTCTCTAAATCACCCATAGGGATAGGCACTTCCTGAGCATTCTCTTATAAGTCAGTTCTCACAATTATCATTTTCTTTCTCCCAATTTAGCATATGGAAACCTAAAGGACCAGGGAAAGATAACATGACTGGCCCAAAGTCACATAGTATTAGCCTGAATCCCTCCTTCTCCCAAAAGATGTTTCTGCCCATTCTATCCCACACTGATTTCTCAGTCCTCAGAGTTCCTCTGGCACTTGTCTTTGTCTTACTCACCCCCTTAAACTTGTGCAATACACTTCCTCTGTGTTCTCTGTCTTATGTGCAAAATGAACTCCTGCCTCCTTTTAGCCAATCTCTCACCAAGTTCATTTGATTTTCTTCTTTCTGTCAAATCTATCTTCCTCATCCTCTGTTACCACCCTGCTCCAGCCTCAACCTCCATTAATGATGAATGACCCCAAATCACACTCCTTATCTTCTAAACCAGCCATCTTCAAATATGTTGCACATCTGCAGTGAGAGGGCATCAACCCAAAAGCCAACACATTCTTCCCTCCTATGACACTAACGATTTAACTCCTTCTTTGGCCCCTGCCTAATTTTTTAAACCTCAGCTCTTGCCACTCGACCTCACACAGTATACTCTGACCACTGAACCAACTATAAGTGCTTCCTAGAATGGCTGGGGGTAAAAGTATCTTAACACTGGCTCCCCCAACCCAATGAACTCAGCTATTCAACCTCGACTTCATCCTTACAGCCCACCTTGATTCCCAAGTTAGACCTAATTCTGTCCTCTGGGCACCCACACCTCCTAAAGTTTGCCTTTGTCCCTGCACCATGTGGACCTGATGCCTGGGGTATTCTGTCCTATCAGATTGGAAGCTCCTTAAGGGCAAGGACTTTGTCTCTAGCAAAACCCAGCAGCATAGCCCATCCCAGATGAAAGGTTCATTGAATAAATCTAGGTGCATGAGTAGGTGATTAATGAATGAAATTGGGGTTCAGGCCCATGCCTCTAACCCCAACAACTCGGGAAGCTGAGACAGGAAAATAGCAAGTTTGAGGAAATTTAGCAAGACCCTGTATCAAACTGAAAATTCAAAAGGGCTGGGGGGATATAGCTCAGTGGTAGAGCACCCCTGTACAGAGAGGGGAGAGGGGGCAAAAAGAAATTTGGGTTGGGTTCTGTGATTGAACATTCTTGCCCCAAAAAGGCACGAAAGACATCACTTGTTGCCTGACATCTCCCCTCTGCCCAGAGGCATGGTTTATAGGGAGGAGTCATGACTTGAATCAGCTGATGCAGGGTATGGCTGCCCAGCAGTCCAAATCAGCCAGGTTGTGACCAATGATGCTGCGAAGTGGGGAGGGATGGAAAATAAAGGGATGTACTGTGTTATGTGCTATTATTTTGCCTCCTCTTGTAGGTAAGGAAACAGGCACAGGATGACTTGCCAAAACCATACAGGTGTGGTGAAACTCCAACACTGATCCCAGTGACTCAAGAGGCTAAGACAGGAGGATCTCAAGTTTGAGGCCAGCTTGAGCAACTTAGCAATACTGTCTCAAAATAAAAAATAAAATTAAGGTCTGGGGATGTAGCTCAATGTTAAAGCACCCCTGGGTTCCATCCTTGATATTGCAAAGAAAAAAAAACAGGAAAAAGGAAACTTGAATGAGCTAACGATGATAATATGTCTGAGCCATGGAGCATGAATAACTTCACCCTCTGTCCAGAAATCCCAAAATGACTAAATAACCCCCCATCTCCCCCAAATTAATACATGTTCATTGATAAAAACATCCTACCATTCAAACACAACCACTGTTAGCATCTTGGTATATTTAGCCTGTATTGTAATCTTAAAAAAATATTTCTGATCATGCTTTATGTTCTTTTTTTAAAAAAATATTTTTTAGTTGTTGATAAACCTTTATTTTATTTATTTATATGTGGTGCTTAGAATCAAACCCAGTGCCTCACACATGCCAGGCAAGTGTCCTACCACTGAGCCCCAGCCCCAGCCCCCATCATGCTGTATATTATACTGTATACTGCCATTTTCACATAGACATTTCCCATTAAAATTATTTGTAACCACCATTTAAATGGCTGCAAAATATTCCATTGAGTAGATATGCCATTTTGGCATTTTCTTTTTTTTTTTTTTTTTGTAATTCTTTTCTCTAGAATTTTTTTTGGAGGGGGCCAGGTTTTGGGTTGGATATTCTGTGTCTTATTTTGGGTACCAGCATAAAGAAAGAGAGATTGTTTGAAAGAAATTAAGAAAAGCAAGGTAGGCTTTTGGAAAGCAGTAGTATTTGAGGGGAACTTGGAGTACAGAATACATATGCAGGATAAAACCTTCAAATGATACAAAAAGATATGCAGTGAAGAATAAGTGTTGTATCCCTTACCCTTGGTTCCCTAGTTCTCCAGTGGCCTTTGTGTGGATTTTCTGAGCCTGTATGTGCCTGGGTATTCTAGGGGAACTGTTTTTAGGATTCCCCATTGGATACCAAAACTCACAGACACACAATTCCTTATATAAAATGGTATACTATTTCATATAACCTACACACATCCTCCCATTTACTTTAAATCATCTCTAGATTACTTACAATACTTAATACAATGTAAATACTATGTAAATAGCTCTTATATTGTATCATTTAGGGAATAATGTCAAGGAAAAAAAGTCTGCACATATTCAGTAAAGACACAATTTTTAACTTTTTTTCCCCAATTCTCAATTGTCCAAATCTGCAGATGTGGAAACCACAGATGTGACGGACAATTGTAATTACAGATGATGTGAATTAGGATGTGGACTAGTGTGGGGAGTGTGTAGCTGTGATTTTTGTTCTTTTAAATATGTTTATTGAGATATAATTCATCCACTTGTAAAATATAATAGCTTTTGGTATATCCATAGAGTTGTGCAATCATTACCACCATCAATTTTAGAATATTTTCTTTTACCCCAAAGAAAGCTTACACCCCTTAGCTGTTGCCCATCAGTGTCCCCACTCCATACCCAGACACCTAATCTACTTTCTGTATCTACAGATTTGCAAATTCTTAACATTTCACATGAATGGAATCATAAAAATGTGTCCTCTGTGACTGACTTCTTACTTAGCATAATGTTTTCAACAAACATCCATGTTGCAACATATAGCAGTACTTTATGCCTTTTTAGAAATGCATATAGAGCTTTTGCTACTATGGTCATTTTGATAATGTTAATTCTGCCTATCCAAGAGCAAGACAGATCTTTCTATCTTCTAAGGTCTTCTTTGATTTTTCTCTTTAGGGTTCTGTAGTTTTCATTGTATAGATCTTTCACCTCTTTCGCTAAGTTGATTCCCCATTTTTTTAAGGCTATTGTAAATGGGGTAGTTTTCCTCATTTCCCTCTCAGAGGATTTGTCACTGATATACAGAAATGCCTTTGATTTATGGGTGTTGATTTTATATCCTGCTACTTTGCTAAATTCATTTACTAGTTCTAGAAGTTTTCTGGTGGAGCTTTTTGGGTCTCCTAGGTATAGAATCATATTGTCAGCAAATAGTGCTAATTTAAGTCCTTCTTTTCCTATATGTATCCCTTTAATTTCTTTTGTCTGTCTAATTGCTCTGGCAAGTGTTTCAAGAACAATGTTAAATAGAAGTGGTGAAAGAGGGCATCCCTGTCTTGTTCCAGTTTTTAGAGGGAATGCCTTCAGTTTTTCTCCATTTAGAATGATGTTGGCCTGGGGCCTTTACAATGTTGAGATATGTTCCTGTTATCCCTAGTTTTTCTAGAGTTTTGAACAGGAAGTTGTGCTATATTTTTTCAAATGCTTTTTCTGCATATATTGAGATGATCATATGGAAATTCCTTGGAAAACTGGGAATGGAACCACCATTTGATCCAGCTATCCCTCTCCTCAGTCTATACCCAAAGGACTTAAAAACAGCATATTACAGGAACACAGCCACATCAATATTTATAGCAGCACAATTCACAATAGCTAAACTGTGGAACCAAGCTAGATGCCCTTCAATAGATGAATGAATTTTTAAAATGTGGTATATATACACAATGGAATATTACTCAACAATAAAAGATAATAAAATCATGACATTGCAGGTAAATGGATAGAGTTGGAGAAGATAATGCTAAGTAAAGTTAGCCAATCCCCCCAAAACAAATGTCAAATGTTTTCTCTGATATAAGGTGACTGACCCATAATGGGGTAGGGAGGGCAAGTATGGGAGGAATAGACAACCCTAGATAGGGCAGAGGAGTGGGAGAGGAGGGAGGAGGCAGAGGGTTAGCAATGATGGTGGAATATGATGAACATCACTATCTAAAGTATAATGATGTATGAAGACATGAATTGGTGTGAACATACTTTATATTCAGAGATGAAAAATTGTGCTCTATATGAGTAATAAGAATTGTAATGCATTCCACTTTAATGTATTTAAAAAATAAAATCAATTAAAAAATGACACCAAAAAAAGAAATACGTATAGACCTATTAACAATTTTAGATTTACCAAAAATATTGGGTGGAACGTATAGAGAGGTCCCATATACTCCTGACCCAATGCTACTTTCCTCTATTATTAACATCTTACATTAGTGAAGTACACTTATTATAGCAGATTGGTGTGTTTGCGTTCTTTTGCTATGACAAAATACCTGAGAAAATAAAATTAGAAGGGGAAAGATTTATTTTGGCTCATAGTTTTTTAGAGGTTTCAATCCATGGTCATTTGGCCCCATCACTCTGAGCCTTTGGTGAGGCAGAACATCATGGTGGGGAGTGGGTGGTGGAGCAGGATAGCTCAACTCACAGTGGCCATGAAACTTAATGGGAAGGGGTGAGCTACAAGATATAGTTTTCAAGGACCAGTTGAGGACCAAACTTTCAACATGTAAGCCTTTGGGAGAACATTTCAGATCCAAACTTAACATTGAACCAGTATTAATTCATTGTTTTTTTATTATCTTTTTTTTTAATATTTATTTTTTAGTTCTCGGCGGACACAACATCTTTGTTGGTATGTGGTGCTGAGGATCGAACCTGGGTCGCACGCATGCCAGGCGAGCGCGCTACCGCTTGAGCCACATCCCCAGCCCTATTAATTCATTGTTATTAACTAAAGTCCATAACTTGCATTAGGGTTTGTTCTTACTATGGTACATTCTATGAGTTGCTTTTCTTTTTCTTTTTTTTTTCTTTTTTTTTTTCTGAGACAGAGTCTCACTATCTATGTTGCCCAGGCTGGTCTCAAACTTCTGGGCTCAAATGATCTTTCCACCTCAGGCTCCCAAGTAGCTAGGATTATAGGCACAAACCACCACACCTGGCTTATTCTATAGTTTTTTTTTTCTTTTTTCTTTTTTGGTACCATGGATTGAACCCAAGAGTGCTTAACCACTGAGACACATGCCCAGACCTTTATATATTTTATTTAGAGACAGAGTCTCTATAAGTTGCTTAGGGCCTTGCTAAGTTGCCAAGGCTGGCTTTAAACTCACAATCCTCCTGCCTCAGCCTCCCTATAGAATGACATTGAATCATTCTATACTTTTTGACAAGTGTATAATTATGTATTTGCCATTATAGAATCAAACACAGTAGTTTCACTGCCCTAAAAAAATCTTCTGTACTCCACTCAAGCCCCTGGTAACCACTGATCTTTTCCATCTTCATAGATCTGCCTTTTCCAGAATGTCATAAAGTTGGAACCATATGTTACTTAGGCTTCCTTCACTTAGCAATACATATTTAAGGTTTGTCCATGGCTTAATCACTTATTGCTTTTCATTGCGGAGTAATATTTCATCGTTTAGATATACCATAGTATGTTTATTCACTCATCTACTAAAGGACATCTTGGTTTTCTCGAAGTCTTGGAAATCATGAAAAAAAATAATCTGCTCTAAACATTTGTGTGCAAGTTTTTGTATGGAAATTAGTTTTCAACTCATTTGGATACATATCAAGTACAACTTCTGGATCATATGGTAAGAGGATGTTTATATTTTAAGAAACTGCCAAATGGTATTCCAACATGGTTGTTCCATTTTGCATTCCCATGAGCAGTGAGTAAGAATTCCTATTTTTCCACATTCTCATCAGCATTTGGTGTTGTCAATATCTTGGAATTTAATCATTCTAATAGGTGTTTAGTGGTATCTCATTGTTGTTTTAATTTAAAATGCCCTAGTGACACCTGACATCGAACAACTTTTTCTATGCTTCTTTGCTATGGATATTCTTTGGTGAGGTTCCTGTTCAGAACTTTTACCCATTTTTAAATTGGATTGTTTGCTTTCTTATTGTTGAGTTTTAAGAGTGTTTTGTTGGCTGGGTATGTAGCTCTGTGGTAGAGTGCATGCTTAGCATGCATAAGACCCTAATTTCAGTTCAAAGTGTGTGTGTGTGTGTGTGTGTGTGTGTGTGTGTGTGTGTGTGTGTGAGAGAGAGAGAGAGAGAGAGATTTTTGTATGTTTTGAATGCCAGTCCTGTATGAATATGTTTTGCAAATATTTTCCCCCATTGTGTAGCTTGTATTTTTATTCTCTTAAAAATATCTTCAGCAGAACAGTTTTTAATTTTAATGAAACCCAACATTTTTTTCTTCCATCAATTGTGCTTTTGGTATTGTGTCTTAAAAGTCACTGCTAAAGCCAGGGTCACCTGGATTTTTTTGCTGTTATCTTTTAGGAGTTTTATAGTTTTTCATTTTAGGCTTATGATCCATTTTGAATTAATATTCGTGAATAATATAAGGTCTGTGTATATATGAATGTTTTTGCATATGGATGTC
Organism: Ictidomys tridecemlineatus; assembly: GCF_052094955.1. NCBI lineage: Eukaryota > Metazoa > Chordata > Mammalia > Rodentia > Sciuridae > Ictidomys > Ictidomys tridecemlineatus. Next base: position 79,884,674 of record NC_135493.1, read on the forward strand.
CAGTTGTTCCAGCAACATTTGGAAAAAAAAAAAAAAACTATCCTTTCTCCATTTAATTGCCTTTGCTCCTTTGTCAAAGATCAGTTGGTTGTATTTTGTATCTATTTCTGGGTTTTCCATTCTGTTCCATTGATATATTTGTTTGTTCATTTTTTATACCTTTATTTTATTTATTTATTTTTATGTGGTGCTGAGGATCAAACCCAGGACCTCTCACGTGTCAGACAAGCACTCTTACCGCTGAGCCATAACCCCAGCCCCTTGTTTATTCTTGATTATTATAGTTTTATAGTAAGTCTTAGTGTCAGGCAGTGCCAGTCCTCTGACTTTGTTTATCTCCTTCAATATTATGTTGGTTATTCTAGGTCCTTTATCTTTACAGGTAAACTTCAGAACAAATTTGTTGATGTCCAAGAAATAATTTACTGAGGTTTTCTTTGGGATTGAGTTGAGTCTCTAGATCAAGCTGGGAAGAACTGATGTCCTGATATTATTGATTGTTCCTAGGCATATACATGGAATATTTCTTCATTTATTTATATTTTCCTTGATTTCTTTCATCAAAGATTTGTTGCTTTCCTTGTATAGATCTTGTACATATTTTGTTAGATTTGAACCAAGTATATAATTTTTTGATGCTAATTTACCTGATAGTATATTTTTTATTTCAAATCCAGCTATTCATTCCTGGCAGATAAGAAAGAAGTTGGATTTTATATATTAACCTTGTATAATTTAAACTTGCCATAATTGCTTATTAGTTAAATTCTTTGGAATTTTCAACATAGACAATCCTGTTATCTGCAAACAGAGATATTTGATTCCTTCCATTTCAATATGTATACCTTTTATTTCCTTTTCTTGTTTTACTGCATTAGCTATGGGTTCCAGTATGTTGTTAAATAGGAGTGATGAGAGTGGACATCCTTGCTTTTTTTCCTGATCTTGGTGGAGTAATTCTAGTTTCTCACCAATAAATATGATGGTAGCTGTACGGTTTTTGTAGAAGTTATTTAGCTGTGTTCTTTTAATTAGGATTTTTCTTTAAAAATCTTTGTTTTGACAATTTCAGACTTACAGAAAATTTCCAAGAATAGTACAAAGAATTGCTATATACTGTTCACCTCAATTCCTCAAATGTTAACATTTTACCATATTTGTTTATCCTACTCTATTTCTTCTTCTGTCTGAATTGATAGTTGTAGACATGATGTCTTTTATTACTAAATACTCCTTAAACAAGGAGTTGTCTTACATAAACACAAAGCAATTATCAAAAATTGTGAAATTTGGGATGAGGTTGTGGCTCAGTGGTAGTGTGCTTGCCTAGCATGCATGAGGCACTGTGTTCGATTCTCAGTAACACATACAAATAAAATAAAGGTCCATCAACAACTAATTTTTTTTAATTGTGAAATTCACATTGAAGCAATACTATTATATATGTAATCTACAGATCTTACTAACAACTTACTAATTTTTCCTCAATGATGTCCTTTATAGCAAAATAATTCTATGAGCCAGTGCGTGGTGGCACAGACCTGTAATTCCAGTGACTCAGGAGACTGAGGCAGGAGGATCAAGAGTTCAAAGCCATCCTCAGCAACTTAGTGAGGCCCTAAACAACTTAGCCAGACCCTGACTCAAAATAAAACATGAAAAGGGCTGGGAAAGTGGCTCAGTGTTTGAGCGTCCCTGGGTTCAATCCCTGTTACTACTACTACTACTAATAATAATAATAATAACTTTTATCTGAATAATATGCATTTGGTTGTTATGTCTTTTTAGTATCCTTCAGTATAGAAGAGTTCCTCAGTCTTTCTTTGCTTTTCAAAACACTGACATTTTTGAAGAGTGCAGGCTAGTTATTTTTAGACTGTCCCTCAATTTGAGTCTAGTGTTTCCTCATAATTAGATTTGGGTTATGCATTTTGGTAAACATCACAGAAGTGGTGCTGTGTCCTTTTTGATACATGATATCAGGATGCATATAATGTCTATTTGTCCCATTAATGATCATGCTAGCTTTGATTATTTGGTTAAGGTAGTGTCCACCAGGTTACTCCTCTGTAAATTACCATAACTAATAAATATCTTATGGAAAGATGCATTATGCTCATGTAAATATACTGTTATTCAAACTTGAACCCACCAATTTTTTCATGTATAAAGAAAGAATCTACATGTATTAGTTGGTTTTCTAGTGTAAAGGAAAATTTTCTCTTGCACTTATTTATATCTTCATGGACTCATGGTTGTCTCTTTTTATTGCGGGGTATAACATATTAATATAGTTCCTTATTTTATTTGACCAGTAGAAAGCCTTCTGTATTAGTTGGAGTTATCAGATAAACAAAGTGTGTGTGTGTGTGTGTGTGTGTGTATCTAGATAGATAAATAGATTGATTGATGGATTTATGATTTATTAGATTGGCTCACATGACACACAGTGACTAAAATGCTTCACAATGACCATCTGCAAGCTAGAGAGCTGGAAGCCTCAAAACTAGAGGCCAATGATGTAGTTCTCCACCCCCAGCCCAAGGCTAGAGACCCAAGAGACAACCAGAGGGCTGCTGGTACAAGTGTCAGAGTCCAAAAGCCTGGAGTCCAAAGAACCTGGAGTCTGATGTACAAGGGCAGCAGCAACAGAAAACACACCCACTCCAGAAGGAAAATCTAGAACAGTATCTGGTCACATTCATTGTGATTCTTCCCCACTAGGTTTACTGACCTACATGCCAATCTTTTCTGGAAACACCCTCACAGACACATCAAGAAGTAATGATTTGGGGTTGGGGCTGTGGCTCAGTGGTAGAGTGCTCACCTAGCATGTGCGAGGCTCTGGATTCGATCCTTAGCACCATATAAGATAAATAAATAAAATAAAGGTATTGTGTCCAATTACAACTAAAAAATAAACATTTAAAAAAAGAAGTAATGATTTATTAATTCTTTAAGCATCTCTCAATCCAGTCAGGTTGACAACCATATTTAACCATAATTCCCTTTAAACTGGCTTCTTTGTCCTTGTGGCCATTGTGACTCCATTTTTCTTTAACTTCCTTGTTTTCTGACAATACAAGATGCTCCGGCCCTCTTGTCTTTTCCCTGCCCTAGCCCAGGTTATTTTTAGTAAACAATAGCATTTAGAAACCAAAATTTGAGTACTAGTGTTATTGTTGAATTTTAATAGTTTGCTTTTTTTAATTCAGAAAGAAAGCTGAACCTATACTACTGACAATCAAATGTTCTTTATTGGGAGTGTTTGCAGATGGGCAATGGCTGCCTGTAAAAGTTATTAACTTTATTTTTTAGTATTGGGGATGGAAACCAGGGCCTCACACGTGCTAGGCAAATGCTGTACCATTGGAGCCACATCCCCAACCTGAAATTTATTAGGGGTTAATGTGTTCTGAAAGCAAGTTGCACCTTGGGATGTGGTAACACAGAGGTTAGAGGAAAGAAGCAGAATTGGAGGTGATTGGCAGTGAGGTTAGGCTAGACCTGTTGAAAGGCTAATAACAGCTAATACTTTCCATTTACTGACAACTTACTGTGTGCCAGACAGTGTGTTGGGAGCTTTACAAACCTTTTCCCTGATCCCTACAATAATTCTGAAATATGGAATGAGGTTTACTGACCGGCTAGTAATAGGTGAGAAAAGGTAAGAACCCAGAGAGTGGGGAAGATGGTGGGGGAGACCATTGAACAGGAAAAACATATCCCTGAGTTTTAGAGCAGGTACTCTGCTGTATTAGCTAGGACTATGAAGATTGCAGCTCTCATCCTATCTCTGATGCCCACAAGTTGTGAGATCTGGTGTGGCCATTGTAGCCTCTTTGAAACTTAATTTCATTGCCTGGCTACCTTAAAGAGTTGTTAAGAGAAGCAAATTAAATATGACTCCAAAATTCTGAATTGCTACACAAACAGAAGTGGTTACTATTTACCTGGCCTTAAGAGCCTGAAGTCTCCTCTTCTGCCAGAGACCATAATTCTCTTGGAAATACAATTGATTTAGGTTATAGAAAAAGAGCTGTACCCTTTCTTTTGCCCATATGCCATGGGATTTCTAGGATATTCCTTTGGCAAATTTTGATGCCACAAAACCTACCATAACTTACATTTCTTGGTAATGTGGCAGGCAGCCTTTAGGATGACTCCCAGTGATGTTTGGTAGTCACACCCTTGTATAATGCCTTCTCCTTCAGTGTCAGCTAACCTAGAGACTTGTTTCCTCCTGCTAGAATGTGACTTCTTTCTTGCTATACTACATTTTTTTCTCTTGTTGTGTGTGTGTGTGTGTGTGTGTGTGTGTATTACTAAAGATTAAACCCAGGGCCTTTTACATGCTAGGCAACTGTTCTACCACTGAGCTACACCCCTATCCCCTTGTTGGCTTTGACAATGTGAGTCTTCATGTTTGTTAAGTCCATGTGTCAAAGAACTAAAGACCAACATCCAACAACCAATTGAGTTTCTCAGTCCAACAGTCTTTGAAAAACTGAAAGTCTGACCTTGGAATTGGGCCCTGTCAAACTCTTGAAGCCTTTTTATGAGACCCCACCTCTGACTAACATTCCTGACCCATAGAAACTATAAGATAAATGTTTTAAGCCACTAAATTTGTGGTCATTTGTAACTAAAAAATAAATAACCAATATAGTAACCATATTTTTGTGGGGGCACAGGGGATTGAAACCAGGTATGCTTTGCCACTGAGCTATATCCCTGGTCATTTTTTTATTTTTTTATTTTGAGACAGGATCTTACTAAGTTGCTGAGAGTCTTGCTAAGTTGCCAAGGATGACCTTGAATTTGCATTCCTCCTGTCTCAGCCTCCAGAGTCCCTGGAATTATAGGCATATGCCACCATGTCTAGCTCAAATAATTTTTAATTCACATTACATTTAAATTGTATCTCTTTATAATAATAAGAATCCATAAATAACCAGGAAAATTATGAAAATGAGTTATGAGTAATAACCAGTCTTACCACTTAATGAAGGACATTGTGAGGCTATAGGAATTAAAACACTATGGTACTGGTTCAAAACTAACAACTAGATCAATGGAACACAGTAGAATGTTCAGCAAAAAAATTAGGTCCATAGAGAATAAAGGGTATCGAAGATGATATTTCAATTTATTGGTGAAAAGATTGATTGTGCAATAAATGGCACTTGGATAATTGCCTTGTAGTTTGGCAAAAATAAAGTTGCATCATTTTTTCATTGCTCACACTAAATTGAATTATAGGTGTTTCAAAAATATATTTAAAAAACAGTCATACTTTATAATCACCAAAACAATGGAAAACCCAAATGTCCCTCAGCAGGTAAATGGGTAAACTATGGTACAGCCCCACACTGGAGGACTACTCAGCAATAAACGTAATGGACTCTTGATACAGGCAACAACTGGGACAAATCTCAGAATCATTATGCTGAGTGAATGAGGCCACACAAAAAAGAGAACATAATGTATGATTCCATTTTTATATTGTTCAAGAGCAGATAAAACTAGATGAAACTCTAAAACTGATAGAAGTCAGAACAATGGCACTTTTTGGAGCAGCTGATGTTGAAGGGTCATTAGAATGATGGAAATGTTCTATATCTTGATAGAGATGTGGGTGACATGGGTTCATGCTTTTGTCAAAACTGATTGAACTTTTCACTTAAGATCTGAGCATTTCATTGTATGTAAATTATACCCCAATAAAAACTATTATTACTATTATTAGTTAAAATATCACTCAAAGTTTTAGAAGAAAGTGTGAATAGATATTTTTGTAGAGGAAGACCTTTTCTGTATGACTCAAAACCCAGAAACTATGAAGGAAAGGATGATGTTTTCATCTTATTTCATTTTGTTGTTTATTTTATTTTGGTACTAGGGATTGAACCCAGGGGCACTTTACTACTGAGCTACAGTCCCAGCCCTTTTTATGTTTTGAAACAGGGTCTTGCTAAGTTGCTCAGGGCCTCCCTAAGTTGTTGAGGCTGACCTCAAACTCGTGACCCTCTGCCTCAACCTCTTGAGTCACTGGGATTACAGATGTGTGCCACCATGTCCAACTTTGTTTTATTATTTTAATTTATTGAATAGGTAATTTATTTATATGTTATAGTAGGCTAAATAATGATCTCCCAAAGATGTCTGCATCCTAAACCCCTGACCTGCAGTTATTACCTTAAATGGTGTTTTAGTTTGTTCAACTGCTGTAACAAAATACCTCAGACTGAATAATTTATAAACAACAGAATTTATTGCTCACAAGTCTGGAGGAGGAGTCTAAGATCAAGGCACTGGCAAATTCAGTGTCTGGTGAGGGACTGTTCCTCATAGCTGGCACATTCTTGCTGCATCTTCATATGATTGATTGACAAAAAGAGGCTAACAAGCTCCCTTAGGCCTCTTTTATAAGGGCACTAATCCCATTCATAAGGGTGGAGGCTCCCCAAGGCCCTATCTCTGAATACCATCATCTTGAGGGTTATTTTTCAACACATAAATTTTGGTGCAACATGTACATAACACATGGCAAAACACATGAACTTTCAGACCATAACATATGGCAAAAGGAACTTTGTGGATGTGATCAAGTTAAGGACCTTGAGGTGGGGATGTTAATTTGGATCATTTGGGTGGGATTAATCTAATCACAAGGGTCCTTGAAAGTGAAAAGAAGGAGGAGAGTCAGAAAAGGAGGTGTGACAATAGATGCAGAGATGAGAGAGCAAGAGTGTGTGTGTGTGTGTGTGTGTGTGTGTGTGTGTGTGTGAGAGAGAGAGAGAGAGAGAGAGAGAGAGAGAGAGAGAGAGATTTGAAGATGGGATCATAAACTAAGGAATGCAGGTGGCCTCTAAAAGCAGGAAAAGGTAAAGAAATGAATTCTCCCCTAGAGCTTACAGATGGAACATACCCTTTGCTTTTAGCCTTATAAGACCCATTTTAGACTCCTGACCTCTTAGAACTGTAAGATAGAAATTTGTATGTATGGGGGTGTTGTGGTACTGGGGATTAAACCTGGGACCTTGTACATGCAAAGTAAGTGACATCCCACTGAACTATATGCCCAACCTAACTTATATTATTATTATTTTTAAATTTTTATTATTGGTTGTTCAAAACATTACATAATTATTGACATATCATATTTCATACATTTGATTCAACTGGGTTATGAACTCCCATTTTTTACCCCAAATACAGATTGCAGAATCACATCGGTTACACATCCACTGCTTTACATATTGCCATACTAGTGTCTGATGTGTTCTGCTGCCTTTCCTATTCTCTAACTTATATTATTTTAATCCTGTTTTTTGGTCATTTGTTTTAGCAGCAATGGGAAACTAATGCAAAAAGTTCAAAGATCAAAACCATAAGAAATGTATACTTAGAATTAAAAAGTGTATCCTGAGAATTATTGTCTGCACATTGTCCCATCTATCTGTATAAATTTTAAGCTTCTGTTGGTGAATAATATTATAAATAAAGTCAAAGTATACAACTGGAAAAATATTTGTATGCAACCCACAGTAAAAATGAAAATCTGATTGTTCATTGATAGGGACTTTCTCAAGTAAATTAAATGTCACATTCATGAAATAATGTCAAATATATAATATTAAGTGAAGAAGGCATTGGCAAAACAGTATGAATAATATGAGCCTTTTGTTTATGAAAAACTACTACTATTAACCTAGAAAAATATATAAAGACTATATAGTAAACTATTAATAATAGTTATATTGGGGTGTGGGATTATGAAGGACTTTTCATTTTCTTCACTAATGTTTATGCAATGTTCAAATTTTTGACATATATCACTTTCACTATCAGAAAAAAAAATTGAAGATATATATTCTAAAATATCTTCATCCCCATATCCTTTATTAGTCATGGTTCTTGATTGCAAATAGTGCATTGTGTCAGCAATGACTCTGGTTAACTGTAGCGGAAAATGAAATCATTGTAATTAGAAGGTATGGCAGAATCATTTACAATTTACTGAATTTCCCAATAGTAGAATTAGGTGAACCCATGTAACTAGCTCTAGCCAGTGGACTGGTGTTCCATCCTCCCATTCTCTTTCTCTACTATGGCAATCATGGAGACTAGATGACACAGCCACAAGATGGTATGTTCCATCAGCCTGGATTCCTGAGTTACCACTTGGAAGGAATATTTTCTGAAAAGCTGCTATACCTACAGTAGATTTTGCATAAAGTAGGAAATAAAAACTTATATGAGTCAAGTAGTTGATATTCTTTAAGTTGTCAAAGAAATCCAATCTATCCTAATAGAAAAGGATGTAAGGTCATTCATGGGATCCATGAGAGATCTGGAGAACCAGGCAGGGTCATAAATCAGGGGTGGCATGACAGCTCGGGTTTTGCTACAGGAATGGTCTGATAGGATAATCCTTTTGCTCTCACTGTTAACTGAACTCTTGCCTGTACATCCCTGGACCCTACTCTCCCTTAACACTATTACTTACTATTTGATTCTTGATTGTGCAGTAACTACCTTGAAAAATCACTTAATAAACCTGCACACTTTTGTGTCATTCCCTCAATATCAAAGTTCCATGCAGGATCATGTGAGTCCCAATGCCAATGAATCATCTACCAGGGGAGAGTGAGAAGAAATATGTGTCCTTCTCCCAGGTTTCAGTAATGCATGGTAGGGTCCTGCCTCTAAACCTGTCTTGTATGTCTCCCAAATAGAGTGTTTGAATGTTGAACAGCCAAATTACTAATGTTCACTCTAGTGTCTCCTTCACTGACCAATATTTTACCCCTTGACTTAAATGAAACTTACCTCTCCCCTGAAAAGAGTAAATCTAAGCTGACATTCTCTAGCCAATAATATCCTCAATTCATGGGCCTTGTTCCTCCATCACAACCCCAAACCTAGATGAATACAACTCTTCACCCTTCCCTGTGTCAATCCTGAACTCATACAATTGCTCAGATGGGAGCCACTAAAAATTCATAGTAACCTCTGCTTGGTTCTTCAAATTGCCATGACAGCTTTGCTAAGTCCCCATTTCCTCAGCCTGTTACATCTCCCTTTTATTTTCCCCCTCACCTCATATCCTGCTGCAAGTAGAAGACCTCAGACGGAAGTATCTTCACTTGCTTATACTGTGAAGTGCACACAAACTCATAAGCATCCAACTTGTCCTCTCCTCACTCTTCTCTCCTAAGCCAGTAGAAGAGGTGTCCTTTTTCCTGATGACTAATCCTTCCACTGGTGCTCTGTATCCCATTCCCCCCCTACCTCCTCAGTGACATTGGTCTAAAAGTTTCCTCTCACCCTCATTTATCTCTAGTCTCTCCCCATTTACTGACCCAGGCTTTAATGTTTGAGTCTCTTGCATCTTTAAAAAACCCCCACATTTCCCTGTTTATGACATCAAAAATAATGTATTAGTTAAGAATAATTTTACCAAGGAGATTCAAGACTTATACACTGAAAAATATAAAACATTACAGAAAGAAATTAAAGAAGACCTAAGTAAATGAAAAGACATCCCACATTCATGGATTGGAAGATTTAACATTATTAAGATGGTAATACTACTCAGAAGGATCTACAGATTGAGTGCAATCCATATCAAAATCCCAATGGCCTTTTTTTTCAGTAATAGAAAAGCTAAACTAAAGTTCATATGGAATTGCAAGAGACACCAAGTGGTCAAAACAATCTTGAAAAGGAAAACAAACAAACAAAAAATAGTTGGAGGATTCACACTTCCCAGATTCAAATTTACTGCAAGCAACAGTAATGAAAAAAAAAAAGTGTGGAATTGGCACATGTATAGACCTATAAATCAATGCAATGTAACTGAGAGTCCAGAAATAAACCAATACATCTTGATTTTCAGCAGGTTTGCCAACACCATTCAATAGAGAAAGAATAGTCTCTTTAATAATATTGTTAGGACAAGTAGATAACATGTAAAAGAATGGAGTTGAGCTTGGTGCATTGGTGCATGCCTATAATACCATCTACACAGAAAGCTGATACAAGATTGCAAGTTTGCAGCTTGGGCAGCTTAGCAAGATCCTGTCGCAAAATAAAAAATAAAATGGAATTGAGATGTAGTTAAGTAATGAAGCACCCCTGGGTTCAATCCCTAGTGCTGATTAAAAAAAGATTTCTATTTCATACCATATACAAGATTAACCTGAAATAGATCAAAAGACTAAATACAAGAGCTAAAACAATAAAAGTCTTAGAAGAAGAAAACATAGGGGTAAATTTTTATGACTGTGGATTTGGCAGTGGATTCTTACATATGACATCAAAAGCACAATCAACAAAAAGAAAAAAGAAAGAAATTGGATTTGGCGTCTAGGGATGTGACACAGTGGTACAATATCTGTCTAGCATGTGCAAGACCCTGTTTTTAATCCCTAGCACTGCCAAGAAAGAGAAATTGTATCTCATCAAAAATTTTTAAAACTTTTGCATATATAAGGACACCATCAAGAAAGTGAAATGACAACCTATATAGTAAGGGAAAACATTTGCAAATCATATATCTAATGAGAGACTTATATCCAGAATAGATAAAGAACTCTTACAACTCAGCAACAAAAAGACAAACAACTCAACTGAAAAATGGGCAAAAGGCATGAATAGGAAAGAAAGATATAGAAATGGCCATGAAACACATAAAAAGATATTAAGAATCTTTAGCCATTAGGTACATGCAGATCAAAATCACTTCACATTCACTTGGGTGGCTATAGTTCTTGTTTTAAAAACTACTTTTTAGTTGTAGGTGGTCACAATATATTTATATCAGTTTTATGTGGTGCTGAGGATTAAACCCAGGGCCTCACATGTGCTAGGCAAGCACTCTACCACTGAGCTACAACTCCAGCTCTATAATGCATTTTTAAAAGGAAAAGTAATGAGTGTTAGCAATTGGAACTTTGTAACATTGCTGGTGTGAGTGTAAAATGGCGAAGCCACTGTGGAAAACAGTTTGACATTTCTTTGAAAAAGGTAAACATAGAATTACTATATGACCCAGCAATTACACATATAGGAATATACTAAAAAAATGGAGACAAGTATTCAAATATATGCACACAGTGTTCATAACAGTACCATTCACAATAACCAAAATTAGAGGAACTCAAATGTTTGTCAACTAATAAATGGATAAATAAAATTCATACAATGGAATAGTATTCAGCCATAAAAGGGAATGAACTCCTGATACATACTGTATTGTAGATGAACCTTGAAAGTATAATGCTAAGTGAAAGAAGCCAGACATAACAAGCCACATGATTGCACTTATATGAAATATCCAGAAAAGGTAAATGCATATAGACAGAAAGCAGATTAGTGGCTGCTAAAGGCTGGGATTATGTAGGGAAGAGAAGTGACTACTTAATGGGCATGGGGTTTCCTTTTAGTGTAATGACAATATTTTGGAACTAGATAGAGATGATGGTTGCACATTATATGTGTACTATATGCCACTGAATTGTACAGTTTAATTTTTCATGAATTTTATCTCAGCTGTAAAAACCATGGGCTCCATTTCTTGACAATTTAAACATAAATTTACCATGTGACCCAGTAATTCCACTCAATATCTATCCAAAAGAGATGAATACATATGTATGTACAAAAAGTTGTACTCAGATGTTCATAGATAGCAGTATTACTCATAATAGCCAAAAGGTGTAAAAAACCCAAATGTCCACCAACTGGTGAACACAAACAAAACATAGCATATGCATACTATTTGGCAATAAAAAGCAACAATACATGCTATAGTATATAAGAACCTCAAAAACATTTTGCTTAAAGATGCCAGGCATGTGCGCTCAAAGGTGTGCATGCAACACACACATATGCATCACATTCTATAATTTCATTTATATGAATTTTTCTAAAAATACAAATCTATAGAGACAAAATGTAGATTACTGGTTGCCTGGGGGTAAGCATGGGGCTAGGGAGTAACTACACATGGACATGAGTGATTTGGGGGGGGAGATGTAAATGTTCTAAAAGTGGCTTGGGGCTAGGTGTTGTGGTGTGCACCTGAAGTCCAAGCTATTAGCAAGGCTGAGGCAAGGGGAACAATTGAACCTAAGGGTTTTAGGGCCAACTTGGGTAACAAAATGAAACCCTGTGTCTTTAAAAAAAAAACACACACAACAGTGGGGAAGTTGTCGTGATGATTGTACAACTCTGTAAATATGTTAAAATTCATTGAACTGTACACTTAAAATGACTGAAGTTTATGCTATATAATTATACATTGGTAAAGCTAATTTTATAAAAACAACAACAAAAAAAAACATTGCCTCATGGCTCATTGCTCTCTAGCTTTTGCCTGATTTCTCTCTTTTCTGTCACAAAGAGCTTGACAATGTTGTTTGCACTTCTGTCCATGCTTCTTCACCTCTCCTTCACTTTTTCATCTTCTCCTGTCACCCCCTTAACCCATCATATTTCGACTTCCACTCCTTCCTTTCTAACCCATTGTAATTTAACATCCACTCCTGCTACTCCATGGAAACTGCTTTCTGCAATAGTACAAGTGGTCTTGTTGCTAAATCTGGTGGATGGTTTTCAGGCCTTGTTTTGTGTCATGTTTGGCACGGTGGACCACTTTCTCCACTTGGTACATAATTTGCCCTTGGCAATTATATTCACACTGTTAGATTTACTCTTTGCTCATTGATCCTTACTTCTCAGATACTTTTATGGGATGCTCTTCCTCTGCTCTTTTCTTAAATGTTTTTGTTTATTAAGGCTATGTTCAAGCCCTTTTTGTTTCTCATGCTCATGGAAATAAAGGCCAACCATATGAGCAAAGCCAAGCCTAATTTCTTTAAAGCTTGCTATAGCAAGGAAACCAGCCACCATCACTTGTATTTTGGCAGAGACTCAAAGGAGGCAGAGTGGTGGGAAAGCTTTAGTGGGACAGCTTCAGGTATGCCCTGTTTGGAGATTATTTGTCAGTTAAGTAGTAGAAGGCCATCTTGTGTAATTTGTGAGGAGGGCGTATTTGTCTTTCTTGGTCCTAAGTTGGAAACAGGGACAAAAGTTCCAGAAGCTGTTATTCATCAAGTCCTGGTCATTTGGGATTGACTGTTTCAGATGTTACTAATTAGCTTCTTGGGTCAGCACTAGAGGTAGCAATCTGACTTCCTGCAAGTCTCATGTATAATAGGCTGGTTTGCTGGCCTGCTTATCGTGGATAAAGGGTAGAATTCCCGGACAGGTTGCTGCAAGTTGTGGGTCAGAATTCTATATATGGTGTGGCCATTTTTCTTTTGTATATTTAGTCTCTCACTCTCTACAGTTTGGATGGGCTATCTCATCCATTCTATGCATATAGTAACCGTCTAAATGCTGACAGCTCCCAACTCTATAGCTCCAGCATACATTTCTTTCCTGAGCACAAGATCCATGTATCCAACTGCTTCCTGTGTATTGCTCTCTAGCTTTTGCCTGATTTTTCCCACTGAACATCCCGCAGATGCTTAAAGCTCAGCAGGTCCTTCAGTATTTTCCCCCCAGAAATTTATTTCTCTTTGGGTGTTCTTCTCAGTTAATGGTTCTGTCATTCACCCAGCAACCTTAGCCATAAACCAGGCTTCCTTTTGACTCACTAAATACAATCCATTTGCTGATCATGTTTATTTTTTTAAATTTCCTAAATATTATCTAATTCAGAGATTCTATACAGGGTTCATGGACCCTGGAAGCTTTCAGAGCATACAGAATATACTGAATTGTAGGCAAAATTGGATATATGTGTATTAGCAATTTTCTGGGGAAATGAAAGCCAAGTCTTCATCACATTCTCAGACAGGTCTGTGACTCAACAAAAAGTTAAGAACCATTTCTCTAAATCCATCCATTTTTCTTCATCCACCCTCCCACACTGACCAGATGTAGTCACTACATGGACTATTTCTTCCTATAGCAGCTTCTCTGCTCTCTTAGAACTGCAATTCAGGAAGAAATTTGCTGAGGCCATGGACCAAAGGTAGCAGTGGTATGTGTATTCTGCCCCAGGGGGCTCTGCTGTGCCATTTTGTCCTGTTCCCTTCTCCATTTTCTACCAACAGATCATGTGTTCTATTTTCCTTTCCCTCTCCTCTCCCCCCTCTCTTCATCTTCTCTTCTCTTTCATTCATTTTCTTTCCTTTCCTCTTTCCCTTACTCAACATCTCTGTTATGCTTCATTTATGCACTAATTATAGGGTAATCAGATTGTTGATACACAAAGCTTGAAGCCTCTTAAAACCAAGACTTAAGGCAGCACTCATCCTACTAATTGGCTCTCATTTACAGTGTCCCCAACACCCTCCCTGTAGAAGATGAAAGGAGAGTGAGGGGCCTGAACTTGGAGGTGTGGTGTCAGTAAGTAGGGAGACCCAGTCTCAAGAAAGCTGTAGTAGGTTAGGACACATATATGGAGCAGGTCAAAGATCCACCAATCTTTGATTGAAACTTAAAGTTTGAAAGAAATTTCTAATTTTCTAGACTGATCTTCCTCCCATCTCTTACAGTCCTTTGTTGCTTTATTGTCCACAACTCATATTTCCAACAAGTTCTATTGTTTTTTTCTCAAAATATATTCTATTCTGCCCTATCGACAATGTGAACATTCTTTAACATCACACTCCTTTATGTATTGTGGCTTTATAGAACCATACCTGACTTGAAATCAGGTACCTTGAATCCTCCAATTTCGTTCTCCAGTGTTGTTTTGCTTGTTAGGTCTTTTGCCTTACGTATAAACTTTAGAATCATATTGTCTATGTCCTAAATATGGCTTTCTGAGAATTTGATTGAAATATGTTGAATCTATAAATTGGGAAGGATTGATATCCTAATAATATCAGGTTTTCTTCTATAAACAGGGAATATCTCTCTATTTAGATCTTATTTGATTTTATCAGTTTTTTTGTTTTATACCCTCAGATATTATACATATTTTGTTATATTTGTAACTAAGTATTTCATTGCTGCTATTTAAAAGTCTTTCTTAAACTTTTAAGATTCTGTCTATTGCCAATATACAGGAAAACAAATTGATTTTTGTATGTTTACCTTATATTCTGTGACATTGCTGTACTTACCTATTAGTTCCAGGAGATTTGATTTTGTTTTGTTGTAGATTGTTTTGAATTTTCTGTTTTTAAATATTTTTTTTAGTTTTAGGTGGACACAATATCTTTATTTCATTTTTTATGTGGTGCTGAGAATCGAACCCAGTGCCTCACTCATGCTAGCTAGGTGAGTGTGCTACCACTTGAGCCACATCCCCAGCCCTTGAATTTTCTATAATTGCATTGTTCAGGTAAAAATATATTCCAAATTTGCCCACTTATCTTTCTCTGTCATCACTATTCTAGCCCAAGCTATCATGGTCTCCAATTTGGACCGCCTAACTAGTTTTTTACCTAGTCTCCTAGCTGCCCTCCCTGTCTCCAGTTTTGCTCCCACTGTAATCCATTTTCATACATCAGAGTAAGCTTTGAAGAACATAACTCAGATCACGTCACTCCCAGCTGAAAACTCTCAGATGGTTTTCATTGTACCTGAAATAAACATCTTTACAGCTTTACACAGTCTTATTCCTCAACTTCTTTCCTATCACATCTAGAACTAGTCTTTCCTTTTGCTTCTCCAATTGGATTTCTTTCTGAAGTCCCTTGAATACACTCAGTTCCTTCCCACCAAACGGCCTTTGTCCTTGTGTCTCACTGGGATGCCATGCCTCTGGATCTTTATGAAATGATTGCCTTTTTATCATTAAAGCTTACCTCAACTTCCATAACTGTGAAGAGTCCTTCCCTGACTAATGTATTTAATCTTGTTTCCAAGCTCACTTTGTACTATTAAATATTCAATCTCATAACACTTTTGACTTTTTGAAATTATTATTCATGTATTTGTATGATTGTTTGTGTTTGTCATCCTCCCTCAAAAATGTGAACTCCTTGGGGCTGGGGGTGTGGCTCAAGTGGTAGCATGCTTGCCTAGCATGCATGAGGCACTAAGTTCGATTCTCAGCACCACATAAAAATAAAATAAAGATATTGTGTCCACCTAAAACTAAAAAATAAATATTTTTTTAAAAATGTGAACTCCAGAAGAGCAGGAACTCTCTTTTTTTTTCCTTCAAGGAAAAAAGTAACATTTATTTCTAACCTCATCACTTAGAGACAACAGTTTGAACAACTCAAGGTTTATCTGTTACGTAGTTTCCACAATTTAGACCAAACTGTAAACACTGTTTTTTTAAACCCATTTTTTCATCCATTTTTCATTTGCCCATATATCTAGATTTATTATCAGTCTTCTATAATATTGCTTCAGATGGTTACAAAGCTTTACACCATATATAGAAACTACAAAGTATTTAACTGGTCCCTTATTGGTAAATAATCAATTGCCAAGCATAAATTTTCTTTACCACTAAATGGCCAGCACCTGGAACAGTGACTGGACCCTAAGTTTTTAATGAATGGCTGCACTTGGGCTTGAACATTCACAGTAACTTGGAGCTGACTACTTTGGTCCATGAGGAAGCCAAAGGCTCTTTGGGTAGTTTTGTGTGGTAGAAATTTTACCATTCTTTTGAGATAATGCTGAATTCTTGACCATAGAAACAGAAGGGGAAAATGTATAATCATTAGAAAAGATGATGAGGAAGCATTTGATGAAACTTAGCCCGTATTCACGATGAAGTTCTTAGCATACTAGGAGTAAGAGGAAACTTCCTTAACCTGATAAAGAATATCCTCCAAAATCCTACAACAAACACTATACATAGTGGTAAAATGTTGCAATTCTTTCTCTTTTAACCGAAACAAGATGCCCATGTCATCTCTTTTGTTTGGTATTGAACTGGAGATCCTGCACAGTAAGCCAAGGAGATGAAATAACAGAAATAAACATTTGGAAAGAAGAAACAAAACTGTCATTTAAATCTACTTTCTTATCTTTCACTCACTCCTCCTCCTTCTGTTTTCTGGAGGCCCACAGAACAAAGCTGTCCCCTTTTCTGCATAATAGTCCCAGTTCTACTCCCCTCTTTGGGCTTTAATCACCTCCTCTGAAAAAAGAAATTTGTGGTTCTATCTTCTTGTGCTTCTTTGAGTTCATAGTCTCCTTCCTACAGGCTAAACATTTCCATTTTCTTCAATGGTTCCTAATAGGGATGATTTCCAGATCCTTCCTTTCCTAGCAACACTCTCAAGTTTAGTTTTTTTTTTGTTGTTGTTGTTGTTGTTTTTCAGTAATATGGTGCCCCGAACCGGGGCAGAAGGTGATGACAGGCAAGGGCTCAGAATTCGACTGAAAATAGAACTTAAAAATGGTGGAGAGAGGAGGCAGAGGAGGAGAGCTGGAATGAGGGAGAAGAAGCCGGGAACAACATCTGAGGAAAAAGTGGCCTGGCTGGTGAGCTTGTGAGAGGTGCCCCATCTCCCTGACTTATTTCCCTGGAAGGGAAGAGAGGTCTCCTGCATGGTTTCTGGGTACAGTGATGGGTACAGAAACTGTGGCAGGCCACAAGCATTTGGTGCTTTGCCAGTCCGCCCTTCCAGTTTTCTTACCCCTGGTCTTCAGGACCCTCCCTCTCATAGGTGGAGTAGGGGTAGAGGCAGGGGACATTGACAAAAGTCAGATCAGGATGGAAAGCGAAGCTGAGCAGATCCAGGTCCCTGTCCAGGAGGCAGGAGCAGCCGCCACAGTGGGAGGGAGCAGCAAGCCAACAGCTGAGTGAGACAAGGCCTGGGTTATTTTTTTTCCAGTTTGTTGGCATGTGGGTGGATTTTTCTCCTTTTTTCTTCTCTCCTGCTCTCTGCCGTTTCCACAGAGATGTGGGAGTTTGCAAATTTGTCTCAGTGGAGGGGAGAGGCAAGAGCTGATTTGGGGGGTCCTTGTCAGGGACCAGGGGAGCAGAGAAGGACACTGCTATTTTGGCAGCAGGGAAACTAGGACCCATTTCCCTGGGGCAAGGAAGGCATTCATATTCTGCCTTTCCTCTAGCAGCTGCAGGTTTGCCTTCTCACCTCCTCTGGCTCTTGGCTCTCAAATCCATCCCACCTGGTGATTGCATAGGCTTCACTTCACTTCTCTTCTCGCTCTGCAGTGCCAGATGCCCTTTTCTCAAGGCTCTGGACAAACTAGGGGCACACTTGAAACTCTCCTAAGCAAAGGCTGCTCTCCTTCCCAGTATCTCTGGTGATGGGGGTTGGGGAGACCGAGGAGCATCTTTTTTTCCCCAATATACATTTTAAAAAAAGTTTTGTAGTTGTACATGGACAGCATGCCTTTATTTTATTTATTTTTATGTGGTGCTGAGGATTGAATGCAGTGCTTCACATGTGCAAGGCAAGCACTCTGCCACTGAGCTACAGCCCCAGCTCCCCCATATACATTTAAATGATTTAAAAAATCATTTAATGATTGGCACACGTCTTCTTAGAAGGCTAAGGCAGGAAGATTGCAAGTTCGAAGGCAGCCTGGGCAACTTAGTGTGACCCTGTCTCAAAACAAACAAACGAACAAACAAAGGGTCTGGAATTGCAGCTCAGTGCTAGAGGAACTCAGGTTCAATCAATCCCTAGTACCCAAAAGAAACAAACAAAAACCAAAAGCAGTACCTGTAGCACATACTAAGTGCCAAATAAGTCTTTCAAGCTTTCAGAGGGGAAAGCTTTCCGAAAGGCTGAAGAGGTGTGTAATTTAGGGAATGGCTTCTGGAGGATATGAGACCTCAACAAACTGACAAAGGAGCTGAGAACATGCCAAGTAGGGGCAATGATCACCAGCCTGTGGGTCCAGACACCTAGATGCTGATACTGGTTCTGCCATTCATTGGTAATTTGATGCTGAACAAGGAAGTTCTTTCCCTTCTCTTGAGCTTTGTTTCCTTGTCTGGAAAATGGGTTGGATCTCTAAAGCTCTATGGATCTATACAAATTTAATGCTGATTCCCAGTCTTGGGAGTTATGAGCCATCTAATGCGATGATGTTTATGCAGAATGCATTGCACACCATCAAGGGGGTAGGATGACCAACTGTCCCGGTTTGCCTAAGACTCAGAGGTTTTCTGGGATGTAAAAACAATGTACTAAAACAATCTTGGGCAAACTGGGACAGTTGGTCACCCTAACAAGGACTACATTCACTAATTATTATTATTATCATCATCATCATCATTATTATTATTATTATCATCATCATCATTATTACCACTAGAGGGCAACACTCGCTCATGCCTGGGAGTAGGTCTTACCCCACCCAAAAGGTACAGAATGACGGGTGATTCCAGGACCAATCGATCCTCCCAGTCTTTCTCCTGGAGAGAGAATGCTGATGAAGATAGAGATCTGAATCCCAGGAGCTTCCTTTCAGCTCTGCCAGCCCCCTGTGGTCTGACTGCCAATTGTGCCTGAATCCTGACCAGCACACAGGTGCCGGGTCTGTCCCACTGTGGCAGAACAGCCTGCTTCTCAGGGAACTGGGGAAATAGAGAGATGCTGACAAGTAGCTTTGGTTTGTCTGAACACAGGGACACTTTCACCTGGTTGTGAGTTCTCCCTATGCCTTGGCTGACTGGCAACATACACATTCCGCAAGAGCAGCTCCATTGATCCAAGAGCTGGCTTCCTCCTTCCGAAAGAATTGATTTCTGTATTACCTTCTACCTCTTATCCCACTGAATTGTAGTTATGATTTATCTATCTATATACCCCATTAAGTTGTTGATTCAGGCATTCAACAAACACAAATTGCTTATTGCTTACCTACCACGTATCAGGCTTTTTGCCAGACTTGTGTACAGTGGGGAACACAACAGACAGAATATCTGCCCTTGAAGAACTAACAGTCCAATGAGGGAGGCAGGAGGTAAACAAACAAAGAACTGCACGAATCAATATGTAATTACAAACTTGCTAAGTTCTGGGAAGGAGAGGACTTACTGAGCATGTGTCAGAGGGATCTGTGTAGTCTGGGAGTGAGAGAAGTTTCAGCTGATGAACTGACATTTGAACTGAGATCTGAAGGATAAACAGGCCAAGGCAGCAGGGAGAGCTTTCCCCGACAAAAGAATAGCAGGTGTGCAGAATCTGAGCCTAGATGGGGTGTGGTGGGGGGATGAGTGTTTGCTCCTTGAGGGCAGGCAGCAGCCTGACTCTTTCTCCTTCATCTCTTGCTGTGGCTCCAGGCCTGTGACACAGAGTTGTGAAAAAAAAAAAAGGTTTCTGTTATGGAAAGCATCATGGATTGGGTGTCAAAAGGCCTAGCTTCAAGTACCAACCCTTCTGGGCAATTTGATTCAATTCAGTTTCTTCTTAATATGTACCCCACTAGGTGCCAGGACGCAGGGTCAAGCCCATTTAGGGGACTGAAAAGTAAACAAAATTGTCTCTGCCTTTAAGCAGCTCATGGTGAGGTAAAGTAGTCAACAGGTAGACTGGTCTCTCTGAGACTCTTTTTTTTTTTTTCAGGCTCTAAAACGAGGGGTTTGGATTACATACTCTTTAAGGTCCCTTTCAGCTCTGATGGTCTTGACCTGTTCTTCTTTGAATAACAGCCAGTAAGATTGTGGTGGGGAGAAATAGAACAGACTTTTCGATTTCTCATGCCCTTATAGGAGTCACATGGGATAGGGCTGGAGCAGTGCAGGCTTGGTTCTGTTTATGGACCAACCATTTTTCCATTTATGAGTGTCTCTGGAGTAGTCAAGGCTCACTGCTTTTGGCTGGAATGTTCCAGCATTTGATAAATCTTTTTCTTTCCTGTTCCCCCTCCACACTTCCCCGCTCCCATCCAGTTTTCTTTTCTACATCCAGGACTGTATTTTCAATATATCGGTACTGAGAAGAGTCTTTAAAAATTAACCCCTCCAACTAGTTTTTCCATTCCCTATGCAACAGATCCTCCAAATGAAGCCACACAGCCACTATTTGGAGACCTCCACTGATATGCTCTGTTCACTAAGCTTCGCCTATGATAGTTTTCTTCCCTGGGATCTGTCGCCCTGTAATTTTCACCCATTGCTTCTGGCTGTGCCCTTTGGAGCTAAGCAGAATAATTCCACTACATTGCCCCCCTGACAGCTTATTGGATATTTGAAGACAGTAATCATGTCCTCATAAGCCTGTCCTCCTCTAGGCCAAATATCATCTGTTCCTTCAAATGTTCTTCATTGTTTCAAATCCCTTTAGCATCTGTAAATATAGTTTAGTTTATGTAAGATTTATATCTCACCTACTTTAAAGAGGATATTAGGCGACTCGTCAGTTTATAACATGAAAGAAAGACAATTAGGGATAAAATGTGGAAGAAAACAGAACAGAGACCATGTAAAGGAAATACGAATAGATGTTGCCAGGTACCTAAAATGAACTGGATTATAATTGGACTCTGAATTTGGCTCAAAGTTTTATGGCAGCTAGGACAAAATTGGAAACACGTTGGGTTATGTGGTTTTGTGTTCTGACAGGATCAAGCTTACAAATCATCTTACAGAGAGAAAATTTCTCCTAAAACAAAACTCCAGATTTGGATTAGGATTGCTTTCTGTGCAGCTGTTGGAAGCTGACAGGTACTTTGGTTACATCTCATACCATCCCCCACTAGGGGGAAGGGGCCTGGAAGGATAATTAATTAATTAGCCAAATGCTGTGTCAGTTTTAAGCACCGCTGTCTCTGTTGGAATCCCCGAGAGAAGTGTGTCTTCTTTTTTCCTTCTATGTTCCTCAAAGATAGTCACTTTTCTACCTTTCTGCCCTCTAAAATCTACAATCTTAAGGCTCTTTGGAACACCAGACTCTAGAAATAGCCCATGAAAAGACCTGTATCCTGGTGGTACTGACCATAGCAATTAAGTGCTGATCACTTCTCTCTGGCTCTCAGTGTTCTCAACTGGAAAATGAGTTTATCTCTGAGATCCCTTCGGCTCTGATATTATTTCTAAACCCTCTAGGGGAAAGACTGATGGTATTTTTTTTCTTAGGGTGCTGAGAAGCAAACCCAGGGCCTCACACATTGCTAAGCACATGCTCTACTGAGATTCACCACCTGAGTTTTGTTTTTAATTTCAATTTTCCCATCTCGTGCTTGGCAGCTAACAAGTATAGGAGAAGGTCTGCTCATAGATAGAACTGTGAGAATCCAGTAGGCAAACCCAATTTGAACAGATGCCACCGTTGGATCTGAGGAAAATGTTTCATGGCTCTTGGTATCCTGACGAATTCTTGTTGACTGGATACTGGCAGTGGTGAGATGTGGATTTTAGGGCTCTTTCCTACTCTAGCTTCACATTCCTTGGCAGAACTGGTCCCAGGGTAAGGGGAATTTGAGCAATCATACTGAAGACAAAGGCTCTGGGAAATGACTATGAGAGGCAGCAGACAGGAAAGGAAGGTAGTGCTATAGTTTCTGCTGAGCAACCACAATGAACCAATACTAAAGTCATTCTGTGGTGTGAAATATTCAGTGCACACAATATACCTGTGGGCACCTCCCCACCTGCTATGTCACTCCTTTGCTTAAAAATCTTCTGTGACTTTTCATTGCCTATGAGAAAAGATTTCCCTTCAAGTTACAATAGGAACCCAGAACACATCATATATGATATATGCTTGTGGCGCTCTGCTGCGAGACTGGGAGCTCCCTGAGGGGCTAGGCTATGTACTTGATTCACCCAGGGCTCTCCTTCATCGTTCACTTGTCTTTCTCTTTATCTATCTATCTCCCTCCCTCCCTCCCTTTCTCTCTCTCTCTCTCTCTTTCTTTCTTTTTCTTCCTTTCTTCCTCTCTCCCTCCCTCTCTCTTTCTTTATTTTCTTTCCTTCTTTCTCTCTCTATTTCTTTCTTGGGACTGAACTCAGGGGCACTTGCCCACTGAACCACATCCCCAGCCCTATTTTGTATTTTCCTTAGAGACGGGGGTCTCACTGAGTTGCTTAGTGCCTTGCCTTTGCTGAGGCTGGCTTTGAGCTCACAATCCTCCTGCCTCAGCCTCTTGAGCCACTGGGATTACAGGTGAACCATGCTTGGCTACCTTGTCTTTCTTTTGAGCACTATCACCATCTGTATTAGTCCTCTAGGGCTGTCATAACAAAGTATCACAAACTGGGTGCTGCCAACAAAAATCAATTGCAGGTCATGGTGGCACATAACCCCCCAGAGGTTCAGGGGGCCGAGAAGGAAGATCACAAGTTCAAGGCCAGCCTCAGCAACTTAATGAAGCCCTAAGCAACTTAGCAAGACCCTGTCTCAAAAAATTTTTAAAACAACTGAGGATGTGACTCAGTGTTTAAGTGCCCCTGGGTTCAATCCTTGGTACCAAAGAAAGAAGGAAGGAAGGAAGGACAGAAGGAAGGAGGGAAGATAGATATGATTCTCTCATAGTCCTAAGGAATAGGAGTCTAAAATCAAGATGTCACCTGGGCCATGCTTCCTCTGCAGCCTCGAGGGAAGAATTCTTTGCCTCATCCATCTTCTGGTGGCTGCTGTAATTCTTGGCGTTGCTTGTCTTATTACTCCACTTTCTGCCTCCATCTTCACATGGCATTCTCTCATACATGTGTTTCCATGTCCAACATTCTCTCCTCTTTGAGGACAACAGTCATTGGATTAGGACCCACACTAATCCAGTATGACCTCAACTCGATTATATCTGCAAAGACTCTTATTTCCAAATAAGGTCATACTCTGAGGTTGTTTTTTGTTGTTGTTGTTGTTTTTTTTGTTGTTGTTTTGTTTTGTTTTGTTTTTTTAGTGGATACAGATTTTGGAGGGACACTGTTCCTTGTCTCTCTCCCCTTTAGAATGTCAGCCCTATAAGGCTAGGGATTGTTTGGTTTGTTGCTATACCACCATTATTTAGAGAAATGCCTAACAGATAGTGGATACTCAATAAATATTTTGTGAATGAAGTTTAGTACCCATCTACCTCCATTCCCAGAGGGAATCTGAATGATTAGAAGCAGGGATGAGGTCAAGAATGCAAGAACAGGAATAATGCTTTGCAAATGTTTGCTGGATGAATAGAAATATTGACTGTCTATACTACTTTAACATTTACAGAGTACCTATTTTGTACAAGTTACCAGGAGAAGATACAAAGAAGTGAGAAAGAAGCAGACAAATATCCTGACTATACCTCCATGTGACAGTAGGCAACACCCTCAAACTAAGTGATTAAGTGATTTCATATATGTAAAATACTTAGCATGGTAACCACCATAGAAGTGCTAGCTATTATTATTATAGTAGTTGTTATGTGCTAGCTCTCTGCAAAGTGTTAAAAAAACAGCTTTATTGAGATATACTTCATGTGCCACAAAATCCACCCTTTAGAGGATATGAGTCAGTGGTTTATAGTGTATTAGCATGGTTGTGCAACCACTACCACAGTCTAATCTTAGAACATTTTCACCCCTCTCCAAAAAAGCCCCATACCGATTAGCAGTCAGCCCCAGCCCCACTCATGCCCTAGCCCTTGACAACCATTACTCTAATCTCTATACCTATAATTTATTTATTCTGGAATTTCATATAAAAGGAATCATACAATATGTGGCCTTTTGTGACTAGCTTCTCTCCTTAACATGTTGTCAAGATTTATCATATTTTAGCATGTATTGGTACTTCATTCCTTTTTAAAATTTTTTTAGTTGTAGGTGAACACAATATATTTCATTTAATTATTTTTATGTGGTGCTGAGGATCTAACCAAGTGCCTCACACATGCAAGGCAAGCACTCTACCAATGAGCTACAACCCTAGCCCCTTCATTCCTTTTTAATGACTGGATAATATTCCATTGTGTGGCCATACCACATTTTGCATATCCATTCATCAGTTGAACATTGGTTGTTTCCACCTTTTGACTATCACTTTTATTATTATTCATAAAGCTGCTATGAACACTCATGTACAAATTTTTGTGTCGATGTATATTTTCATTTCTCTTGGAGAGATGCCTAGGAGTGGAATTGCTGGGTCATATGTGTAACTCTATGTTTAACATTTTGAGGAACTGCCAAACTGCTTTGCAAAATGACTGTACCATTTTTGCATTCCTGCCTGCAACAAATGAGGATTCCTATTTCTCTACATGCTTGCTAACACTTCCCATTGTCTATCCTTTCAGTTTTAGCTATCACAGTCCATATGAAATGGAATCTCATTTTATGTGTTTAAGGAATTTATGTTTATTTTTCCATTAACCTTGTGTCCATTTTCTGTTCAAGAGCCTGCAGAAGGACACCATTAGACCACTCAGTGGTTGTTCCTATCCAGTCAGGGGTCTGAGAAGTGGGAGCTGCAGCCCAGTCTTCCTTCAGTGGCAGGCTGAGCACACCAAGCTATTGGAGAGAACTACTGAATAGGCACAGAGGGACTTGCATGCCTTCAGACCAGTCTGCACCTTGGGTTGAATAGCAGGAAACTCAGCAGCTGGAGAAGTTCATTGACCCTGAACTTCCTGCCTTGGTCTTTGCCTTTTCAGCAGCAGCCTGCTTTTCTTTTTCAATTTCCTCATGATCTCTGTAGAAGTAGAGATCAGGCATGACCTCCTATGAGTATTCACAGGAGCTGGTGCCACACATGCACAGAACTTCCCAGGCCAATATCCACCACATTGGACCCACTGAGTGAGCCCCCTTGCAGTGCTGAGTGGCAAAGTCCATGTAGCACAGGGGAGAATCTGTGTTACACGGAGCCATGATAAGTAGGTTATCATAGGACTCTGTGAGAGGCTAGTAGTCAGCCCTGGGATCAGTGAGCACCAGCAGATGTGGCTCCCAGAAGGCTGCCTGAATCTGTTGAGTAAAAGTTCCAGAAGCCAAGTGCCCACCAATAGGAGTGGTGCCAATGGAACTAGCAAGCTTCAATGCAGCCCATTGGCCAGTGTTTCTAGAGAAGAAAACACTGACATCAATTAAGTTTTCAGTAGTAACAATGGCAGAAGCTTCTCCCAGCTCCTTTTTTGATTTATGATGTAGATGTGGTCATTTTTCCTTTTGTAGATATATTGTTCCATGTGGAACTAAGTGGGTTACTGATGCAAGAAGTTCAAGGACATCCTCTTCCTCATGTGTAGGACATGAAGAGCTTTGATATTGGGAAAGTTTCCCTTTAAGTTACAACAGGAACCCAGAACACTGCCTTATGGATATCATAGAAAGCTCATTGTGCTTTTGATTTGCATTTGCCTGATGAATAATAATGCTGAGCATCTTTTCATGTACTTATCGCTCATTTGTATATCTTCTTTGGAAAAATGTCTGTTCAAATTCTTTTGCCCATTTTTAAAAATTGGGTTGGCTTTTGTTGTAAGAGTTCTTTACATAGTTTACATACAAGTCCCTTATCAGACATATGATTTGCAAATAATTTCTCTCATTCTTTTCTGTGCAAGTTGTTTTTGAATGTGTTTTTTTTTCCTAAGACCACCTCTGTGAACTAAGTGTTTTGATAGGGAAATGGGAATTCAGAGAGGAAAAGATGGAATTTAAATCCAGTTTTGTCTAACTATAAAATTCATGTTTTCCCCTCTTATCTCAATGTCCTCACAAAGATAATCAAGACATGTTTCAGTCTGTAAGGAGCTCAGTCTGGAAGAAGATATAAAGCCAAATTCCATTTGTCCCAAAAATGCCACAAGAGAGGGGCAGAGGAAGTGTAGTGGGAAGTCAAATGGCGGGGGGACTTCTTACTGGGGAAATAAGAGTTGGCTTCCGTAAAGTGGCATTTGAGTTAATTCTCGAAGGATGGGAGAATGGGATGGATACAGTTTCATTGGGTGGAGATGATGGAATGAATGAGAAGAGCATTTCCAAAGGAGAGCGGGAAAAGAGGGTTGAATGAATGGAGCTTTGATCCCAAGTTTAGCTTTGATGGGGAGTCCCAAGGCTTGTTGGAATGGAAAATCCTGGGACTTCCTTGGTTGAAGCCCCAGGGACTGGCTAAGATCTGGTTGGCTAGGATAGGGAATCTGGGCACTGGCTTAGACGGAAAGTTTAGGGGCTGGCTGGAGTCAGGGGATGCCTGGGATGTGTGTGTGTATAGTTGGAGTTCCAGGTGTTTCCTGGGACTGAGGGAGCTTCATACTGACTGGGCTGGAGGGACATGGGGCTGACTGGGATAGGAGGAGGGTCCAGACTAGGACTGGAGACCCAGAGACTATCCATGGTGGGGGCTGGACAGAGGTCTCCGGAGACAGGAGGTCCAGAGGTTGTCTAGGATGGGGTATCTGACATTGCTTCGGGCTGGCAGACCTACAGTACGGGAGAGAATCCCGTCGGTTGTCTGGACTTGGCGACTGCCTGGGATGGGTGTTTTCAGAATGGCTTGGATGAAGACCCTGGGCCTGGCGAACCCCAGAGAGATGTTGGAACCTGGTTATAAGGAGAGATTCTTTAGGCTGCATTTGTGAAGTGAGGACCCTGGGACTGGTGGGTGGAATGAAGAGATCTCCTGCAGGATGTGATGGGGCTGGCCCCGGCCGGGCGCCGGTGCCTTGGGGCTGGTCCAGCTGCGGGTGCGGGTGGCGGCTGCAGGTGGGGCGCGCGGGGGCGGGCCGGGCGAGCAGGGTGGGGGCAGGGGCGGGGGGCGGGCCGGCGGCCGGGGCGGTCCCGCGCGGCCGCGCTGCGCAGTGACTCCGCAGCGGGCGGAGCGCCGTGGGCCGCGTCCTCCCGAGCCGTGGCGGTGGCGGCGGCGGCGGCGGCGGCAGCGGCAGCCTCAGCTCCTGCTCCCCGTGCCGCCGGCCCCAGCGCTGTCTCCCGGGCCCCCCCGGGCCCCCGGGCCCTCAAGCCCGGTGCGCGCCCTCGCGTCCCGCCGGCCCCCTCCCCCGGCTGGGCCCGGGGGAGGGTGGCGCCGTGAGCGAGCGGGGACTGGGCTCTCCTGCCCCTTCCCCTGCCCCTGGGCCGCCAGGATGGAGGCGGGGTCGGGGCCCCCCGGCGGCCCGGGATCCGAGAGCCCCAATCGGGCGGTGGAGTACCTGCTGGAGCTGAACAACATCATAGAAAGCCAGCAGCAGCTGCTGGAGACCCAGCGGCGGCGCATCGAAGAGCTGGAGGGCCAGCTGGACCAGCTCACCCAGGAGAACCGCGACCTGAGGGAGGAGAGCCAGCTGCACCGCGGGGAGCTGCACCGGGACCCCCACAGCGCGCGGGACAGCCCCGGCCGAGAGAGCCAGTACCAGAACCTGCGCGAGACCCAGTTCCACCACCGCGAGCTGCGGGAGAGTCAGTTCCACCAGGCGGCTCGGGACGTGGGCTACCCGAACCGGGACGGCGCCTACCAGAACCGGGAGGCTGTGTATCGGGACAAGGAGCGGGACGCCTCCTATCCGCTCCAGGACACTACCGGTTACACAGCCCGTGAGCGCGACGTGGCCCAGTGCCACCTGCACCACGAGAACCCAGCCCTGGGTCGCGAGCGTGGCGGGCGGGAGGCCGGGCCAGCGCACCCGGGCCGCGAAAAGGAAGCCGGCTATTCCGCCACGGTGGGCGTGGGGCCGCGGCCACCGCGGGAGCGGGGCCAGCTGAGCCGTGGCGCATCAAGGAGCTCCAGCCCTGGTGCTGGCGGAGGCCACAGCACCAGTACCAGCACCAGCCCGGCTACAACCCTCCAGAGAAAGTAAGGAATGTGTTTGTACCCCCACTTCCCGCTCTTCCCCTGTTAGCTCCCTCTCCAACTTGTCCGGCTGATAAAGTAAGAAGCTCGTGTCTGATTCCATGTCCTCTTCTCCTGTCCCAACCGGGTGAAGCCAGGTTCTCCTCGTCCAGCCAACACCCTTTCCCTGGCCAGGGCACATTGGGTTGGCCAGATGAGTGCAGGCATCTCTCTTCTCCCAGTACCGCTGCCAGTGAGGGACTAGAGCAGTCATCACCGCCCCCCCCCCCTCCACTTCTTCAACCCGTAGCTGCATCCTTGCCAGAGGATGGGTTTTCATTTATTTATTTATTTTGGCTGTGCTGCTTGGGGTTTTTATTGTCAGTGATGGTGTCAACTCAGAGCCCCAAGGAAGAGGAACCCCCTTCTTTTCTTTTTCTTTTTTTTTCTTTTTTCTTTTTTCTTTTTTTTTTTCCTTTTTTCGCCTGATCTTGTCTCCCCTGTTGGTCTCTGGCCTCCGCTCCATCCTTTCCCAGAGAGGCAGGTGGGGACCAGAATGGCTGCTGGAAGCTGAGACATCCCTCTGAGGGGAACTGCAGCACATCCTGGCCAGGGGGGGAGCAAAGATGGGGGAGCAAAGATGGAGGCCAGGCCCTTGGCTAGTTCCTCAAAGTCCACCCCCTCTCCACCCTTCAAGAAAAACAACACCCATTTAAAGAGCCCTACCAGGAAGGGAAGCCTACAGATTTCCCCTCTGTTGGATCGGCTCCAGTTCCTGTGCTGGGGTCTGTGTGTCTATTTGGGACACCTTGGCAATATCTTCTGGGTTGGTGGGACATGGGCTGGGTCCACTTTTTCCATGTAGATCTCATCATTTGCTGGTTGGGATAAACATATCAGGCTGAGAGTCAAGGGCGTGCAGGCTCAGGGGGATGCCCTAAAGGCTCCCTTATTGCTTTTCTGCTGTATTGGAAAGAATACTGAATTGGGAGTTAGGAGACCTGGGTTACCCTTCCAGCTCTGCTATAGCTCTCTATAGATTGGCTTTGTGACCTTGACTGAGTCCCTTCTTCTCTCAGTTCATCAATTCCCCTATGTCTTTTTTAAAGGTGAGGTCTGCTGTGGATGCTTTCTAAGGACCCCTCCAGCTTAGATTCCATGGTTCTCTGACTAATCCAGCCACACTACAGAGCAAGCCTGAAGTCCTCTAGCGAATGGACAGGCTTCCCCCTCCTCTCACTGCTCAGCTGGTCCTACCATGTGCCACAACCAGTGGAGTGTCTCTTGGAGGCTGGGCTGGGGGTGGGGAAGCCTTCTGCCTCAGGAAATCTGCTGGGAGACAGCTCTCTGCAACTCCCCCGTGGTGAGGCAGCAGGCTGGGGTGCTGGGTTGAGATGGCTGGGCCCCAGGAGCAGCAGCTGCAGCGTGAGGGCTCGGCTGGGCTCCACTGCAGCGCACCCTCAGCTGAGTCTTGGTGTAGACTGCTCCAGGGTAGTCTGGGGGCCAGGGGAATAGGCTTGCCTGCCCAGGCAGAGCTACTGGGAGCCCAGTTGCAGAGGACTGACCATGTACACCATGGGGCACCACACTGGAAGAGAGATGCAGGGAGATCAGGGCCTGTTTAGGAGAGGGCTATGGTTGGGTGGGGGCATTGTGGTCCTGGAATCTGACTGCAGAAGACTTTTCTAGAGGGGGCAGGCTTGTAACAGAGGGAGCAGCTTCATTATGTATGGTTCCAGGGAGCAGAAGCAGGAACAGTGGGGACATTTGAGATAAAATCAGGAAGAACTTTACAACCTGGCCACTGGTGATGCAGTAGATTGCCTCAAGGTGTGGGGGTGGCAGCTGGCTGTACATGTCCAGCAGAGGCCTGGTGGGGATCCAGGAGAGCTGGAGAAAGTATAAGACCCGAATGGGGTATTAAGCCCAGTGAAATGATCTGGGTCTTCCTCAATTCCAGTATTCCATTGCCCTCACATTCTCTATCCTGAAGACACAAGTCTGAATCTCTTGGCTGGCTGGAAGCCCATTTGCTCTTGTGGCATCCTTGAGGGCTTGCCTCTTGTTCCATCTTTTTGTGCACCTTCCAGGTCGCTCATTGCATATCCTTGTTTCACATTTCCTACTGGATTAATAAAGGGATTTAGATCGTACTTTGAATTTCTCTCCTAACCACATATTAACTATTCACGCATCCTTGATTACCTCTTTTAGTCTTCACAACAAGTTTTGTGCAGTGATTATTAGCAATTCCATTTTAGAGATGGCAAAACTGAGGCTGCAATGTGAAGGAACCTTGTTCAAGGTTATGCTACTAGTTGCTAATGGAGCTGGGACTAGAACCCAAGTGTGTCTGTCTCCAAGGCACGTTATTTGTTCATGAGTGTTCTCCAACCCCTAGGAGTGTCTTGGCCTTGGGTCCTGGACAGGTAGATACTGAACTGGGAGAGGCCAGAAGAGCCTTAGGTATCTGCAAGGTTTGAGTTGGAGGAGATGAGTCTGGGATGAGTGGGGGAGTTGACAGGGAGGAAGGAATATTGTTCCCCTCTTCTACTCTCCTCCCAGCAAGGCATTAAGAGTACCTGGCAGTGCAGTAGCCATTGGTGCCACTGCTGCTGCTGTTAAGTGACTCCCCTGCTAGGCCTTTCTGGGTTTGTAAGGAGTGGGTGAGAAGGCTGCTGCTGGAAGCGCGGGCAGGCAGGGTGGGAGTTCAGCAGCAGAGGCTGCAGCATTGGGGGAGGACAGGCAGAGCTGGGCGCTCCTGGTCCCTGGGCTCCCTCTGCTGGATGAAGAGGGGAGAACGGGGCCTTGGGCCGAGCTGCAGCTTGTTGGGGGCCACTCTGCCTAGGGATTTTCTTTAGCCCTCCCAATGACCCTGGGCATTTGTCACCGCAATCCACATGTTATAGCAGAAGAAACTGAGGGCTTCGAGAAGCAAAGCCCACTGAGTTCATGCTACTAATAAGACAGACTCCTGATCCTGTGGACTTTCCTTTCCCTGCATTGGACATCAGCTGTCATTTCCGTCACCATCCATATCAGCCATCCAGGACTCCCACATCCTCCCACACTGTCACTTCTGGACAGGTTCCAGGATGCCAGTATCCCTTCTGCTGTGCTCTGGGTGTGGCCTTCCTAGTGCAGTATAGAGCTAGATGAGTCCCTGCATCCTTCTGGTCTCTGGTCCTCTGTTTGTGAGGGTTTTGTTGATTTGTCTAGTAGTTGTTGGTCTTAACTAATGCTCAGATCTTTTTACCTGGAATTGTCACCCCCACTCCACCATCCTGCCACTATCAGAGAAGAGCTCAGCTTTCCTTGTTGATCTAGCCTGGCCCCCTGCAGTTCTGGCACCTGGAATGATTTACAGGAATGCTCAGGGCCCCTTCTGAGGGGGCCACTGTAGAGTACCCCATGCTGAAGAGAGCTGTGTTTCCCACGCTTTTTGCATGGGCCCAGCTCTGGCTCTGCTGTAGGTGGTGGTAGGCTGTAGCTGGTATGGTGGTAACTCTCCATCCTCTGTCCCCACCCACCTCACAAGCTGGCTCACATTTGGGGACAGCAGCCGGAGGGACCAACCTGGTGTTCTTGACAGCCAGGGCAATGCGTGGTCTACTGTTTGGCTGCCAGGCTGTCCTCCGCAGGCAGTGGGGTGCTGGTGTGCTCCCTGCAGGGACTGAGGCTACTGAGAGGAAGCAGGGGAGAGACTCAGCCCAAGGAGAGGCTCTGGAGAAGCCTGTCTCCTTTGGGGTCTTGGTTTCTTTTCTCAGGGGGGTTTCTCCCACCCCCTAACAGGGAAAACCATTTATATCCCCCCCACACACTGTGTTATGAGCATCATGCTTGTGTGGGAGGAAATGATAATGTTGAGTTTAATGAGAATTAGAGGAGTCTTGCTTTTCTGTCTAGATCTGGGGCAAGAATGGAGTTGTCATCCACAAATATTTCTTGGCTGTATGCACAGAACAGGAGGGGCCACCAGGCTGAGCAAAAACCACCATGCTTATGGCGCTTGAAGAGCCCCTCTCTCATTGGCCAGGGAAACAAGTCTGCAGGCCCAGTTCATGCCATAGAGATGGGGCTCAGAACCAAATGAGTAGCAAAGGTGGTGAGGAATGGAATTTCTCGAAGATGGAGGAATCAGGGAAGGCCAAGCCAGGGACCTAGGCAGTGGGGAAAGGGGCTCTGAAGAAGGGTGGGTGGTACCTGGTATCCAACGGGGGGATTGCGAGGAAGACACCAGACTCAGGCTTGCCACCTGCTTTCTACCTTTTCTTCCTCTGTTATCCTGCCTACCATGGCCTCTGGGTTTGCTGGGAGCATAGTAAATGCCTGGAGCATGGTAAAGAGGCCACACAGGTACTGAATCAGTCTCAGCCTTCTGTATTACAGGTAGTATACTATGTGGTTTTATAGAATAATAGCTAACATTTTCTACTGTACTTACTGTGTGCCAGGTCCTGTTTGTTTTAAACACTTTCCATGTAGTAATTTATTTTGTCTTCATGTCAAGCCTTTCATGTAGAAATTGTTATTAACTCCATTTTACAGATGAGAAAACTGAGGCTCAGAAAGGTTGGCTGGCATACCCAAGATCAGTTAATAAATAAGTGACAGAACTGTGAAGGAGCTAAATGGGAGCCTGAAGGAGCCCAGGTGGTGGGGATCCAGGGTTCATGGAGTTCTTACCCATAAGGCAGTACTACTTCTTGTCTTATTTTCACATAGAATCCCTGCCAGGTGGATGCTATCAGCCTCATTTTTCAGATGAGGAAATGAGGATCAGATGGAGGCAGTGACCTGCCAGAGGTTGCACAGCTGGATAGGGCCTGGAACTGTCTGGTTCCCATTTCTGTAGAATACTTTTCCCCTCCTGCAGGTTGGGTTTAAGGACATCAGAGCCACTCCAAATGAGGCTCTGGTTTTCCCCTACAGAGTTCCCAGGACTACTGCTTGAAGCAAGGCAAGTTCCCACTCATAATCACCTCCTCATCTTTGCCATAGTGTGTCTGTATCTCTCTCTCTCTCTCTCTCTCTCTCTCTCTCTCTCTCGTTGTCAATGGGCCTTTATTCTGTTCATTTATTTTTATGTGGTGCTGAGAATTGAACCCAGTGCCTCACACATGCTAGGCAAGTGCTCTACCACTGAGCCACAACCCCAGCCCCTGCCATAATCTCTTAATAGATCTTGCTCTGGCTTCAATATTTCCACTCTCTGGCCTGCAAATTCCTTCACCCGTAGTCCATGGTCTTCTTAGGGATCTGACCCCAACTTCCATTTCTCATCTTTTTTGTAGTCTCTTTCTGACAGAATATGCTCCAGCCACCCTGGCTGGTGTGCCCTGTCATTAGCCCACCCAGGCCTTTTGATAGCCTTTGGATCTTGGATTATGCTATTCCCTTCTCCCAGACTGCTCTGTCTGGTTCCTGAACTGACCTTAGCTGTCACCTCTCCCATGTTTATTTGATAGTCCCGAAGGATGTTCAGTTTATCCCCAACAGTTTTAAGGAACAGTCTTCCCCTTTTTATACCTTAAGGGTTGTTTACATCTTGTGTCTCCTCCAGTAGACTGAGAGCGCCCCAAAGGATTCATATTTAACTGACATATATTGAGTGTATATTGTGTGTCATATGTATGTTGTATGTATAGGTACTGGGGGCATGAGTGAAGGAATGAAAAAGCTTGGAAATACACAGCACAGCACAGAACATAGTAGCTGTTCAATCAAAGCTGACTAGACAAATGAATGACTCATTAAGTCCTGGTGAACTAATGCCAAGGGTACCTCATTTTTTTTCTCTCTTCTGGAACTCCCTTTGAGAGAAATGACAACTTTAGAATTATACTGGCTTTTTGGTGTTTTTTCCTCATGCACTCTGAAGTCATCTGGCCTTTGTTCTCTCTGCTTCTCATACCCACCAGTCTCCCAATTCATAGAGTGACAGAGAAGCAGAGTTGGATGAGCCTTTAGAGACATACAGGCCAATATGCTCATTGTTATCTCTTTCTACCATGCTATGGCTGTGTCTTGCCATGGTCTTGACTTTTGATGTAAAATCTTCTTTTCTGAATAGAGGATAGAGGCTCACCTAGGACCTGTGTGCAGTCACCCAGCCCAGTGAGAAGTTGCTAATTTATACATCATATTTATTTTTCTTGCAGTGCTAGGGATTGAACCCAGGCCTTACGCAAGCTAGGCAAGTGCTTTATCATTGAATTACCAGTGTGCCCCCCACCCCCATATCTGTTGAATCTTTTAAAAAATTTTATTTATTTTTTGGTACTGGGTATATTAAACCCAGGGGTGCTTAACCACTGAGCCACATCCCCAGCCCTTTTTACTTTTTTATTTAGAAACAGGATCTCGCTTAGTTGCTCAGGGCCTCACTAAGTGGCCGAGGCTGGCTTTGAACTTGAGATCCTCCTGCTTCAGCCTCCTGAGTTGCTGAGATTACAGGCATGTGCTACTGTGCCTGGCTCCATTGAATCTTTACCAAGCTCAGGTCCTGGGCTAGCCACAGTGTCTTGGGGTGGGAATAAGACCTGAACCCTCTGGCTCATTTCCTGCTGTACTCCCTGGAAGGATAATAAACATTGGTCATGGGGAAGAGTGATGAATAAATGACTTATTTCCTCCCTTGAGGGAACTCTTTAGGGCAAGATGATTTGCTAGCAACCCTAACTTCCCCGTGGTATTTAGTCTGTCTCCAGGCATCCAAGTTGAAAGCATATACATGGGGCAATTCATTCCCAAGTGCTTAATACTTAAGCTCCCTGGAATCTTAGTGTTCAGATAAAGTGTGGTGCCCTGGAGGGAGGACTTCTTGTGACTCTAGGCATCACATCACTTTCGGAACCTCACTTTTTTCCAGTAGGAAACAAAGATTCTAGTGTATTTTTTTGATATGTAATATTCATGTTGCCCCTACCCCTCACCATAAAAATGTATCAGAAACTTTCCTGGCTGCTTCTCATACTTGTCAGGGTCCTGATCAGTCTGGAAAGCTGAAGGTTGAGGATGGAAAAATATTAGATGGAGCTGCCCTGCCCCCTAGAGGCGGAGCATAGCAAATAAAACAACAACAAGAAGACCTCCGCATCACATCCTTTTCAAAACAAAGATGACAAGCCAGAGCTACACAGCCCATCACAATTGTTTGTGTAACATCTGAGCTGTAAATTTATCGCTCCTATCACATAAGAGGTACCATTTCACTAATACCACGTGCATTTCCTTGGAGCTATATGGTTTTTTAAAAAAACTGAACAGTTTATTATTAATTGATAGTAATTATATTGGAGCTATGGGGTTTTTTTGTTCTTTTTTGGTACTGGGGATTGAACCAGGGGTGCTCTATCACTGAGCTACATCCACAGCCCTTTTATTTTATTTTATTTTGAGATAAATTGTCTAGCCTATCCTCAAACTTGTGATCTTTCTGCCTCAGCCTCCCAAGTCACTGGGATTACAGGTGTGCACCACCACGCCCAGTGGAGCTATGGGATTTTTATACCTTTTGAAAGGGGTAATATGACTACTTGTGTAGGCCTTATGATTTCTTAATGGATCCTAGGATACAGTGTACCATACTTATCTGGATCAAAGCAATGTTTTTCTCACTTTAGAATTGTTGTCATTATATATGTATGAAAAGTACTAACTTTTACTTACCCCAAATTTCCTTATAAAACAGAGAGGCATCTCACACAACTGCATGTCTGATATGTTAGCCACTTCACAAACAATCCATCTCATCATGGTTATTTTTTTCCCCTAGTACTGGGGATTGAACCCAGGGATCCTTTACCACTGAACTACATTGCCAGCTCTTATTATTTTAATTCTTATTTTGAGACAGCATATATACTAAGTTATAGAGGCTGACATCAAACTTTTGATCCTTCTGCCTTAGCCTCCCAATTCCCTAAGATTACAGGTGTATACTACTGTGCCTGGTTTCATCATTATTGTCAGAATTAAATAAGATGACATAGTTGAAGTGCTCAGCACATAGTTTGTGTTTCCTCAGCATTAAGCATTATTATTAATGGTAACTTCACAAAGCTCTGTGTAAAGGGAGGGCAGAAAGGACAAGCCAAGTGGGAGCTCACCACATTTCTGAGAAAGAGGTCAGTGCAGTGAGTATCATGCTGTGTCTTGTACCCTCGCAGGCAGAGAGTTCTGTGATTTGTATTATACAGTTCCTGGCCTCAGAGCACTCATTGTTGGGTGGAGAAGATGGTTGTGGAAACACAATTGTAATGTGGAGTGCAGTGTGCTATGCTTGGGGAACTCAGGGGGCCAAAGTTGCCCATAGGAGGGACATCTACCCAGATTGTGAGGGGAAGGCTTCTTGGAGCTAAGGATCAGAGGATAACTACAAATTGGCTAGATGAAGAGATACAGTGTGCTGGGGTCAAAAGGGAGGGTGAGTGCTGGGCACTGTAGGTGGCATATGCCTGTAATAGCAGTGGCTTGGGAGGCTGAGGCAGGAGGATTGCAAGTTTAAGGCCAGTCTGGGCAACATAATGAGACCCTGTCTCAAAATGAAATAAAAAGGGCTTGGATGTAGCTCAGTGGTAGAGTACCCCTGGGTTCGATCCCCAGTGCCTGAAAAAAAAAAAAGGGAAAGAAAAAGGGGAGAGAGGTAAGGTAAATTTATAGGGTATGTGTTTGGAGAAGAAGCACTTTTGTCTGTTTAGTATAAATTTGAGAACCACCTGGGAGGCAGGTGGGGTTGGAGAGGAGCCTGGAGAGCTGGCCAGCCTGGATCACGAGGATTCTTGAAGAACAGCATCAGGAGGTTTATGTTGTTGGAAACCGGAAGCCAGCATGGGGATTTAAGCTGGAAGGAGGTATATCCATTGTACATGACAGGGAGGGGGCACATGGATAGTCATGTTTTGAAGAGATTGCCCCTGGAGGGCAGATTGGAAGAAAAATTGAAGGACATGCAGTGAGGAGGCTGGTGCAACAGTCTAGATGAGACATGAGAGACAATAAGATGCTTGGCAGTGGCAGTACAGATCACCATGGGGGAAGACGGATGATGGCAACATACTGACAAGTGCTGTGATGGATGGAAGCACAGGCCACTGCAGGTGCTCAGAGGAGCATCAGGGTTATAATGATACCAGCATCGAAGTCAAGAAACTTCAAGGTGGAAGGGTCCTGAAAAATCCTACAGCTCAAGGCATTCGTTTTTACAGGTGAGAAGACTGAGGCCCGGGGAGAGAAAGCACTTGTGTAAGGCCGTACAAGGTGTGAGAGCTCTGAATGGAAGAATTGCTCTAGTACTAATGCCAGTATTCAAAGCATCTTTCCTTAAATGTGCCATTTCCTGCCTTGAAATCTTATGAAGGTGTCGGGGATCATTATTTTTGTGTTGTACACGTGACAAAACCAGAACTCCAACAAGATTGGGTGACTTGTTGGAGAGGAGGTGATGAAGGGAAGGCATTGCATAAAGGGGCTCTAGCTTAGATGGCACACAGACCCTTTTCTCTGTTCTGTATCTTTAGAAATCACAGCTGCTGGATTCAGAGCTAGGGCATGAACCCAGGGTTCTCTTGCCCCACCCAGCCCAGGCCTGGCCTTCTTTCTGCTGATTTCTCCTTTAGGTAGCTCATTTAGATGTAACTGAGGCAACTCAGGGGCAATTTCTAGACCCAGACCCAAGCTTGTCCCCCTCTTTCTGTTTTCATAAAGGAAGAGAGACTGCATGGATTATTAGTGTGTCCCCATAGCCTTGGGCAGGGAATCTCTCGCCTAGCTGTCTTTGTTTTGGGGCCCTGTGGTATGATGCACAAATAATGAGCTTTTTACACAGACTTGGATTTAATCCAGATTCTACCCCAATCTGCTGCATGCCCTCAGCAAAATCATTTTACCTTTTCTGAGTTTTTGTTTTCTCATCTATAAAATGGGACAACAATGCCCATCTCTTAAGATGAACCAAAACAATTTGAATGGCATTCCCTGTTATTTACACGTGTTTAATAAATATCTGTTTTCCTTCTCTTACATGAAATCTCTCATGGACAATGACTTGAAGAATCCAGTGTGAGGCAAAGTTTCCTTCCTCTGAAACCTGGTTTATTTCCTCTTTCCTAATATGAGGCTGTCACATTTCATTGTATCTTGCTTTTTGCCTCTACCACCAGTTAATTTGAAGTACAGCTCTAGCATCTTTGTTGATCTCTGTTTCTGAGATCTTATTTTGTAGTTCAATTTCTACATTCTGTCCTTATGTGTGTTCTTGGAGTGAGCAACTTCAAATCCTTTGTGACTCAAGCAGGTATAAATAACTAATAGGTGTAAATAGTTGAATGAATGGAAGGCTGGAGAGGTTGGATTGAGGATGGTGAGATTTAAAGAGGACCAGAGGGTGGTGCAGGCTGTGTCAGCTGAGGAAGTACCTCCATGGATGGTTGTAGGAGCTAAACCTTATCAGTGTGTCATCCCTTACCTACCTCTCTTGCTTCTGCTTTAAAAAGAAGCAAAGCTTGGAGAACAGGACCTCTGGTCATCCAGAATCATCCCCTTTATATTTCTTATGTATAGTGTAGGATACTTGTTTTTTTTTTTAAAGTACCACATAGGTACTTTTTTAAAAATTATTTTTTAGTTGTAATTGGACACAATACCTTTATTTTATTTATTTTTATGTGGTGCTGAGGATTGAATCCAGGGCCTCACATGTGCTACGTGAGCACTCTACCACTGAGCCACAACCACAGCCCCCCCGAAAGGACTTGTTTTTAGAAATTAAATAAAATCACTGCACTAGTCTCAGCTACTTGGAAGGTTGAAGCAGGATGATCACTTGAGCCCACACATTCAAGAGCAGCATAGATAACATAATAAGACCTCATTTCTGTCTGTCTGTCTCTGTCTGTCTCTCTCTCTCCCTCTCTCTCTCTCTGTCTCACACACATACACACAGACACACACACACAAGGTGGCACATTGCCTATAATCGTAGTGTTTTGGGAGGCTGAGGTAGGAGAATCACAAGTTTGAGGCCAGTTTAGTGAGGCCCTAAGTAACTTAACTCAGTGAGACCCTGTCTCAAAAAACAAAAAGGGCTGGGGATGTGGCTCAGTGGTTAAGCAACCCTGGGTTCAATCCCTGGTACTAAAAAAAAAAGCAACATATATGCATAATTTTTTAAAATGCATTTTTATTTTTAATTGACACATGGTAATTGTATGTATATATGGGCACAGTATACATGTATATAATATTTAATGATCAGATGAGGTTAATTAGTACATCTATCACTTCAAACATTTATGATTTGTTTGTGTGGGGAACATTCAAACTCTTTTCTACTAATCTGAAATGTTCCATTAATTGTTGTCAACCATAGTTATCCTTCTGCCTATAGAACATTAGAACTTAGGACTCATATCCACCTGCATCTTTATACCCATTAATCATTCTCTCTCTATTCCCCTCTCCTCTGGTGCCCTCCCCAGTGTCTGCAACCATTATTCTGTCCTTTACTTCTGTGAGATCAATTTTTTTTTATTTTGTTTTTTCTTTCTTTTATTATTATTGTTGGGGGTGTACTGGGTGTTGAACCCAGGGATGGGATGCTGTACCACTGAACCACATCCCCAATCCTTTTTATTTTTTTATTTGAAACAATGTCTTACTAAGTTGCTAAAAGTCTTGCTGAGTTGCTAAGGCTGACTTTGAATGTGGAATCCTCCTGCCTCACTCAGCCTCCTGAGTCACCGGGAGGCAACTCAGGTGGTGTGGTGCCTAGTAAGATCAACTTTTTAGCTTCCACATGTAAGTGAGAGCATCATACATACACAATTTTAAAAAGGCAAATAGTAAGGACTTGTACAGTTAAAAATAAAACCTTCTTGGGGATGGGAATGTGGCAGGAGGATCACTTGCCTGGGTTTGATTCCCATCACTACAAAACAAAACAAAACAAAACAAAACAAAACAAAACACCTAAAGTCTACCCGCCTCTCACTTCCTAGCCCCAAGATGTAACTACTTTTATCATTTTGTTTTTCTGGTGATAACTTCATATCTCTAAATAACGTGCTTCAACAGTTATTTCTTCATTTATCAGCTTTGAACATTATCTCTTGACCTCTTGCTTCTGTGACAAATGATAATTTAGCTTGTTTGCAACACTTGCTCTTTCTCTCCCCCGTCTCAAATTTCTATTGTTATGTTACTATTTGGTATGCTCTCTTGGTTACCTTTGTAACTTTATTAGATAGTATTTTAAACTGTGATTTCCTATTCCTACAATTTTCTGGGTTTACATAATATTTCTTGATCAGTTGCTTTGCAAGACATAGATATTATTGTTCCATCCTTTCCTTCACCGTTCCTCCCTTTATTTTATTTATTTATTTTTTGTACTGGGGATTGAACTCAGGGCCTAGCATATGCTAAGCAAGTGCTCTACCACTGAGCTACATCCCTAGCCCTTTGTTTTATTTTAAGACAGGGCCTCACTAAATTGAGTACATTATCATTCTTTGCTATAAAAATAATCAGGTCTTCATTGCTTTATCTAGAGAGACTAATTATAAGGATTGACCACCAATACAATATGTTTATGTAGTTATGACTATGTCACTATTATTCAGTGTAGGGCCAAATAGTGTACTATAATTGTACCTCATTTCCCATAGTTCTGCTGTCATAATATCTGTACTACTAGGAACATCAAGATGAAGTGACGTTTCCTTTCTTATATTCTAACAATTGATGAAAATTGCATCACCTTTTACTTTATTTGAACCAGGACTTTCTTTCCTTTTCTTTCTGCCTTTTTATTTATTTAATTTACTTACTATCTTCCTGTTTGTGGAGTTTATTGAAATCATGGGATAATCATAGCACATCTTTTGGGAATATCATTTTACTTAGAGATTTTTAGGAGAGGAATTTGTAACATTTCATTCTAAAATATAATATGCATGTAGAAAAGTGCTCATATCATAAATGGTATGACTGTTTTACAAAGGACATGGTCAGTTTTTATAGATCAAACACTGATTTATCCGGCACTCAGATGAGGTCTTTTTTTCCACATACTTGGTACTCAGGGAGCCCTTTCAATTTGAAGGCCTTGTCTCTTCTTACATTATATCTTTGATAATTATTCCCCTTCATTTTTTCTGTTTTCTGTTTCTGGAATGTCTGTTATTTGATGTTGAACATCCTGGATTGGTTCTCTAGGCTGTTTATCTTTTCTCTCCTATTTTCTATTTTATAGCTTATAAATGAGTTAGTAGAAAGTCTCATTGACCCATCTATACCCCGGCTCACTTCTCTACTTGCTGGTTTTATTTTGGTGGGCCAACAGGGAGTTGGTTGTCATCATGGGTGCTTCCCAAATACCAGAATGATAAGCACTCTATTTGGAGGCCACCTTAATTCATCCCATAATTTAATTTCTTCATCAAGGAGACCTCTGATATTTTGCCTAGGGGCAAATATTGAGTGGCCTAGGTCTTGGGTCTGGTGATTGGGGTAGCAGGGAAGGGAGGATTTATATACTCACCTTCAGTTTATCCCCTGTCTTGAGCCTCATGATCATTTCTACCCTCCCTACTACCTACCATTGCCAAGTCTGGAGTTTCTCTTGGCCTCTGCTGGCCTGACTGGCTCCCTCTTCAATTGTAACCCCCTACATGGTGTCCTTGGCTCTCCTTCAACTGCAGGTAATCTTTTGTTTACTTTTTTGCTCCCAGAAATTTGTTGAAATCTCTCATCTTACTGATACCACTCTCTGCGATTCTCTTCCCTGATATGAGTTCATACTTTGTTTTATTGCTTCTCTTTCATTTTAGTGAGGCACTGGGAGAGAAAGGAGATAAACATTTTTTGCTATTGAGGTATAAACTTAAGCTAAAGCTACTTTTAAAAACATTTGTTTTGCTCTCTCTCTCAGATTGAAGCTGAAAACTACTAGTAAACCCCCCTACCCCATAGCCGAACTTGGAATGGCCTCATTTGGGCCTTGTACTGCTACTGGCCCCAACCCCTGTCATGAGCTTCCTTTAGCAGCCCTGGAGCATCCCTTTCCTCAGCCTCTGCTTCCTAGACTATGCAGTCAAGGGAGCCTCAGCTGAGGATTTCACATCTGGGCTCTGTCCCCAGTCCTCCTACTGCCTTGGGCCAGCCCCTCTGACCTCTCTGGGTGCCCTGTCTGTGACTCAAGAGGCTCTTGGTCTTCTATGAGCTGGGCTTTTCCAGGATTGGCTGGGTGCTTGGAAAGCAGCCCAGCCTCTTTGCTCAGGCAGTGGGAGCAGGTGGGCCAGAGATGGGCCCCCGAGCACACAAGAGGGGGTTTGGAGGCTGAACTGAGACTTCTGCAACAGCCGGCTGCTCTAGCTGCTCCCCCTTCCACCCACTCTCTTTCCCATCATGGCTGAACCTCCAGCCCTCTGCTGGAGGCAGAGGGAGGAAAGAAGGGAGGGCTGGAGAGCCAGTTCCATTTTCCTTTGCTTTTTTTTCCCTCTCTCTCTCTCCCCCATCCCACCCTCCCTCTCTCTCTCTCTTTCTTCCTCTCTCTCCCTCCCTCATCACGGTGTTGATCTGATCTGGGCTGTAATACCTGTGCCTACTCCTACCTTCCTTCTTGGGCTCTCCCCCTTTCCATCCTTGAGTGATGGTCTTTTCTAGAAGCACTCCCTGAATGTGAATGTTCTTGGTGTGGAGGGCCCTAGGCCGTGCTATGTGGAGGAGAGACAGGAGACTGGTGAGGAAGAAAGGCCAAGCTTACAGGCTGGTATGGGAGATGAAGCCCTGTTTGGCTCTGGTATGACAGAAGGGAGCAGCAGCTGTAGCAGTTAAAAGCACCGGTTTTGGAGTCAGAAAAACCCAGATTTGAATCTCAACTCCACTGCTTATTAACTGTGTGACTCTGGGTAAATCACAGTATTTCTCTGAACCTGTTTCCATATCCATACAAGGAGACAAAG
Organism: Ictidomys tridecemlineatus; assembly: GCF_052094955.1. Taxonomy (NCBI): domain Eukaryota; kingdom Metazoa; phylum Chordata; class Mammalia; order Rodentia; family Sciuridae; genus Ictidomys; species Ictidomys tridecemlineatus. Next base: position 79,928,301 of record NC_135493.1, read on the forward strand.
AATGACTACCTTCCACACAGTCCTAGACCATTGTAGATGCAAAATAAGTAGTAACTTTATTATTACATGGATTTTTTTTTTGATACTGGGGATTAAAGCCAGGGGTGCTTAACCACTGAGCCACATCCCCAACCCTTATGTTTTTTTTATCTTTTGAGATGGGGACTTGCTAAATTACTTAGGGCCTCACCGAGTTGCTGAGGCTGACCTTGAACTCATGATCCTCCTGCCTCATTATCTTGAGTAGATGGGATTATAGGCGTATACCACTGTACCTCACTCTGTACCTGCTTTTTCTTTTTCTATTTTTTGTGTTGCTGGAAACAACCCAGTATCTGGTGCATGCTAGGCAAGCTCTACCACTGAGTTATATCCCCAACTCCCCCCCCCCTTTTTTTGTGGTGCTGGGGATTGGACCCAGGGCCTTGTGCTTGTGAGTTCAACCCTTTTTATTTTATTTTGAGACAGCATCCTGGTAAGTTGCTGAGGTTGGCATTGAACTTTTGATCCTCCTACCTCAGCCTCCCAAATAGGTGGAATTATAGCATCATCACATCCAGTAGGAATCTGCTTCTTATTGCCATTTCTAGTTCCAATTCTTGGCTCAAATGGGCCCCTGAGAAAGGAGTCTTCCTCTCCACCTGAATCAATTTTCTAAAGGCTTTTCTTTTACTTTTCACATCATCTTGTGTAGTACTTGAACTCAGGACACATATTTACCTCTCCTTAGTGCTTTTTTACTTCCTTGCTGTCACAAGTAGGCCTTCCTACCACTTGTGGTCTAGGGGAGCTCTTGCATGTTCCTTTGGTTAAGGCTGTAGCCCCACTCATCTTTCTAGCCATTCTGTTTCCTTCCTAACCCTGCACTCAATTTGTATTGAAATATCTAGAGTTCTCTAAGCATTTAGGCTTCTTTATGTTTCTCTGCCTTTATTCTGGCTGTTCCCATGGCTAAATGCCTTTTCCCCCTTTTCTACACTGCAGACAGCCACTCGACTTTTGAAGAGCACCTTCTGTGTTCCTCACATTGTTCCAGGCACTTGGAAATAGTGAACAAATCAGATAAAAACCTCTATCCTGTGAAATTGAAATTCTAGTGTGTGTATGTTGGGTTAGGGATGGAAAACAAACAAGCAGTTATGTATGTCAAATGGTGGTGTCATGGACAAAAGCAAAACTAGGCAGGGGGATGGGATGTACAGAAGGCCTGGTCAACTCAACCATAGCTAATATTTGCACAACCATTTGTGGTAGGGGGGATACTGGGGATTGAATCCAGGAGTGCCCTACCACTTAGCTACATCTGCAATCCTTTTTATTTTTTATTTTGAGACAAGGTCTTGCTAAGTTGCCCAGGCTGGCCTAGAACTTGCAATTCTTCTGCCTCGGCCTCCTGAGAGGCTGGGATTATAGGTGTGTGCCATCATGCCTGACTGCATGATCATTATTAAGCAACCTTTTCCTCATTTAAGCATTTCCAATGTTATCACATATTTTTATAATCATATGGTATTCAGTGACCCTAGGTTAGTAATATTTTTAGCTCCATTATATTGATAAGATACTGAGACTTAGAGATGTAAATCTCATAGCCAGGAGGGGTAGATTGGTATTTAAACCCTGAACTGAAGCCTCTGCTCCCAACCATTGTCATTCACCAAGCCTCACTACAACTCTCTAAAGTCAGAATTATTCCTTTTATAGTTGGAAAAACTGAGTTCAGAGAGGGGAATGGATTTACCCATGGATGCACAGCCAGTGAATGAATTTGAACCCAAATCTATCCAACACTCAAGGCTATGCCCTTCTGCAAACCTTGAGGTTTGCAGGGCTCTCTGGGTTTATCCACCTTTATATTTGCAGGCTCTATCTAGGCAAGCTACCATTTAAAGCCCTTGGTTCTCCCCCTTCTCTTTGCACTAGTGGTTCATATGTAACCTTCAGATACTCACAGCCTGTCTGTCTCCCCTTCTCCTTTGGCCATCCCTTGGGCCTAACAGAGGGACCTGGATAATAAGACCACATAATTTCTGAAAGTAAGTTCAAGAAATCTGGGCAGGGAATTCTGGGGTCCTGGGTACCTTGGAGTGTGATCTAGAAGGGATAGGCCAAAGATCCCAATGGACATGGCTCCTTGACCCCACAGATACTTTGATTTATGGGGAGGGGCCCCTAAAGAGTGGGGCCCAGTGTAGGGGCCTCTGTTTCTCACTATAGCCTATGATATTGAGGCTTGTAATAGACTGGGCTCCAAGATCCTCTTCCTCTCTTTCCTGAGCTAGCTCCTGCCTTGCAGTGAAGGGAGTATCTGTGGGGGTGTGCTATGGGACTAGGCCTTCAAGATCTTTGGCTACTCAGGAATGCTTCCTTCACAGTAAACCCTGGATATGCACATAGATTTTTAGGGCATTCTTTTTAAAAAATATTTTTTAGTTGTCAATGGACCTCTATTTTATTTATTTATATGTGGTGCTGGGGATCAAACCCAGTGCCTCACACATTGCTAGGCAAGTGCTCTACCACTGAGTCAACAACCCCAGCCCCTTAGGGTATTCTTTGTAGTATTTTGTTCTGAGTACTCTCAGGATACTTATCTTCATTTCTTAGTATCTTTGAACAAATTGTATATTTAATGTGTTCTTCCATTAGAAAATTTAGAAAACCTTGGAAAAGTAGAGGAGAAAAGCATTATGCATAATTACAACATAGAGAGGCAGCCACTCTGAACATTTGGTGTATTTCCCTCATTCTTTGCATTTTTTCATGTATTTGAAATGATTTTGCACATGTGATATTTTTCTTGTTTTTCTCATTTGCACATTTTCCTATGTAATTGCATATTCTTCCTCACTGTCATTTTTAGTATTGCGGATATGCTATGATGTACTTAAGTATCCTCTGCATGTGGGGCATAAAAGTGGGGCCCATTTTTTCATTGATTTAAGTTATGCTGCAGTGGGCTTCCTTATACATACAGCTTTAAGGGAACTTACAGCTTTTAAAGAACTGACCTTATATAGGAACAATTGTATCCAGCTTATTTCCCTTTGTAGATGGACCCTGTTAGGGTCTGATCCATTCTTGTAGTATTTCATTCATTCATTCATTGAATCTAACATGTTCACCTTGTATATCTGTAAACCCAACCCTGAGAGCTGGAGTTATGAGCAGGAATGAGATACAGCCCTGGACTGCCAAGAATTCCCAGTCTGCTGGGAGAGTTGGGCATGAAAATGGACAATTTTGGAACAATTTGATCCTGGTTGAGATGAAGCAAGAATAGTCTACTGTGGGAGAAAAGAGGAGGGGCTCTTAACCCATCCTGAGGACATGAACATAAGCTTCCTGGAGGAGGTGGTGCCTTTGTGAGTCATAGAGGATGAATAGGAGTTGGCTGGAATAAGAAAAGAAGCTTCAAATTAAACACAAGTTGAGCTAGGTATGGTGGCACACACCTGTAATCCCAGCTACTCAGGAGGCTGAGACAGGAAGATCATAAGTTTGAGGCCAGCCTGGGCAACTTAGCAAGATCCTGTCTCAAAATAAAAAAAAAAAATCAAAAGGACTGAGGATGTGGCTCAGTGGTAAAGTGTCCCCTGGATTCAATCCCCAGTACCACGAAAACAAAACAAAATAACCTTATTTGTTTTGATTGCTTTTCCAAGTCCCACCAAAATATGAGTAAAGGAGTAAAACAGAAACATGTAAGGTTTTGGATGCTGACCAGAAGTAAATTATTTCACAAGGAGGACCTAGCAATGCTCAGAATTCAGAGGTACTATACACTTCAGAAAGCAGAGTAAGGTACGGACCCAAGAATAGAGGAATGTAGGCAGTCTGTTCCTCCTGGCTCTTCCCCAATCCCATCCAGTCAGGGACTCCCTCCACCTGCAGCCCCATTCCTGCAGATGGAGGTTGATTCTCTGGAGAAATTGAAGTTAAGAAGCTTTGGGCTTGAGGACAAAAGGCACAGTGAAAGATGGAGTAAAACAGGACTGCAAGCAAAGGGGTTTGCAACCTGAAATGATAAGGCCCCAACCTCTTTCCATTCCCCCATTTTCAGGACACCAAAGTCAGGAGCACACAAGAGATCAAAGGATTATTCTCTAGGGAAACTGAAAGACCCCAGAAAAAAGGCCTCTAAGAGATGACATTTGGGAGTCTCCCAACAACAACAACAAAAACAGGCCTTCAGCTCAGTAACCCCCTAGTGAAGCTCACTTTTTAGCAAGTTCCACCTGCACCCAAAGCTGCTACACAGTTTGTAGTGCTCTGGGAACTGATAGCCAAGGATCATCAACCAGAGATCCTTAAGTTATGTGTATTTTATGTAAACTAAACCTTAATACTATTGATGTGGGGTTTTTTTAATTTTATTTTTTTGCAGTACTGGGGATTGAACCTAGGGGTGCTTACCACTGAGCCATATCCAAAGCCCCCCCACACACTCTTTTTTTTAAAGTTTATTTATTTATTTATTTTTAAATCTAGCAGTCCTTTCTTTTTGATAGAATTTTTAAAATATTTATTTTCTAGTTATTGGTGGACACAACATCTTTGTCTGTATGTGGTAGTGAGGATCGAACCCAGGCTGCACGCATACCAGGCGAGCCGCTACCGCCTGAGCCACATCCCCAGCCCCCCCCCCTTTTTTTTTTAAATTTGAGACAGAGTCTCACTAAATTGCTTAGGGCCTCTCTAATTTGCTGAGGTTGGCCTTGGACTTGCAATCCTTCTGCCTCAGTCTCCTAAGTCACTGAGATTACAGGCATGTTCTACCACTCCTGGCTACAAGTGATATTTAGAAAACACTTCAAATTCTAGGCAGCCAGAGATTATCAGATAGTCCAAAGCCATTTAGGAAGACCATCAACCTGAAGAACAGATGGAATTACCAAACAAACGGAAGTAAGGAACTGGAAGGGATTGAGGTAATGAAGGAAGGAGAAGAAACCTGGGAAATTAAAAACAGAGCCAAAATAAAAAATAAATCAGTAGAATCAGAAAGTAAAAGGTAAGGAGATATCCTAGGAAGCAGAATAACAAGATAAAGAGAAAGACAACACAAGAGAAAACAGTTGAGAAAATTTGAGGATCAATTGAGGAACTCTACCACCTAGCGATAGTAGTTCCAGAAATAGAAAATGGAGGAACAGCAGGAAGAAAATTTTCAAACACATAATACAAGAATTTTGCTTAGAACTGAAGGAATGAAAACTCCTGCCAAGTACCCAGCAAGATAGATAATACAAAGGCCCATGCCAAGATATGCCACTGTGACATTCTGATACATGGATTTTTTTTTTTTTGTACTGGGGATTGGTCCCAGAGGTGCTTTACCACAGAGCTACATCCCCAACGATTTTTTATTTTGAGACAGGGTCTTGCAAAGTTGCTTAAGGCCTCGCTAAGTTGCTGAGGCTGGCCTCAAACATGTGCTCCTCTGTCTTAGCCTCCTGAGTCACTGGGAATATAGGTGTGGGCCACCATGCCCAGCAGAATACCAGGGATGAAAGAGAAGATCCTAAAATCTTCTAGAGAAAAATAACTGCATCACATAAAAAGGATCAAGAAAAAATAATGTTGGATTTCTCAACAGCAGTGCTGGAAGCTAGGAGATGATGGAGCAGTTTTTTGCAATATTATGAGGGAAAAGAATTTCCAACTAGAAGTCTATACTCAGTTGAATTATGAATCAGGAGTGAGGGAATGATAGAGACATTTTCACACATGGAAGGTCTAAATATTTTATGTCCTATGCCTCCTTTCTTAAGAAACTTTGGAGAAAGTCCTCCAGCAAGATGTGGACATAAACTCAGGGAAAAAAAGTCACAGAAAATAGAAAACAAGAAGTACAACATAGAAGAGAGGTGAAAGGAATTCCCATATGATGGAGGAGAATGTCTTAGGGTAAGACCTGGTTAGACCTGAAGAGCAGCCATTTTTTTTTAGTTGTAAATTGGCACAATTCCTTTATATATTTATTTTTATGTGGTGCTGAGGATTGAACCCAGTGCCTCATACATGTTATGCAAGCACTCTACCACTGAGCCACAACCCCAGCCCCGAGCAGCCAGTTTTGAGCACAGCAGAAGGATTGATATTTCTAAGGGGAAAAATATGAACTAATGGATTACTTGATGTATCACAACATATTTTTTAAATTTATTTTTTAGTTGTAGTTGGACACAATACCTTTATTTTGTTTATTTGTTTTTATGTGGTGCTGAGGATCGAACCCAGGGCCTTGCACATGTGAGACAAGTGCTCTACCACTGAGCCATAAACCCAGCCCCATGTCACAACATATTGAAAAGAGAATTGCCTTTCTGACAGAATCTGGGGAGCAGTTGATCATTTGATAAAGAGAACTAAGCAAACAACAACAACAACAAAAATAGTGATCATTAACAGGGAGAATAAAAAATTACAGTCCCCAATACCACAAAAAGTAAAGATTGTATGGGAAAGGAAATACAATTATATATGATATGATTTATCCATTACAAGTTGACCATTCCTAATGCAAAAATCTGAAATCCAAAATGCCCCCAAATTCCCATCTTTGAGCAGTGACATGATGCCATAAGTGGGAAATTTCACTCCATGAAACTTTGTTTCATGCAGAAATTAGTTAAAATTTGTGTGAATTATCTTGCGTCTGTTCATAAGGCATTTATAAAACATAAATGAATTTCATGTTTAGACTTTGGTCCTATCCCCAAGATACCTCATTAACTATATGCAGTTATTCCCAAATCAGGAAAAATCAGAAATCTGAAACACTTCTGGTCTTAAGCTTTTTGGATAAGGTATACTCAACCTGTGTTAGTATCTATGCAGACATTATAATGTAAACCACCAACATTGATTTAATTCAGACTTTGTGATGTAAGTCTAATGGTGGAATGAGGGGAGGGCACATGTGTACCTGCATGACAACTGGAATGAATGAAAATGGTCACCATTCTGTAATGCATATAAAACAGCATTTAAAGACTCATGGTGGTGGTAGTATGCATGAGAAGGTTCTAATATTGTACTGCACAGTAGGAATTCAGGACATAATTTAGAAAACTGAAAAAAATATTAGGAAATAAATTGGCATGTGTGTTCTTTAGAAATGAGGGGGTAAATACTGAAAAAGCAGTGAAAAGAATTGGAAAGGGATCCATCGCCTTTGAGAGTGGCCACTGGGAGTGAGGAAGGATATAGCAGGGAATTGTGTTTTTCCTTATAATCCTGCAGTGTTATGTGACTTGAAATTCTATAGACATGTGTTACTTTGGTAAAAAAAATAAAATTAAGCAAGCATGTATGAATGTGAAACAGTTAATTCCACTATTATGTTTCAAAAAACATGAAAATTTAAAAAAAATAAAATTAGAAAAGGACACACAAGGTCTGGGGGATAGTTCAGTGCCTAGTATGTGCAAGGCTCTGGGTTTGACTCCCAGTATTATAAAATAAATAAAAATAAAAAAGAAAGAAACAAAGAAAAAAGGACACACAAGCCAGTCATGGTAGCATGTGTGCTTGGAGTTCCAGCTATTAGGAAGGCTGAGGCAGGAGGATCACTTGAATCCAGGAGTTAAAGGCTGGCCTGGGAAACACAGTGAGACCCCATCTGAAAAACAAAACAAAGCAAAAGACATATAAGATAAGGCCAAAAATGAATTAGTGATATGAACACATATTTTAGGAATATGAAAAGTAATTTAGAAAAAAATTACTTAAAAAGTTAAGATCCTTTACAATATGACTTTTAAAACCATGTTCATGTATTACTTCAATACAATTAAAAATCATTTAAAAACAAATAAAACTTTAAAAAATTAAATAAAGAGGGTCAAGTGTGTTCCAGAGAGCAAATACTAGGTGTGCTCAAAAGGCAGGGGGAGGGTAGAGTGAGAGATTTAAGAGTTTTATTGAGGCAGAGCTTGATCTCTGTGTGTTTGAAGAAGTTATTGAATGTTCAAAGCAGGAGAAGTACATCAACTGATTTGTGCTTTAGAATGTTCCTTTCTCTCAGTCCTGATGAAAAAGGAGTTGTTCATGGAAGACACATGCAGTCAGCTTGGGAGGGAAGATGCCTGGCTACTGAGGGCTGGTTGTCAGCTTTTGGAGAGAACTGCATGATCCCTGGGCCAGGGTACCTCTTTTCTCAGGACACTCTTGGGAAGATCTTTGTTCACAGTTGCCCTTCAAGTGTGTGTGTGTGTGTGTGTGTGTGTGTGTGTGTGTATGTGTGTGTGTGTGTGTGTGTGTCTCATGCTCTCTCTCGCGCGCGTGCGCGTGCACTCTCTCTCTCTGTCTCTCTCTTTCAGTACTGGGATTGAACTCAGGGCTTCATGCATACCAGGCAAGTGGTCTATCTCTGAGTCACATCCCCAGGCTGTTTTCATTGACGTCCAACCTCTTTTCTGTTGGACACACAATCTGTGTGTGTGTGTGTGCGCGCACACGCGCACGTGCACGCGCACGCACATGTGTGTTAGCAATCAAACACAGGGCCTTACACTCATGAGGCAAGTGCTTTCCCACTGAATCACACCCTCATCCCTGGACACATGATCTTTTAGACACATTGCTCAAATCCTGGCTTGAAGACATCTGTCTCATTTGGGTGCCTCTGCATATCTTGTTTCTGATGCTTTTGTTTTGTTTAATTAGTTTAGCTTTCAGAAGACAACTTTGTATCTAATTCCAGGTTCTTGGGGAGAGGTACCATGTTGTTCACCCAGTTGTTGTTTATACTTGATTTGGAGAATCAAAACTGGAGCAGGGAATCTAGTCTGCAGGCAAGGACAGAAACTCCAGTGTGGCATCCTGAGAGCCTCTAGTCTTTTCAGCTGTTCTGCATTGTCATCTCTGTAAGTTCCCTAAAAATTCAGGAACTGTTGAGATTCTGCGATTTATTCTTCCATCTTCAGATTGCCTCTCAGACCTGGAAGCCATAACATCAAAATTCTTGGGCAGAATACATGCCCAAGTTTTTGGCTCAGAAAATACAGTTACTATACCCAATGGCCTCAATAAATTACTGTTTATTGAGCATCACTACTGAGCATGGGAATGATAAATCCAAATCATGAGAATCTTGGGGTCTTAAGTGGCCTTTTATTAGAAGGCTTTGGGGATCAGCAGGAGAAATTGATTTCTTCTACTTACATGGATAACAAAAGGGGATTTGGTCCCTAGGTCTTTGCATTTCTATATGTGGACAGCTGAATCTAGTTGATAAAAGAGATAAACCTGGGGTTCTGAAAAAACTAAATTTTAAAGTCTGAAGGTTACTTGTAACTTAACTAACATGGCCCTATCATTTTGTAGATGAGGAACCAAGGTTCAGAGAGAATTGATTTGCCCAAGTCTACGCTGTCAGTTAGGGAGTGAGTCATAAATCAAACCCAACTTCTTTCTACCAGTCTATTCTGCCTTCCAGAATAGTGGCCCAGCTTCATGAAGTAGAAGGTAGATTGACCATTTGGCAGGGCATTGGCCCATGAAGAGGGGTAGGATAGCACTGCATTGATGATTGTTGTCTATTTGTAACATACTAAATGCATAAAGAATGATAGACCTCTCAGGTGAGCTGTATCCCTACATTGAGAGTCATATGGTGCTGTCGTCTTCTCAAACTAATAAGAATCAAACTACAGTAAGAATTGGCTACTTCACACTGCATTGTGGCCTGGAGCTCTTTCTCTTCTTCACTATCATCTTGAGAACTGTAACTGTAACTCCCAATGCTTTGGGAGCAGAGGTATATATCTGAGAGTCTCTCAGAAGAATGAATGATGGAGAGGAAGGGTCTGTCAATACCTCTGGCTTGATACTGGGGAACGAAGTGGTATTGAGCTACTGGTACAGTGAAATGTGGTAGGAGCCTGAGCTTTGGGGTTCACTACAAACTCCTCTAGTTGTGTGACCTTGGGCAAGTCACTTCAGCATCTCTGAGTCTCAGTTTCATCATCTTAAAATTGGAAGATTAATCCCGACTTTGTATATCAAAGGAAATAATTTATGAAAAGAGCCTAACACTGTACCTGGTAAATTGTAAGTGCTCAATGATTGTTTGTGACGATGAAGAAGGTGATTTTATACATTGCTTAATCCCTAAAATGAATGTGGGCAAGTGGCCAGTCCATGAGCTTCTTGATGAGTTGTCTTTCCAGGTTAGGGCCTAGTAGATTAAATAAATGTGTGCTGGGTTTGGGGGTAAGTGGGTAGTGAAGAGATCAGCCTATCTAGAGCAGAGGGTTAGTGTTAGGGACAGAAGTTGAAAGGCTCAGCCTCTATTCTGAGGGCAATTGGGAAGTCATTGAAGGGCCCCTCAGACTTGGTACCTGAGAATAATTGGGCCAGGCCTCAGAAGCAATCTTGCTACTACAGAGTGAGATAGAAAGTTTTAATAAAGGTATTCCATGGCTCTGCTCCTATGTTCCTTTGGGGGCTTAAATGATTAAAAGTTGGTGTCACTGTTATCAGATGAGCATGCACTTGTGCCAGATGCTGTTAAGCCTCAAAGCCACACCATAAAGGGAGGGATTTTCACCACTGCCCCCACACCCACCCCTTTTACAAGTGAAAAAACTGAGGCTTCATGTGGTGAGGTGACTTCCCCAGGATTATATGGCTGGGAAACAGTCAAACTGGAAGTGCTGTACTCACCTGACACCCTGATGCTTACCTGCCCCACCTCACTCACGGGGCCTCCATTCACCCTTTCAACAGATGCTCTCTCTCAAGCTCCATCTCCCTCCCTGTGTATCCTTTTGTCCTTTGGCACTCAGCATAGTTAAAGATGGGACTTCCTGCCACTAGTCATATCTTGGCTCTCTCAGCTGAGGAAAGAGCCTATAATGTGTTTACCTCTGTGTTCTTTTACAGCCCAGCCTGGGAGAGGGCAGGAGGCCTGGGGTAGAGGGAGGATGAAGACTACCAGGGGGAAGAGGAAGACAAGTTCCCAGACTGTCTCATTTCCATGGTCCCTGGCCCTCCTCCCCTTCCCTACCCCCAGTTTACCAGCTCCTCTTCCCTAATTTCCCTTACACAGTACATGTCCACACACAGACACACACAAGTACATGAAGAGTCGAACACACACGGGTACCATCTCTCTCTCTCTTCCACACAGACACACACATGCACACAACACACACACACACAAACACACACACTCATACATTCCTTTTAGGGAGGAGTAGCTGGAGGGGAGGGGAGTGGTTCACATTTCACTCATTTCCTTGCTTCCCTCAGAGCTGTCCCCCACTGCATTCTCTTCTGTTGTGCTCCCTTTGTCTCTGAGGGGCCTCACAATGAAGAAGGCAGACCAGTGTAGTAGAAAGGAACCCAGCAGCTGACTCATTTACCCCCTTGGCTCCATTCTCTTCATCCGGAAAATAAGCAGGTTGGGCCAGGCAATTGGCAAAGCCTCTTCTATGTTGTTAATAATACCTGGCATTTGTCTACTGGGTTCCAAAGGGCTTAATCATCCCAACAGCTCTGCAAGGATCGACCTCATGTTACAAATGGGGAGACTGAGGCTCAGACTCAGAGAGGTGAAGTGACCTGCCAGGTCAAGGGGCTGGTAAGTGGTAGAGCCAATATCTGAGCCTAGGTCTCTATGTTTAAAGCTCAGGCTTTGCCCCTGCCCACAGCTGCTGGCTGCTTATTAGGCCACTCCAGAGAAAATCACATTCCTCACCATGACCCATTAGGCCCCACTGCTGTTGATTTATGGGTACCTCTTTGATCTCACCTCTGACCACCCTTCCCTTGCTCACTCCACCCCAGCCTGTCTTCCTCCATGTTCCTCCAACTGGCTAGGCACTCGTCATCTCAACCATCTCACAGCCTTTGCACCTGCTATTCTCTCTGCATGAATGGAATACCCTTTATCTCATTTCCATCAACATGCATTAGGCCTCAAGGGCACTACATAGGGCAGGGGAAGAAAGCAGAAAGCACATGTTGACTGTGTTTTTTTTTTCTTTCTGTTTCCCTTTCAGATCTGATGGTGAGAATTCCAGAACTGTCAGGTCAGTACCTCCTTTCTTTAGTAGTAGTTGGGAAATTGGGCCGGGCATGGGGTGGGAGCCTCTAATTTCTTACTTTGGGATCCATGGGCAGGGATAGGGACCAACTCCAGGGTTCTTTCCCCATTAATATTAGGGGTGGGTGTGGAGCAGAGTGGAGTGGGAGGGCAGGGTGAATGTGGCAGGTCTTGGGAGGGGGTTGTAGACTGTTCTTCAGTTTTTCTGACCCTAGCTGACTCAGGGGCTTGGCTGAACACTTCAGGGGCTCATAGGAGCTGGCCAGATATGAAAGCTGATCTCCGGAGAGATCAGCTCTGGACCTGGGACCTTTACCACCTTCTCCTCTCAGGAGAAGAGGGTATGATGAATGTAGGGCTTACCTAATTTAGTGTTCTTGTTCCTACCCTGAACTATGTCAGCCCTGAGTAGTGGGATTTAGGTGGACTTTGGATATGACACATCCTAGACATTAGAAAAACATATCATTGTGACAAGTAAACTTTTTTTTTTTTTGCTTGGTTAAAACGTTTATAAGATTCAGTAAGTTTTAAAGGTAGAATCAATTGCCACTTGAGTAGGCAGGAGGAAAATTGGGATAGAGGCAAGGGCTCTTTGTGTATTCCCCAGGCTTCAACCATCAGAAACCTCATGAAGGCAGAAGTGTCAAATATAAGGATTATTTTGGGAATGATGGGGGGCTCAGGATAGGGCCCAATCAGTCTTAGCTTCCAGGCTATGGACTATGGGATGGACCTCTGAGATGAGATGGGTCCAGGCAGCCAGAGGCACAGGATGGGGACAGTTAGTCCCAGCCAGGGCTACCACTAGCATATATAGCACCTTTGTGAAGAATAGAAAAAAGATGTCCCTTTCAGGAGCATCCCTTCTGATTGGGATCAATTGGAAAAAATGTTCCTTTACCTCTGAGCCATCTCACCAGGCTTCCCAGCTTCGTGAGCATAGCAAAGGTTAGATATCAGCCCCCACTCATGCCGTCTTGGCTGTTACCCCTTGTGTAGGGCACAGTTTGCCCAGCCATATGCAGCAGTTCAGGTCCTGTCATCCAGACAGTGGATATGGGCTGGAGGAAGAGGATGCCAGCACACAGACAGAGATATAAGACACCTATCCTAGCGTCCCAGGCAGGGGTTCTGTGTTGAACACATTGGGCCAAGGTCAGAGCTGTGGGATAGACACACAGTGAGGTCAGTGTGAAAGCAGGGGGAACATGATGGACACAATCAGCCCTGGTGTCCAGGAAAGGGGTATATGGTGAGCTATAATTAGTCCCAGCATGCAGCCAAGGAGCATGGCATAGGCACAGCTTGTTCTAGCACTTAGGAAGGCACTTGTCTGGAAAAGGACATGGATCTCACCATCCCATTATGGATTTGGGAAAAGGTAACCTGAACTGACCTTGAGCCCAGGGCTCCTAATGATGTGCCTGCTACTTGTTGAGGAATCAGCTTCAGGGTGCCTCTGGTTCTTACCTCTTCCTGCCACGGGAGTTTCTGAGATCTATAGCTCAGGGTATTTAATAATAATCATAATCATAAGTCATGTGATGACTTATGTTGGGCCTTTACGACTTACAGAAGTTGTCATGAACTTTCTTTTGTTTGATCCTCCCAGTGACACTGTAGGTGGAACCTGGGCTGGCCTTATCAGTGTTTTACAGTTGAAGAAACTAAGGCTCAGGATGGTTATGGATTTTTGCCTATAGTCACACAACTAATATGTGGCTGAACCAGGATTCAAACCCAGGTCTGCCTGGCATCAAGCCCACAGCCCTGCCCACACAATCACCGTGGGAGCTCTCAACAGCCTTACAGATAATAATAATCATCCTCATCCTCATGCTAATATTAGTAATCATAGCAATTATCATTGATTCCTCACACACTAAGAACTCTGAATATGATCTTATTTAGTGCTCACAGCAGCCCTATTAGGCATGGATTCTGATTCCTGATTTACTGATGAGGAAAAGGAGGTTGTGAGAAGGTTAATGCCTTGCCCAAGGAAAGAAGAGTAATGGGCAGGATGGCATTTCTCTGATTCAGACCTTGGCTTTCTGGCTCTAAAGCCAGTGTTGGTTTTTCTAATACTTGCTTCTTGGGCATCCATCCTGGGTGCTTGGTCAAGGAGACTATAGAGGCTTTTGGGACTCAGCAGGTAGGGAAGTAAGGGTCAAACCTGGGCCACAGGAAGGACTGAAACAATAACATTATGGGGCAAGATCTTGCAAACATGGTGGAAAGATTCTTTACCTGGGAACCAGGACTGTATAGGACCTTCTAAGGATGCTCTCAGGCCCCATGTGTAAATTCCTGAGTTTACCACAGTTAGGGGTCAGGGAGGTCTTCTGGAGATAGATAAATAGATAGATAGATAGATAGATAGATAGAGATACACACACACACACACACACACACACACACACACTCTCTCTCCTGGAAATGGAATTAGTGTGCATAGGAAAGCAAGGTGTATGTTTAAGGACAGGGAGCAGTCATTTAGGCTGAAACAGAAGATTTGGGCAGGAAAAAAATTAAAGTTCAGAACTGTGGTCAAGGATGGGTCACAGATACTTTCTATCATTGGGGGGGAGCTGAGAAAGGTTGGGGAGAGGTTAAGCTCTGTAGCATAAAAAAAAAGGTAGAAACTTTGGATCCAGGCAGAGGGCTCCATTTTTGGCTAGGTTGCTTTCTAGTTATGTGATTGGACAAACCTGTTTGTCCCTTAGAACTCATTTCCTCATCCAGTAAGTATGTGTGTGTGCATGTGTGTGCATGTGTGTGTGTACACACAGAGAAGGGTTAGAAGAAACACCAAGGAAGCGAGACATGATGGCATCTGTAATTTGGAAAGTTGAGTAAGGAGGAGCACAAATTCAAGGCCAGCTTGAGCAACTTAGCAAGCCCCTCAACAATTTAGTGAGACCCTTTCTCAAAATAAAAATCACAAGGGGATGTAGCTCAATGGTAAAGCACCCCTGAGTTCAATCCCCAATACCAACAAAACAAAAACAAAGAAAAAGAAAAAGTAAAAGAAACACCGGAGAGAGGGGCTAGGGCTCTGCTGTTGTGAAACCTGCACAGCAAGGAGTGAGCAGGATAGGTGGACTGCAAACCACCTAAGGCAGGGCCCAGGCCTGAGGGCTTCTAAGTATTGGGTGCCAGAGGAAGTGTAGAGTCTAATTAGAGCTGAACAGCTGGTGATGGGGGAGGGCAGTGGGCAGAGTTAGGTGCTTGGACTTCCCATAGATTCTAGAATAGTTGTCAGACATAAAGTCACCTTAAGCCAAAGTCTAGAGAAGAACTGGCCCTGGCTCAGAATCACAAAGCCTGCTTCCTAGCTTTGTGCTCTTTGAAGGCACTTAACTTCTCTGGTCCTTAGTTTCTCTTTGGTAAAATGGGAATGGTAATTCTGACTTCTCTGAGTTGATGAGAGAACTTAAAGCAGTGCTCAGCATAAAACAGTGGCTCAAGGAATTGCAGTGCCCTCTGTCCTTCCCTAATCCAATCCATTGTTTTATGTTGTAGAGTCAAGCGGAAAAAATATGGGGAAGTGCAGAACTTGAAAACAGACAGGGAAGGAGGGGCTTGATTGATCCCTTCACCAAAGATGACGGAGCCCAGTAGCCCAGTTCCAGCAGCTCCACTGGCAGGCAGTGAGGGGTCAGGCTGGAACTGGGGGTGGGGGGACCAGGCTGGGGTTGCTAGGCACGCAAGGATGAGAGCCGGAGGAGGTGGCCTGTTGCTAGGGAAGGAGGGAGGGGGTGGGGGAGCCACTGACACCCGCGGAGCCAGGGACGTCCCCATGGCAACTGGAGTCGCTGCAGTAGGGAGGAGAAGTGGGAGGAGGAGCCACTGCTGGCTCTATTCCCAGAGGAGGCCTCCCACTCTGGGCCTCAGTGCCCCCATCTGTCCAACCAGAGTTTGGATTAGATAATCTGGAAGATTCTTCCTTGTTTTGACCTCCTGGCAATCAGAGATGGCCTAGCCTTTATGGCCCTTCCATGGCTTTCCCCATTCACATGTCTAACATACCACCAGTCCCCAGAGTCACCCCAGCTGTGTCCAATTCTTCCCTCCCATGCTACTGCCTGTTCAACTCAGCCCAGCTGCCCACCCTGCCCAAGCTCTCTCTATTCCTACTGCTTCGTTTGCCTGGAACCTTGTCACTTATTGCTTGCTGAATGGCTGTTGAGGTGTGTACAGGGTTGGGGGGACAACTTCTGTACTGCTTGCTCTGGAAATCCTGCCCTGACTGCCATTACCTACCCTGACCACTTCTTCTCTCCTGGGCTTCTCTGGCCTCATAGGTCTGAGTCCCTCCTATTAGCCTTAGGAATTACTGCTGTAATTTATTGAGCAGCTTCTGAATTGGGCTCCACACAGTACACTTGACAGACTCAGCTCTTTCTAGTAAATTTATGGTGACATATTGTGAATCTCCATTTTACATATGAGACAATATTCTGAGAGCTTATGGGACTTGCTGGAGGTCCCACAGGTACTGTCTGGTGGAGCCAAGTATGGATTTGGCTCTGTATAATTGCTGCTACCTCAGGCTTGAGGTGGGGATAATCAGCAGCTGCAGAGCTTATTGAGTGATGGCTAAAGCTACTGTACATCAGGTACCATGCTGGGCACTTTACCTGCAGTCTCTCTTCTTCACAACAATCCTATAGGGCATATGGTGTTGTCATTTTACAGATGAGCAAACTAAGGCTTAGAAAATGAAAATAATTTATCCCATGGTAGAATTAAGGTAGGAATCCAAACCATCAGATTTATGATCACCACACTACCCTGGAGTTGACTCAGTTATGTTCCCGAGGCATAAACAGAGCATTCCCTATGTAGCAAGCCTGTGTTGGGCAATCCACAGGGGGAATGGAAGCAGGCAACCATGGTCCCTGCCCACAGGGAGCTCCCAGTCTGGGGTTGCTACAGACAGATGAGCCAGCTCTGAAAAGTTCATATGGGAGTGTGCTGATGAGGTGTATAGCCAAAGTGTAAGGACAAGAATCTGGAAGGGTCAAGCTGGATTCTGACAGTGTGATGGAGAAGGCAAGAAGTGGGGTGAGCTGGGGAAATTTTCCCAAAGCAGGTACCTTTCCAGGAAGCTTCAGAGGAGTGAGAAGGAGCAAAAGGTTCTTCTTCTCCTCCCTTTCCTCTTTGTGTTCTCCTGCCCCCGCCTGGCCCAGCCCCAGGAAGTGGGTGACCCCTAAGCTGGCTGAGTGCCTGGTTGGCACCAAAATAAACTTGCCTTCCCTCTCTTCCCCTCCCCTTGCCTCTGTCCCCTCTGTCCTGGCTTTAATTAGCAGCCCTGGGGATGAGTCACTTGGCAGCTGGGGAGGGAGGCTGTGCAGAGCCCAGTCAAGCTTCAACTCCTGCCCTGAGCCTTACGGGCAGTGCCACTGTGTTCATGTGTGTGGGTGTGCATCGCTGCATGTCAGAGAGGCTCTGTGTCAGTACGGCTGTGAAAAGTCAGGGCAATGTCGCATGCTGGCGTGTGGCCATGCACATCAGGGTATCTGCATACAAACATATCTGGTGGTTGCTGCATTTGTTTTGGCATGTGACTGAAAGTTAGTGTGTGACTGCGTGGCCATAGTATGTGGCTGTGGCAGTAAGTGTCAGGAAATGCGGGAGCTTTTGAATGAACAAACACAAATACCATATAATTGCATTTGCCCCTCCCAACATAAGTGTTCTATATGGGTTTTTGCTTATGCAAGCCCAGCACTTATATTCCCAATTTTCACTTGTCTTAGTCTGGGTACATTTTGCTGCAGGGAACAGAAGCCCACTCAAACTAGCTCAAGAATAAAGGGGGGCACTGTTGTGAGGCTACATCTCATAGAATCTAAGAACAGTAAATGAAGTACTGCCAGGTCTCTTGCCAGCTGGAAATGAGACCTGAATGTCAAGGACCAAGATTGCACTCTTACTCTCTGCATCTCCTGAGCCCATATCGTGTGTGTGTGTGTGTGTGTGTGTGTGTGTGTGTGTGTTTGTGTGTGTCTCACACACACAGCTTACCTAGTCCCTGTCATTTCCTTTTCATTTCTCTCTCTGTACCGGCTTCCTCTGCTATCACATGACTAACGTGGCTGCCAACTTGGAAGCTATGTGACCTTCCAGCTTCAGAGTCTACCCCATCTGACTGCACTGAGTTCATCCAACCAATTGTAATATAAGGCAGCAAGAGGCTATATGTCGGATTTGATTCTCTTTGAAGTGGGTGAGAGTAGAGAGGTAAAATACTCAACATTTAGTCAGGTGCACTGGTACACACCAGTAATCTCAGCTACTTAGGAGGTTGAGGCAGAAGGATCGCAAGTTGAAGGCCAGCCTCAGCAATTTAGCAAGATCCTGTCTCAAAATAAAAAGGGCTGGGGACATAGCTTAGTGGTAGGATATGTCAGGCCTTTGGTTCCATCCCTGCTACTGCCACATATACATAAAAAATACTTAGCACTTAGTGTTTCTTCTCCAGTGAGTACAGTTTTTATGTGTACACAAGTAAAGTCAGAGCCTGGGGAGGGGTATCCTGTTCAGAGGCCCAAAGTTGTAAGATTGCTCATCCACCAAAGTTTTAGTTCCTAATTTTTTGCAAAGATAACCTCAGCTCATTTTGTTTTCAAGTTCTTGAATTGTTTTCAAGTGCTCTTGCATCAAAATACGCGGTTTTAGCTAAAACTGTCTTCTTTTTACTTTTTTGTGTATTCTGGGAGTTAAACCCTAGGGCCTTGTGCATGCTAAGCATATGCTCCACCATTGAGCCACCCTGTCCTCTTATTTTATGTCAAAGTAACTTTTAAATACACAGTGAATATTATCATTGCTCCTGGTTTGTGGTGATTTTTATAGCCTCAGAACAACTGGCATAATGCTACTGATGGTAGCTGCTACCAAGATCTTGATTGCTTCAGGAATTTTTCTGTTTTATTAGTGCAGTCACTGAATTTATAATTATTTGTAGTATATAATTAAAAGCACATATTATCAATATTATCAGCTTGACGCTTCAGCTTATTTTTCCATTAATACAAACCCTGCAGTTTTTACATTAATTACAGAGGGTATTAATGACCCCTTAGACAAGTTTTCACCTATGAGTAAAGAGTTAGGAACCAGCTGTGCTACTAATAACTGGTCTCCAGACGCAAGGCCAATGCCCACAGCTCTGGCCTCACATCCTCTGACTGAGTCTAAGAGTCTTCCCACTACCTCCTTGGGGGCCTTCTGTTTCTGGCCTGGCACATAATAAATTGCTGTTGTTATTTTAATAAAAATGACCAATTTATTATTACTGTTAAAGCCATCTTCTGTATATAAATCGTAAAACTAAGTGGGAGAAATTATCCCAGACTCAGGGCAGAGTCTCCTTCAACTCCTCCTCCTCCTTTATTTTTATTGTGCCAAATATGAATAATCACTTTGATTCAGAAAATATCTACTATATTTCAGGCACTGTTAGGGAACACTTGACACACATTATCTTTAATCCTGTGGTTACCCTGCCAAGTAGGGGTGATTTACAGGTAGGGAAATGGATGCCTAGAGAGGTAAAGCAACTTCCCTGAAGTCATCCATTCATCTCTCCATTCATTTATTCCTTCATTCAAGCATGATTTATTGAGTACCTACAAAGTGCCAGTTGATATGATGGGATTAGTAGGGTAGTGAATAATAAATAGAGTGATGGACCCTGCTCTGATGGAGCACATAGTCTGGTCAGGAAACAGACAATTATCCACAATTATAGGGGAAGTATAGGGTGTCATGGGTGTACTATGGAAGTGTGTCCAACCCAGCCTGAGAGTCAGGGAAGCTTCTCCAAGCTGACATCCAAGCTTTGACTTGGAAGATGAGTAGAAGTTAGCCAGGGGATGGCGTGGCATGAGGCAAGGCAAAGTGGATGGCGTTGCAGGCCAGAACTGGAAGGAGTGTTTGGCACCTGCATTTATGAGGAACTAAATATGTGTAGTGAGATGGGGCTGTCATGAGAAAGAGTCTAGAAAAAGGACAGAAGGTACATTGGGAGGCTGGAACTGGGACCTCAGTCAGTTAGGCTTGGAGCCAGTGAGCTGCAGGATGCAGTGGCAGAGTTTCCATATTTCTTGGTGCCTGGAGACACTGTCAGCATGCCTGGCCCCAGGGTGCCTCTTGGGTGGGCTTGGTAAGTGTCAGTACTGGAGTCCAGGGTTCTCAGTGCCCTCTAGTGTCCATCTACCCATCCTGCACTCTCCACTTAATGTGTATTGTCTGTCTCCCACATGTACATGTGACTGGGTGCCCTATGCTGGGTGCTGGGAACACTAAGGGGTCATGCCCCTGTCCTCATAGAACTCCCAGCTGAGAAGAGGCAACAAGTATATGAACAGAAAGTGTCAAGAGAAGCTGGCCTAAAGAAGAGCAGGATGGAAGGACACCAGGGAATGACCCACCCTGCCTGGGGTGGGGTCAGGGCAGCCCAGAAGGTACAACCTGTAGCTGACTTTGAAGAATAAAGGGGGACTAACCAGGTGAGGAGGTGGCTGTAGGGGCCTGGAGGGCAAGCACAGTTGAAAGTGAGGCATGGAGCAGCATGTGGCTGAGAATTGGAAGCACTTCTGTCTGGGAGGAGCACAGGCTGAAGATAGGGGGAAGGCTGCGACTACCTGGAGGTGGGAGATAAGAGCTAGCTCACAGAAGGTTCTAGGATGCCTGCCACTGGGTCATTCATTAGGCACTTAGTGCATGGAATCTTATGAGATGCTTCACAAGCTGGACATAGTGGTGCACACCTGTAATCCCAGAGACTCTGAAGGCTGAGGCAAGAGGATAGCAAGTTCGAGACTACCCTGGCCAACTTAGCCAGACCCAGTATCCAGATAAAAAATAAAAAAGGGCTGGGGATGTAGCTCAGTGGTAGGGTACTGCTGGGTTTAATTCCCAGTACCTCAAAAAATAAATAAAAATTTAAAAAGTTAAAAAGATCCTTTGGGATCACAAATGTCTCTGAGGATCAAATGAAAGATAGAGACTGATATTTTCTCCTCAAAGAATAATATTTTTAATACAATTCCAGGGGTATCAGAGATACTCCTTTCCATGCCTATCTGTGAACCACAGGCTTCCAGAATGCTCTTAATATAAATAAGGAAACCCTTAGTATGGCCTCCAAGGCTCTGCATGATCTGGCCCCACCTACATCTTCAGTCTCACCTTGTCCCCTTTGGATTCCCCATTCAGCCACATAGGCTTCTTTGCGGTTCCTGGATGTAGCACCTCAGGTCATTTGCCTAGGTCCTTTCCTCTACCTGGAATGCTCTTCCCTTGCAACTGTCACTTTTTGCTTAGTTTAATTTTATTAGTTGGTAAATATCTGTTTCCTCTCACATGGATGGAAGTTTCATCAGAGCAGGACATTGTGTACCCTTAGTTAGTGCTATATCTAGCACCTGGCACAGTGCTTGGTCCATGGTATCTATTGAATAAAGAAAATGAAGGTTCCACCCATGCCCCTGTGACTGGGTCAAACTCCTTATCCTCAATTCCTTTTTCTCTTCAGCCTCCTGGGGCATCATCCCATGAGTCTACAAAACAGGCCCAGATATATTCAAATTCCAAAAGTGACTCCAGATTAAGGTGTCTTTTCCTAGAATTCTTTCCCCGTCCCTAAAACAAGCAGGCTACTCATGGTTCTCCCCATATCCCTGGGAAAGGAGTCAAACTTTTGGGTTCAACTTGAGACTCTTAGTGATGTACGTATTTCATCTCACTGAATCCTAATAAGAACCCATATGTTAAGAATTGCCATTCCTCTTCTATAGATGAACAAACTGAGCCTCAGAGGGGCTACCCAGTTAAAAAGTTGTAGAGCATGTTGATGTTTTGTCTTACCAGAGAGAGGAAGGGGCTTGCCAGAGGTCACACTGCATCAGCCTTAGAGGCAGGACTAGAATTCCTGTTTCTTAACTCCTGTCAAGCCAAGAGGAAAGTCTGGGACAGAGGTAAAGCCTGTAAGGTGATAACTGCAAATGGGCTCAAGGTGAGCTGCTGTGTGAGAGCTAGAAAAATTGCTCTCAGAGAGAACACAAAGCAGAGGCTGAGGCCAGAGCCCTGAGGGCTGGGCTTTAGAGGGTAGGCAGAGGGAGAGGAGGCCACAAAGGGCCCACAGATGCCAACCTTGCGGTGGTCCGGAGGGCCTGCCTTTCTCAGCAGCTTTGGCTTTCTGGAGAGGAAGCAGCTGCCTCGGCAGGGAGGCAGGAAGGCTGGCCTGTTGCCTGTCAGCTCCTATTTCTTCTAGATCACTGACCTTCTGGCCCCTCCCAGGGCCACCTTCTGCTCAAAACAGCCAGGGGCCTGGGCTCTGAGGCCATGAAAGGACAGGAGAGCTCTGAGCTGTATCTGTGGTCCTCTTCAGGAGCCTCACCTTCTTCAGACCCCAGTGGTTCTCTCCCTTACCCAGTGCCACCTATATGGAGGAGAGAGATTACTGTGGTGGGTAGGAAAGGAACCAGGGCACCTGGATCCTAGTGAGGCTGGCCCTGTGAACTTCAGTGAGACTCTGCTCCTCTATAGGCCTCAGTTGCCCATCTGTAGAATTAGGCTGGGCAACTTCCTTGGAGGAACAGACTCTTGATTGTGAATGGTGTGTCTTCTGATTTGTACTTTTCTCTTTAGGGAACATTTCTCTAGGCCATTCTAGAGAACAACACAAGAAAAAGTGAGAGTTTATTACAGTGGTAAGGAATATTGGCCAGGGCCCCATCTTGATATTCCAAATGGGTGATCTGAATTTTACTTGATGTGGAGTGTCCCAGAATACCTCCTAAATATAGTCTCTTTAACCATGCTAAAAATTAGGATGTTTGTGAAAAGCTTCTATTGAAAGATTTCTGTATTCACAGTGAAACAGCCAAGGGGACATATTCCAGATTTGGGAGTGGCCAAGCTAGGTCCTGATCTTGTGGTTCTGCCCCTGGTACTGAACCTCTCTCCATCTCCGCTTTGTCTACAGAAGAGACCTAGTGACACAAACTTCTCAGGGTGCTCTGGGAAATTCCAGTGGAGGTGCACATAGGGGGCCCAGCTGAGGTTTGTTTTGCCATAAGAAGTAACGAGCTCTCCAAGCTGCTTCCTCTTAGGAGGAGTTCCCAGCTCTCCTGGGGGAGCAGTGAAGGAGCAAAGTTTCCAGTTGCAGCCTGGCCTGCAGCCCAGCAGGCCTGGCCCCGCCTCCTTGGTTCCTCCTTCTAGGGAAGGGCTAGGGAGGAGGGGGTGGTGACACGGTGGAGGCACTGGCGGGCCAGGGGGGCCTGCCCTTGGGACAGGTCCAGACCCATGGAGCCCCCCGGGAGGAGCAGCAGGTAGGAACCTGGGTCCCATAGCCTGACCCCCTTTCTCCCTGCCCAGGCCCAGACCCAGTCCCTGGGCTGCTGATTCAGCAGCCTCCTAGCTTCCTGGTTCCTGGCTCCTTTCTTGGACTCTTGGAGGCCTTTGGCTTGGGGGAGGGAACCCGCTGGAGCAGGCATGGGCATCTGAGTGCCCAGCTCTGTAAGGCCCTTGGAGCCCCAAGCAACACAGTCTGTGGCCTGGGAGGGGTACGCTTGGTGGCTGCCCTGGCATGCTGGCCTGGCAGGCACAGCACTGCAGGGTTTCAGCCGCTCCAGCTGCTGAGATCCTCTGATACCAATATTCCAGCAGCCTAAGGATCTCCGAGTCTCAGATTCAGTAAGATATCAAGTCAAAGATTTGGGGTGGTGGCTGGCACAGAGATGGTACTTAAGAGACAGTCACTCTGATGATGATGATCATGATCCTGATTATTCTGGAGCCTCAGATAAGAGGTCTCAGATTCAAAGATTCTCTACTGTAAGGTTCTAAGATTTGGGCATCTTCAAATTCACAGCAAGTGAGAGAGTGGGCAGCTGGCCTGACCTGCAGCCCCATCTCCTAACTTTTTACTTGGGCTCTTGAATGGCCAGGCCCCGACTACAACCTGCTCTTAGGGAATTGGGGAGGGGGGCGCTGATTGACTCTGGCCAACTGGCCATATGCTGGGTAGGGCAGGGACCAGGCCCTTAGCCTTACTCCTTATTGTCCTTCTTCCTCCCCCTTGCCATTCTCTGGACTTTAATCTTGGGAAGAAGTAGGAGGTAGAGGGGCCTTTGGACTCTGCACTGAGGGGTGGGGGTACAGCAGCTGGGGGGGTGGCATGTGGGCCCTGCCTTGGGGTGGGGGGGCTCAGCACTGACCTTGGAAGCACATACTCCTGCTTGGAACCTCTCTGTCCTCTGCCTTGCCTGGGCTCTACCCGCCTACTCAGCCCCTAGTCCTAGTCCTATCCTGTCACCAAGACCACCGAGACCTTGTCAGCCTCCTCTGCCCTCACCCATCCTCTGCTCTGGCATTCTCTGTCACTCCCTGTCTTCTCTCTGTGTCTTTTGTCTCACCCTTTCTCTGTCTTCCTCTTTCTCCTTTTCTGTCTCTTTCAGTTTCTCTCTGTCTCTCTCCCTCTGCTCCTTCAGTGTTTCCTCCTTCTCTCACCCCCACCTGGGTTCTTCCCCCTCTTTGGGACCAGAGCCTCTCCTTTCTCCATCCTCCCCTCCCTTCCTGTGAGGGGTCTTCTATAAGGGGAACCCCCCCTATAACTTTTCCCTTTCTTTCATCCCCCCTTCCTCCTCCCCTCCTCCCAACCCACGTGGCGTCTGATGTGAGGAGGGCTCCTTTCCCCCTTCCCTGCTGTGGTGTCCCAGCGTCTCTCAGTGGCCCAGGTCCCCATGGAGTCACCTGGAACACAGGAGGCCCAGCCGGCTCTTTCGTCTCTACTGCCCCCTGTTGTCGTTGTGTTCTGTTTGTGGTTCGAGTGCCGTCCTCTCTTTCTTGACTTTGTGGTTTTTTTCTTTTTTCTTCCTTCCTTCCTTCCTTCCTTCCTTCCTTCCTTCCTTCCTTCCTTCCTTCCTTCCTCTCTTCCTCCCTTCCTCCCTTCCTTCCTTCCTTCCCTTCCTTTCCCTTCCTCCTTCTTCCTTCTCTTCCTTCCTCCCTCCCTCCCTCCTTCCCTGTCTTATCTTCCTTCCTTTTCCCCCTCCCCTCCTCTTCCATTCCCCATCCTCCATTCCTCCCAGCCTTCCCTTTTTCCGTCCCCCACTCACTCTCGCCTCCTTGTTCCCATTGCCCATCCTGCCTTCCCCTCCCTCCCTGTCTTTCTCTCTCTCCGTCTCTCTTTCTCTCTCTGTCTCTTACTGTCTCTCAGGTCCACAGCGTCTCATACTCTACACCAGTATTGCTGTCCTACTCAGGTCCTTGACTCCATGAAGCTTACCCCCTCAGGCAGGCTGGCAGAGAGCAGGTAAGAGCTAGACCCATCCCTCTCCCACTCCCTCACCCTCCCAGACCAATATGCAATATCATTGCCAGACCCTTCCCCATGTCCCTTAGCCCCTGGTGTGACTGTGGAATGGGTGTCTGAATGTCTGAGTAGAGTACCTGAGAGATCAGGTTAGCAGATCAAAGAGGACATGTAGAATTTATTTCTAGTTTATCCTTTTTAAAAGAAATCCTTCCCTAGAGATCTGCCCCAAATGGCAAAAGTGGTTCATTTCAGAATTTGTGACACCTGAGCTGTTCTGAAGTATGAATGGGAGTTTGCCAGTTAGGTAGACTTAGGTGTTTAGGCTCAGGGAAGAATCTACCCACACATTTGGAGGACATTGTTTCCAAGTTAATTAGAAAACATGCTTTATGTTTTCTAATTAGAATTCAACAAAAGGAAACATTAACGACGATATCAAAAAGACTAGACCTTTCCCCCATTTGAAAGTTTAAAATACTTGCATTAAAGAGGAAATTAAGAATGGAACTTATAGACTATTTAGAAGAAATGTCATCAGTGAGAGTATCATATACCAAAACCTATGGGATATGACCATAGGGATTCCAGAGGAAAATTTATAGCCTTCAATGCTTTTATTAGTGAACAAGGCAGAGTAAATTAAATGAACTAATTATTCCACCAGGAAGCTAGAAAAAGAACAACCAAAAGAAAACAGAACAAAGTAATTACTGTAGATAAAGCCCAAAATTAATGAAATAAGAAAAAAGATTTAATAAAGTAATAGGTAGCTTTTGAAAAGAACAGCAAACTAGGTAGACCATCCTTTAACAGATACGACTGAGAATAAGACAAGAACAATAATAAAATAAGGTATGAGGGAGGGGATTTAATCATGAATTCTGAGGCGATGAAAAAAATATAAGAAAATGCTTCGTGTGCTTTTATACCAATAATCATGAAAATTTAAATGAAGTTTGTTGTTTTCTAGGAAAATGGAAATTACCAAAATGACCTAAGGAGGGACAGAAAACCCAAATAGAATGGAAAAGGATAGAATAAATTAAAAAGTTGGTCAGTTTTCTCCTTGGAAATTGTACCAGGTCCAGTTGATATTTTAGTAGTCCTAGTATGATGGAAGTTCAATTGAGTCTGGAAAGGTCAGATAACAGGAAAACATGGACAGCTTTTCAGTTCATTCTCTAAGCCCAGCCTGGGCAACATAGTGGGATCTCATCTCAAAAATAAAATGGGGCTGGGGGTGTAGCCCTGGGTTCATTTCCCAGCACTGCAAAAACAAATACATACATACATACATATATACATACAAAACATAACACACATTAAAAAAACAACATTATAAAAGAGGCTAGTAACTAGAAAGGTTTAAACAAAAAAAACCCCCAAACTATAGCCTAATCTCACATATTAATAGAGCAACAAATATCTTAAATGAAAGATTAGCAAATGGAATCCATTAGGGTATTAAAAAAATATAGCTTGACAAATGAAGGTTTTCCAGGAATACAGGGATTGTTCAAAATTAGGAACTCTTATTGTAATTTATTATATTAAGAGATTAAAGATCATATAATCACCTTCATAAATACTGATAAATGATCTTTTAAAATTATACATCTATTCTCTTGCTACAATGGACTCGTTTGTTACACAGCAATAAATAACTAAAAGAAGTAAACTAGGAATCAATGAAAACTTCCTTAATTTGGTAAAGAATTTTTATCAGAAACCAAAGACAATTGTCAAATATAACAGTGAAACCATAGATATATTTCCACTAAAATTTAGGAATAAAATAAGAATGATTACTATCACTGTTCTTTTATAAATAAATAATTTTTTTTTGGTGGGGAACAAGGGAGAGTACTGGGATTGAACCCAGCGGTGCTTTACCACTAAGCTATATCCACAGTTCTTTTTTTTTTTTTTTTGAGAGAGAGGGTCTTTCTACATTGCTGAGGCTGGCCTTAGCATTGCAATCCTCCTACCTCAGCCTCCCAAGTCTCTGGGATTACAGATGTGTGCCACTGTGCCCTGCTGCTATCACTATTTTTTTAACTAATAATTTTTCTGGAGGCTTTAATCAATGGGATTTTAAAAACATGTAAGTATCCTAAATATTAGAAAGAGTCACAGATTTTGAAAATGACATGATTGTCTACTTAGATGATCAAAGAGAATAAAATGGAAATTTATTAAAACTAAATAATAAAATTCAATGCAATGGATAGAAACCCCAAACCATTAACTTCTCCTAATACTAACAATAACTAGTTAGAAGACATAATAGAAAAAAATCTTGCTCATGGTACCAAAAATTCTAAAATTCTATAACATTCCTGGGAATTTTCAGAAGTGGAAAATATTTCTCTGTAGAAAACTATAAAATTTCAATGAAGACTGTAAGAAGACTTAAGTACATCAAGGATACATCCAATTCCTGGATGGGAAGGCTCAATATGGTAAAAAAATGATATTTCCCCCCAATTTGATTGAAAGATTCAGTGCATTTCTCATTAAAATTTCAATGATATTTTCTTTGTGAATTGGGCAATTGGATTTTAAAGGTCATTTGGAAAAATAAATACTCATGAAGTACTAAGAAAAATTTGAGAAAAAAAGAGTAATGAGTGGGAATGCCTTGTTAGCTACAAAAACTTACAATAGAACTTATAAATGTTATATCCTCACAGAAATAGGATATATAAATGAAAAAATGAAGAACTTTTAAACAAATCCATATGTTGACATGAGAAATTAATTTATGATAGAGAAGACACTCAAATCAGTGGGGAGTTATTAATCAGGATGTGATTATTGGCTCCCTCTTTGGGAAAAAATTAAGTTAAATCCTCACTTCATGTAAAAGCAATACAAAGAATACAACTCTAAAAGTACTAGAGAAAATCTGGAATATTTTTATAGTATTAGGGTGGAGAAGGCCTTTCAGAGCATGACTTTGAAACCCAGAAGCCAAGCCAGCCACTGTGGTATGCTGTAGGTGGTATGTAGTAGGTCCCAGCTACTCAGGAGGCTAAGGCAAGAGGGTTGCATGAGTCCAGCCTGAACAATATAGGAAAACCTCTATCTCAAACAAACAACAACAATATGACTAAAACAATAATGAAGTATCATTCTTAGGTACCAAAATGAAAAAGACTGGAAGGCTTGGGGGGAAATAGGATTTCTCAGATACCTTGACTGAAATACAAATTGGCACGGATTTTTTTTTTTTTAATTTTATTTTATTTATTTTTTTAAAGAGAGAGAGAGAGGGAGAGGAGAGAGAGAGAGAGAGAGAGAGAGAGAGAGAGAGAGAGAGAGAGAGAGAGAGAGAATTTTTAATATTTATTTTTTAGTTCTCGGCGGACACAACATCTTTGTTGGTATGTGGTGCTGAGGATCGAACCCGGGCCGCACGCATGCCAGGCGAGCGCGCTACCGCTTGAGCCACATCCCCAGCCCTGGCACGGATTTTTTATTGGGCTAATTTGCCAGTTGCCACACAAATCTTAAACATGCCTATTTTTCTAAGTTTAAAACCATATTTAGATTTTCTTGTAAAAATCAACATTTTTTCTACTACTTGCCAGAGGTCTTTTCTAAAACATCCCAATCCAACTGCAAACACAAGCATATGAATATGTATATACCTATGTTTTAGTGGTACCAGGGATTGAACCCAGGGCCTTGCATATGATAGGCAAGTGCTCTACCTCTGAGCTATGTTCCTAGCCCTGTGCAACTCTGTATCACATACCCTTGTAGAATGTCATTCTCAACCAACTCTTTTATCTTTATTTATTTATTTTTGGTACTGGAGATCAAACTCATAGCCTCATGCATGCATGTAGGCTACCACTGAGCTACATTCCTAGCCCATCAACCCAACTTTTTCTTTTTCTTTCTTTCTTTCTTTTTCTTTTTTCTTTTTAATTTAGAGATAGAGACTCATTGAGTTGCTTAGTGCCTCACTTTTTGCTGAGGCTGGCTTTGGACTCGCGATCCTCCTGTCTTGGCCTCCCAATCTGCTGGGATTACAGGCGTGCACCACCATGCCTGGATCAACCCAACTTTTAATTAAAAGGTTGCATGATGTATGCTTCTCAAAATAAAGACAGGATTGCAAGAGTAGGAATAATCTCTAATTTTAGCCAATCTATAAAAATGTTAAAAGCAATGGAAATAATTTTATCGGCTCTTTTTTAAAAAATGTTCATTCCTTTGGCCCTGTAGTTGAACTTCTAGAAATCTATCCTTTAATAGTACTTCCAGATATATACAAAGATGTTAGTACAACTTGCTTGTGATAGTGAAAAAGGAGAACAATCTCAATGTCCATCAGTATGGAATAGCTTTTAGCTGATGATACACACACACTATTAGCAGATTGAAAGTAAAACATAAATATCTGTACACAGTTATGGAAAGACCTCCAAGACTTATTGTTAAATGGAAAAATCAAATTGCAGAACAGGGTCATAGTATGATACTAGTTTTGCAATGAAAAGAACCCCCCTCCATAATGACAATGAAAACATGTTATACAAACCCTTTTATCATTTCAAAATTCCTGGTTTTTTTTTTCCCTTGGTCCCATTTCCTTGCTAACTCATTTTCCTCCTCCTTTATACCTTTTCCCAGATCTTTCTTTTTCTTTTAATTAGTAACTCACTTGTTCATCAAGTATTTTCTCTTGCCTGCTTTAGGTTAGGCCTTGTGCTGAATTTTGGTAGGATATTGGAATTAATTGTGTCTGGTCCTACTGACAGGGAGCTCAGATCTGGAAAGGAAGAAAGACACATAGACAGTGACAGCATAATGTGGTTTGGGATAGGACAGGATTAAGCTCAGAAGGCTGCCAGAAGAGGGGCACTTAACCCCATCTGGGAGTTGGGGAAGGCTTCCTATAGGAAGGGGCATTTGTACTGAGTCTCAAAAGAGTAATAGCTTTCTTTCTTCCCCCACTCCTGCCAGAAATGGTCTTGTCTAATCTTTGACTCTTTGCAAGCAGGATGACCTCATGGGGAAAACAATTTAGTCAATACCTTTATTCAAGTCCAAATTCTTCTACTTACCGACTCTGTGAGTGGGCAAGTAATTTAACCTCTGAGCCTTTGTTTCCTCTTCTGTGTAATGAGGCTAATGCCTGCTTACGTCTCAGGACTGTTTTTAGGATTGGAGATGACATATGTAAAACTCCTGGAGTTATTGTCAACTCTGGAAGAGCAGATACTACCCATGTCTTATTTTCCTCCTAGCCAAACATGGAGCACTGGATTAGATCTAAAAGCTTTACATGTCTAAGGATGATCCTAGAATAAAGGATGGGCCTGACCATAGCAGGGCTCTGTGATAAGACCAAGAGTAGTACATGGGGTTGTCAGGGTTGCATTATAAGAAGAGAGAGTCAAGTGCTTGGTCTTGGTGTGAATAATATAGGAGGCAAAATAAGAATAGATGGGCTTGGGCAGGATGGTACATGCTTGTAATCCCAGGTATTCAGGAGGTTAAGGCAGAATTGCAAGTTTGAGGCCAATCTGGGCAACTTAGTGAAACCCCATTTCAAAATAAAAAAAATAAACATAGGCTAGGGATATAGCTCTGTGGTAGAGTGCCCATGGGCTCAAACCTCAGTAGTGAAAAAAAAAAAAAAAAAGAGAGAGAGTAAGTGGTCTTAGGAAACAGAGTCTAGGTCAGGAGTTCTGGCTCTAGCACTTGGTCCTCTTCTGCTGCTGCTGCTGCCATCTCCTAATCTCACAGCCCAGAGAAGTGAGGCATGATGGACCACTATTTACCATGCCATACCCGGCAATTTCCATCCCAACTCTGTCACTCATGAGTTGAGTAACCCTGAACAACCCACTTCACACATCTCTGAGCCTACTTCCTTATCTGCTAAAAAAGGACAGAATACTACTAACATTATGGGGTTCATTTACTGAGGAGTAGATGAGATGATTCAGATAAATCCATTCAGAATTCATCTCACTAAGTGTTGTTATTAGTATTTATAGCAGTAGACACTTAATGATGGACAGCTGCATCCAGGGCCTATTTTGGGGAATGGTTCTTGTCCTTTGTGGGTCCTTAGTCAGATAGGGAGACTGAGAAGGGCTGTGGCAGAGGAGAACACAGTGTGTGTGTGTGTTGGGGGGGGGATGTTAGCCTAGATGAAAAGATCTGGACCAATCTAGGGTGAGTGCAGATCAACTCAGCCTAAGTCTTAAAGGATAAGTAAGAGTTAGCCAGGGACAGAAGGGTGACATGTGAAAGAGCATTCTAGGCAGAAAGAATAGCATATGTGAAAGAACCTAGATATTATTTATTATTATTATTTTGCGGTGCTGGGTATGGAACCCAGGTTGTTGCACATGTTCAGCAAGCACTCTACCACTGAACTACACCCAGAGCCTGAGCTAAAAGTTTCTTTACCTGGAACATATGAGTCCCAGATGGGCTTTGGGAGGCCTATGAACCTCCTGAAATTGGATGCAAAGTGTTACATGTGTTTAGCTATGTACATAGTTTTTGTAGGGGAGATAGTTCATGGCTTTCATGAAATACATAAAGGGATTTGTGTCCTTGCGAAAAGGTTGGGAACCAGTGTTGTTGGTGACAGTGTCATGTGAAAAGATTCTAAATAGGAGAGTAATTTGGTGAAAGTCATGTTTTAGACACATATTAGCAGTCAATATGAAAACTGAATTGTATGCATAGAGACCAGCTAGAAGGCCTAATTTGGGGTATTGGCGTAAAAGAGATGAAATTGAGCAGGGCTACTGTGTTGTACGACTCTAGTAAGCCCCATTCATATAGAGGAATTTTAATTTTGAATTGTGGAATCCAAATCCTTTGACAATTATTAATGAATAATTGAATAATAATGAAGCTTCAATAGAAATGTCAGAGGATATAAACTGTTATGGATGTAGGAGGTGGAAAGGGAGGAGACAAGGATGAGTGGACTTTAATAGAAGTCCATTAATAGAAGGCCAGAGTAAATAGTACAAGAAATGGGAACCTCTGTTAATGCACATCCAGCATTCAAAGTCCTTGGTCTCAGACATAATTACTAACTTCCATCCTACTCCTGGTTCTTGGGGATCCCAGGTCACCCTGGAAACACTTATTTTCCTGTGGATTTTGGAGAGTGATTAGTTTGTGAATCAGGTAGTTTCCTGAATAAAGTAACATTTGAACTAGTTGTTCAAGGTCCATAAAAATTTTGAGAAGCCAAGCACGGTGCCTTAGGAATCCCAGCGACTAGGGAGGCTGAGGCAGGAGGATCACGATTTCAAAGCTAGCCTCAGCAACTTAGTGAGGGCCTAAGCAACCTAGCAAGACCCTGTCTCTTAAGAAAATATTTATAAAAAAGGCTGATAATGTGGCTTAGAAGTTAGGTGCCCTTGGGTTCAATCCCCAGTACCAAAAAAAAAAAAAAAAAAGATTTTCAAGAGCTAAAGTTGGAAGATGAAGGATGCTCTGAGGGTCTACACAAAGCCTGGAGGTGAGAATGGATAAAGCAAAACATTAGAGGGGGCAGAGGTTAACATGCCTCAAGCAGCTGTCTGGGGAGTTCAGACTTGTTATTTTTTCCTTTGGGTAGACAGCTGGGGAGCCATGAGCAGTACTTGAGTTGGAAAAGTGGTGTGAACAAATTAGCATTTTAGAAGGAAGGGAAACGAGGGAGGAGGCTGTTGCAGTAAACTAAGAAGCTAAGGAAGTAGCAGTGGGGATAGAACAGAGGAGAGGGACCAAGAGGTGATTGAACAGAAAACTGGAGTCAGAGACTGAGGAAATAATGGGGTTGGAGGGAGAGGTGGAGATGGCTGAGTGTGGACTTGACAGTAAGTTGGAGTGTTCAGGCCTACCAATGGATTCATTCATTCATTGAGTATTTATTAAGAGCCAGCCACTGGGTTAGGTACTAGAGATAAATCAGAACAAAATGAGATGCTGGTCCTGATGGATCTTACAGTGGGTGAGACAAATAGTAAGTAAATATATAGAATGTGTCTGGTGTCCCTGAGTGCGATGAAGAAAAATAGTGAAGGGGTAGGGAATGTTGGGGTGTTTTCTTAAGAGGGAGGGTCCCTCTGATGAGGTAGTATGTGAACAGAGACTTGAAGAAGGTAAGGGAGTAAGCCATGCACCTATCTGGGGAACAATGTTCCAGATAGAAGGAACATGAAGCCCAAAGGCCCTGAGGCAAGAATGTGCTTGGTACATTTGGAGGACAGCAGGGAGGCCAGTGTGACTGGATAAAGGTTGAACAAGGGGCCATAGGAGTAGAAAATGAGGTGACAGCAGCCATATTATGTACAGACATTTCAAACTATTTAGGAGGTACAATCAGCAGGATTTAGTGACTCACTTGCTAATGGAGCAGAAAGAATCTAGGGTGACTCTCAGGTGTGTTTTGGACTTGAGTGACTGGGTGTATGGCAATGCCTTTCACCTTAGTGATGCAGGAGGCCAGGTTTGCAGTGCTAAAGATGCTGAGTTAGAGGTACCTCTGAGATCTGAAGGCCCTGAGGGCCATCCTGATCAAGCTGTCCAGCAAGCATTAGACTTGATGTGTCTGGATCCAGGAGAGAGATCTGTGCTGGAAGGAGCCACACCTGAAGTTAAGAAATGTGACAGCATCAATAAAAGAAAGTGTGGAATAAAAGAGGATCAGAGCAGAACTGGGGGAGGGGTTCAGATGTATAAGGAATGGGCACAGGAAGAGAGATTGTTAGGCCGTGGTGGGGTGGGGGAATCAGAGAGGTAGGAGGAAAGCCAGCCAGGAGTGGGCTCACGGAAGCAGAGGAAGGAAGGGGCCATGCAGAGGAGGGCCTTGTTAAGAGTATCAAATGTTGCAGGGCGGGAGGAGTAAGTCGAGGGTGGAAGAAAGTCTATTGGCTTTAACCATCAGGAGGGCCTGGGCGACCTTCCTAAGAACAGCTTCTATGCAGTGGTGGGCGCATGAGGCAGATTGCAGTGGGTTGAAGAGTTTGTGGGAGGTACTGAAGCAGAGATGGCCAGTGTAGACAAATTTCTCAAGAAGCTTAACTGTGAAGAGGAGAGAGGGACAGAGGGGGATGTGGGGGCAGATAGAGGGTTTTTGTTCCCAGATGGGAGAGACTTGAGCTTCTATAAATGAGGATAGGAAGGAGGCAACAGAGGGGGAGAGGTTGAAAATACTGGAGGGAGAGGGGATGATTGTTGTGGAGGAGGTAACAGGGATGGGCTCCAGAGCCCAGGTGGAGAGACTGGCCTTAAATAGTATAAGGACCACTTCTTTCTCACAGAGAAGGGCAGCAGTGATGGTGGTGAGCATATAAGGGTGTTGAGGGGATTGGTGACCAAAATGATTCAGGAAAGTTCAAAGCAATTAACAGAATCATGAACAAGAGCATGGATGCTGGAGCCAACAGGAAGCCCCATGAA
Source organism: Ictidomys tridecemlineatus (assembly GCF_052094955.1). Lineage (NCBI taxonomy): Eukaryota > Metazoa > Chordata > Mammalia > Rodentia > Sciuridae > Ictidomys > Ictidomys tridecemlineatus. Next base: position 79,963,130 of record NC_135493.1, read on the forward strand.
ACAGACTGGTGGTGTCAGGGAGGACTCTTGCAGGAAGCACCATGAACAGGGTCATGAAATTCAGACAGAATACCAGTAGGCAAAGATCTGTGCAAAAAAAAAAAAAAAAAAAAGAATCTTCAGAGGGGAAGAAACAGAATCAACAAAGGCATAGAGGCATGAAAAGGCTGAGTGTGCTGATGGAAGCTAGTTTGATAAAGGTTGGCCATGAATGAGTAGGATAACAGTGATGCCACTGATAATGACAGTCATAAAAATAGTTACCACGTGTTGGCCAGGCAGGGTGGCACATGCCTATAATCCTAGCTACTCCAGAGGCTGAGGCAGGAGGATGGAAAGTTTGAGGAAACTTAGCAACACCTTGTCTCTTGTCTCAAATAAAAGACTGGGTATATGGCTCAGTGGTAGAGCACCATTGGGTTTAATACCCAGTACCACACACAAAAAAAGTTAGTTATCATGTGTTAAACACCCAAATTATCCTGTGACAGGTACTTTATCATATTTGAATTCATTTAATCCCACCACATCATGCAGGATAGATATTGCCTCATTTTGCAGATTAGGAAAATGAGTCCCAGGTTGATAAAGAAATGGACTCAAGGCCACCCAGCTAGTAGGTGGTGAGGCTGGTATTGAAACTCAGGTCTGGTGACTCCATCTGACAGGAAAGGGCAAGTGGGGCTGTATGATGGGGAGCATTGAATATCAACTTGAGGGGTCTGAACTTTATCCAGGAGGCAATGTGAAACCAAGATGGGTGCCTGAGCAGAAAAGATTGGTGCACAAAGGTAGACTTTAGGAAGGGGTACGTGGTCCAAGAAGTTAGAGAGAAGAAACAGGGATGCAGTTTCAGGGGAGGAGGTAGCAGGGTCCTGGCCTAGATAAGTGGGAAGTAATCAGTGGGACTGGACTATCATTTGTTTCTCATGACAGCCTTCAGAGGTGTGGATTTTTCTTCTCATTTTATAGATGAGGAATGGGAGACTCAGATGCCCAGGACTTGAGTCCTGGTTCATGTGATCTTGCTGACTCAGTGAGTGTGTGGAACAATGTGTCACAGGGAGCTCTGAGTCCAAGAAGTGTGTGTGTGCCACATGTGTGCATGTGCTTGTCTGTCTATCCGATAGACAGCAGTACCTTCCCCTGCCTGTCTGTTTTCCTCCCCATCTCTTCCTGATCCTCCTATTTCTGAGATTTTATACTTACTGTGTCCCCAGAGCTGAGTAGTCTGGGAATAGGGTATTTCTATTTCCTTGGCTACCCCCTAGAAGATCAGCCTTTTCATTGTCAAGGCGCCTGGTTCACCCCTGTCCTACTGTCTGTCCATCCACCCCATTAAACTGTAACCCAGCTCCAGTGACTATCACATGCAATCTGGCCTCTGGTACTGCTCAGCAGTACCCTAGGGACAGGCGCTGGTTCCTGCAATAACTCTTCTTCACTGTGGTGGCTGCTTCTGTGTGGGCAGATGGCTACCTTGAGAATTAAATTCCATTCACAAGCAGTTAACAATCCCCACTGTGTTCCCATTGCTATTGTTTGCCAGGCATTTGATGTATGTTCTAGACCTTGCAACAGTTCTGGGGGGGCATCATGAGCCCCATTTTATAGATGAGGAAACTGAGGCTCCAAGAGGGGCAATAACATGCCCAAGGACACATACCCTGAAAGCCAAGAGGCATTTGTAGAGCTGGGATCTGGACCCAGGTCTTTTTGCTTCCCAAACTGTGCCTTTCTGTTCTCCATTTCTAAGCATCTCCTATTTTCCTGACCCTGAGCCTTCAGGAAATACAAATCTTTGTCCTTCAAGGACTGGGTGGATTTCAAGACAGATTTGTCAAGTTTACCCAAAAGACCTAGTAGGATTGAGTCTGAGACCTGGAGTTCCAAGAACTCTAGGTTCAAATCCTGACTCTGTCACTTGCCCAGCAGTGTAACCTCAGATTATCTAACCTCTCTGAGCTTCAGTTCTCTCATCTCTAAAAGGCTGCTTTGCAGAGTTGTTGCAGGGGTTAAATGAGATGTATACAAAGTGCCAACGTAGAACAGGTTGCTGTTATTCACATTAAAATGAAGGTCGGGCACCTATCAGAGTCAGAAACGAAGTTTATATACTCTGGGGATATCTTAGGACTGAGTCCAGGCTGCGTAAGGGGGAGGGCTGTCCCAGGAGGGGCCCAGCAACAGGCTCCTTGGAGACTGAGTTGGGTGTGGCCCTGGATAACCCATCACACTGGCCTCCCCATTCAGACCCCTATCTTAGCCCCACCTTGCAGTTCTGGCCCTTCATGTATCTCCCCTGCTCTGCAAACTAATGCCTCTGCCTCTCTCTGTCACCCGCCCGCCTGTGGCCTCTACCCTGCCCTTCCTGGCCCCAGGGAAGAGGAGGAGGAGGAGGAGACTGAGGAAGAGGAAGAGGAAGACGCTCACCAGTTCTGCTGTCCGGCCTCCGAGTGCAGTAGTCCCTCCTCTCGGTAACTGAGAGGACAAGGGCCATTTTCTATGCAGAAGCAAAAGCCTTAACCAGCCCCCCACCCAGCCCCTGTGGATCCCCCATGGGACCCTGTCCCCTGCTTCAGGAATCAAATGGGCTAGCATTGTGCCCCTTCTTCCCCTACTTCCTTCTTGGAACCCCCTCCCACTACTGTCTCCCCTGGGCTCCAGCCCCAGAATTAAAAAGAGCTGGAGCCCTAGGTCTGACTAAAACGTGGGAGAAGCAAAGCTTGGAGCTTGGAGCTTGGAATCCCAACCCTCCTGCACATGCACTCCCACTTCCCACTTCCCGATTCCTGGGCACCCTGGAGCCTGCCACTCCTGGAGAGGTCTCCAAATGACATCCCAAGGACCTACCTCTGTCCTCTGTGAGCACAAACAGAGATGCAGGGTGCCTAGGGCTCAGAGGACCAGATGGGGACAGGACCCAGCCTGCCTAGATCCCTGTCATTCGTCCCCTTGCTGTGGCCATTGCTGCCATTTCCTCCACTGCTTGAAGGCCTTGCCCCATGCCCCTTGCCACTCCCATAGTGCTCTGTAAATATGATCAGGAGGAAAAGGCCTTTCAGAGTGTGTGTTGCTGTGTACAAAGGAATTTCCATCAATAAAAGCTGATCTCTTCTCTCTGTCTGATGTATGTTCCACTCACCCTACTTCCCTGTCCCCATCCCCACCAGGGCCTTGCCTTCTTTCCTATCCAGGGCTGGGAACAGAGACTGGGAGACAGAGTAGGATTTGATTTGTGGTATTCTCAACACCCAAAAGGCACTCAATAAATAAATGTGCAAATGGCTCCCAACTTGGGCATGCCTATTGCCCCCTTCAGCCCATTAGCCTGTGGTTGTTATGAGCTGGCTAACCTTGGACATGTCCCTTGACCTCACTGAAACATAGTTTCCTATCTGAAAAATGGGGAGAGAGGCTGGACCAGAGGGTCTCCAAGAGCTCTTCCAGCTCTGACAGTCTGTGAATTTGAGATGCTCTGATTTTAAGAAACCGCACTACGTGCATTTAAGATATGATGGTTCTGAGACACATTCCATATAATTCTGTGATCTCTATTTCTGTAATGCCATGATGTTTGGAGTCTTCAATCCTGTAATTTTAAGATTATATGACTCTACAATTTTAAACAAATCTGATAATGGGATTTTAATATTCTATGATGTTAAGATTACTTGATCCTATACTTTTAAGGTTTTGATTCTACAATTTTAGGGATCTCTGAATCCGAAAGGAAGCCATTTCACCCACATTCAATGAGCGTAAATATTCTTTGCACCCAGCTTGAAGCAAAGACTCCTTAGATACTGTCAGCAAGAGAGTGGATAGTGTGCTAAATTTATGTATTTATAGGCCCCTCGCCTTTTATAATGTGTCTGTATTAGGAGCACAGCCAGGAGACCCCAAAGTGGGCTCATACCCTGACTTTCCCTCTCCAAGCCTTTGGTATCAGACAAATCTGAGTTTACCTTCTGGTTCTGCCATCTGTTATATTTGTAACCTTGAGCAAGTCTTCTTCTCCTTGAGCTTTATTTTCCTCCTGAGTGCAGTGAGAATCTGTCTACCTCTCTGGTTTGTCATGACGCTTATTACCAAGAAAGAATGCAATGAGCCCAGCATAGGGGCTAGTACATGCTTGGGCAAGTGTGCCATGATTAGTGGTTCTTGTTTGGATTAAGGTCCAGGTGAGAGTTCCTTTCTTTCCTTCCTCCCTTAGCACCCCTGTCATGTAGAACCTGTAGTTTTTCCAGAACCTCACCTCATTTCCTCACTCACTGCTTCCCTCAGATACTCAACTCACCTATCCATTCACTCATTCATATTCTCATTTCTCACTTCCCTCTCTCTTCTTCCTTTCCTTCTTCCTTCCTTACTCTCCTAGAAGATATTGCTTGAGAACCAACTGGGTACAAGGCTCCAAGCTAAAGACTTTGAGAGATCAAGTAAGACAATGGCTGAGTCCTCCATGAGTTCTCCATCTCTCAGAGAGATGCTGAGGTGGGTAGAGAGGGGTAGCATCTAGGAGGGCTTGCTGGAGGCAGAAGGGTAAGAGTTGGGCCTTGAAGGCTCAGAAGGGTTTGACTAGGTGGCAAGGGAAGAGAAGGCTTTATCCAGGGGGCAAGGACCAAATGAGCAAAAGCCTGGTGGAGGGTTCCAGGGCCAGGTTGGGGAATGTAGAGTAGGTGAGTCTAGGTATCCTGTAGCTGGGAGATGGAGATCATTCTACCCTTCATTTGAATGGAGATAGAAGGAGGTGAGGGTGCTCAACTAAATGACGAGAGAGGGCAAATCAAGGTTGGATGGCCATCCTGAGAGCCATTTGGAGTGGAGATTTTGGGTAGGCAATTGTACTGGCCAAATCAGGCAGGGGACCTGTGCTGTGGGAAGGGGGCAGGTTTATAGCCATTATAAGAAAAATATGTCTCCATGTATCTGCACATCCATGCACATATCTTTGTGTGAGGCTGTGCAGGTCTCCCAGTAGCGAGAGATTGGGAGCTGCTGAGCATCTGATAGAATGTGATTATGTGAGGCTGGGTGTGAAGAATTCTGAGAATGTGAGGTCACTTGTGTGAGGTGGTGACTTTTGGTGCCTGGCAGTCTCTATTCATGTGTCTGGTAGATGTAATCACAAGGCTGGGTGTGGGTGGCATTTAAGCATGTGGGGCTATGCTTTTTAGGCTGACAGTGTTAGGCAGGATGATCACACACATACAGACACACATGACTTCTACTTGTGGTCTTAGGGGACCAAGGTGGCTGCTGAGCAACAGATGTGTGCCAGTCCCTGGCCTGGGCATGGTAGGTCCATGAAGGTGAATCATACCAGGCCACTGCCCTTGGGAAATAGGCATCAGGGAGGGGAGCAGGGATGGTCACTTCAAGAGAGAATAACAAATTAGCTGGTAATAAGAACCACCATGAGCTGGTGGTGGCACATGCCTATAGTCCCAGCTACTTGGGAAGCTGATGGAGGATCACAAGTTCAAGGCCAGCTTGGGCAACTTAGTGAGACCCTGTCTCAAGAAAAAAGGAAGGTCTGGAGGTATAGCTCAGTGGTAGAGTACTTGCTAATCATGCACAAGGCCCTGGGTTCAATTCCCAACATTGCAAGAGAACAAATACAGCCACCATGATATGTGTGTGCACAAGACACAGAGTAGGCAGCAGCTGACCCTGTGTGATTCTGTGATGGGTAGGAATGAGTTGGAACTGACTTCACAGATGGACCTGCCTGCTCAGCATACAGCAAAGTGGAGATGAGCTCGCCCAAGCCTATCCAGTCCAGGGTGAAGAGGAGAGAGAGGATATTCTGGGTAGAAAAAACAAAACAAGTATATGAGCACAGGCATGGGAATGCAGATGAGCTTGCCATGTATTGAAATTATAAGTGCCTGCTGCTGCCAACATTTTGGGTCAGGGTGGGAGGTGAGAGTTCTGAGGCTCCAAATGGGATGTTAGCCTAGAAGATGGGAGATTCTCATCCTGAGGGACCCTGGGCAAGTCACTTTGACTGTCTGGGCCTCAACTTGGATTGTGGAATTAGATGGTTCATAGTCTACCCCAGCCCTGTAGATCTTTTACCCTTAGCCAGCCAAATCCATGAGTCACTACTCTTGAAATGAGGAACTTCTCCCATCTAACTTCAGTCTTTCATGCTTCTTCCTGGATGGCTCCCTCACTCACATACTCCACAAATATTTACCCAGTGTCTGGCCCCTTGCATGCCACGGTGGAAAGGCATGAGGAGGTGGAGAATGCAAGGACTTTAATTTGGAAAGACTGCACAGTGCCAGGGTGGGAAAAGCATGAGCTTTGTGTTCAGATACACTTTTTCTCCCCTTTTTTGCAGTGCTGAGGTTGGAACCCAGGAACGTGTTAGGCAAGCACTGTAACACTGAGCTACACCACACCCCTGTGTGTTCAGATACACTTTTGTTTGATTCCTGGCTCTACCACTGCTGAGCTCTGAGACTTTGGGCAAGTTACTTTATCTCTCCATGCCTCAGTTTCATCATATGTGTTATCTCCTTCAGGGAGAACAACCCAGACCTTGCACGCTAGCTATGCCTAGCAAAAAAGATGCACTCAATAAGTGACAACTATTATGTTTAGGGTGACAGAGAAGCAAAGCTAGATTCCAATCCAGGTCTGTGTGCTCCCAGAACCTGTGTTTGCCCACTGTCTACCCAATCAATCCCTTAGCTGGCCTCCTTCACCCTGTCAGCTCCTGGGCCAAGTCAGGCTGGGCTGTGGGATTGGGCCACAGAAACAGCTTGCAGAAGACTCTTGGAGAAGAAAGAGATGACTGCTGTCCCTCCACCCCTCTGCCACCTGCCACTGGCTCTGGTCTCCTTGCCCAGTCTTGTTCCAGAGCCTAAAAGTCCCTGGCCCTATCTAGGTGCTTTGACCTTCTCCTCTTGTTTTTCTTGTTTCTCACTTCCGGTCCCCTCCCTCCAGCCTAAGTTGTCATGGGGATAGTCCTGACATCCCTTACTTCCTCTTGCCCTCATCTTATGGTATCCATGGCAACAGCCCCCATTCATTTCCATGGCAACTGCATCCTGATCCCATCCCCTGCTGATTGCCTGGCTCCGGGCAGTGCCAATAAAGGGAAGGAGGGAATAAAGACCTCCCATTTGGAGCAGCATCCGGGGAGGGTCAGTGCCCCACCCCCGCCATGGGCAGGCCAGCCCCAAATCCCTAGGGATCTGTCCTATCCTGCTCAGCTTCTTCCCATCTTAAATCCTTGGCTCACAAGGTTCCCTAGCTCCTCATCTCTCCCAGCTGCTTGAAGACAAGGCGTAGTTTATAAGCATCCTCCCCCAGGAAGCCTTCAAGGCAGCAGGAGGGCTAGCAGAGGCTTGGGGGTCTGAACCTCCCCCACTTCTGCCACTTGCTAGCTATGAGACCTTTGGCAGTCACTTTCCCTCTTGGAGCCTTTTTCTTCCTCTGTAAACTAGGATTCCTAATTCTTCCCTCACGTTTGCCATGCAGATTAAATAATATGTGGAAAATGCCTGACACGGGGAAGGTGCACAGTAAGTGCGAGTTTATTTTTATTCTGCTCAGCCACCCCCAAGCAGAAGGGATCTCTCTCCTGCACTCCCCCAACACTTCCTCTGTTCTATAGCCCTGATAACTTTCCGCTTTGTACTGTGGTTATTTGTGTAACGTGGCTTATTTCCCCCTCTGCAGAGGATGCTCGTTTCCCCCACAGAACAGCCCAGCAGACAGTGTACATGGGCACATGTGTGTATGTGTGTGTGTGCCCACATGTGTGGTTGTGTCTGTATATGTGCATGTCTGCACATATTCATGTCTGTTTCCATGTGACTGTGGATGTGTGCTTTTGATTCTAGGTTTGTTAGCCTTTGGATGTATCTGGTTTTGTACCTGTGTGGGCATGTGTGCGAGTGGTGTGTGTGTGTGTGTGTGTGTGTGTGTGTGTGTGTGTGTGTGTGTGTGTGTACATGTACAAGCTTAGCTCCTGGCTCAGGGGAGTCCAGAAAGAGAGGGGTCTCCCAGACCCTTTCTGAAGTACAGGAATCCAAAGAAGGAATTACATTTGCTTGAGCTCTGCACAGATGAGAAACTGAGGTATAGAGAGGGAAAGTGACATGCCCAGACTCACATAGCTGATAAGCTGGAAGCCAGGAATTGAAAGCAGGCCTATCTACCTGTTCTCCATGTGTGTGTGTGTGTGTGTGTGTGTGTGTGTGTGTGTGTGTGAGAGAGAGAGAGAGAGAGAGAGAGAGAGAGAGAGAGAGAGAGAGAGAGAGAGAGATTTTCCATGTGATCAGCATTATCTGAGTGTTTTGGGGGCTCTGACTTGCAGGATTCCACACCCCCAGCTCCAATTTCTTCAGCCATGTGTGTGATCTCAGAAGCAAGTACTCTCATTTTTTTTTTGCCAGGCCCTCTTATGCCAAAGAGTGGAGAACTGGGGGCAGCACAGAGCCAGGAGTGGGGAGAGGCAAGAAGATGTCATAAAAAGAAAGCCTAGGCTCTGGGTTTGAATCCTGGCTTTCTCAGTTAATAGCTGTGTGATCTTGAGTAAGTTTACACCCCCTCTATGAGCCTCAGTGTCCTCATCTATAAAATTGGGCTAATGGTGCCTGCTTCAATAAGTTGGGAGGACTCGATGAGCTAATTAAGCCCTTGACCGAGGGATAGAGGTAACTACAGAGCCCTAAAGCAGCACAGAGGAGGGGCCTGTAAACCAGCCTGTGTGAAAAAGGTAGACAGGCATGGAAGGACACACCTGAGCTAAAATTTGAAGGGTGAGCAGGAGGTAGCCAGGTTGGGGTAATAAGACAGGAGTCAGGTCAGGAGAGCCACCCATGGTCATGTTGAGGAAACTGGAGGTTATCCTATGGAGGATGATTACTATAAAACTGAAGTTAAGTCACATCCCTCCTCTACTGATCTAAATCAGAGCAAAAGCCAGTCTCCTGTGGGCTCAATGTCCTTCATAATTTGCCCCCCATTACCTCTCTGACCTTACCTCCTCTCTGTCTTTCCTCATTCACTCTGTTGCAGCTATACCAGCCTCTTCACTGCTCCTCAGACAGGCCAGGCACAGTTCTATCTCAGGGCCTTTGCACTGGCTGTACCCTCTGTCTATACTGCTTTTGCCTTAGCCACATAGCTCACTCCCTCACTTCCATCAGGGTTCTGCTTATATGCCATTTCCCCAAAAAGGCCTTCCCTGATCACCACATCTATAAAAGCACCTCATGCACTCTGCTTTATTTTCCTTCTTAGAGATTATCCCTACCTGAACTGATAGATTTATTTCTTTAATATAGTCTGCTTTCCCCATTACAGTATTACCTCCCCAAGGGAACACTCTGTGTGTCTTGCTCACTGTATAGAGGGTGCTTAGTAGTTTGTTGAGTGAATTATGGGGAGCTGTGGAAGAGTTTCCATGGGAGATCAAAATGGTCAGATTCATATTTTTGAAAGCTCTCTCTTGCCACAGTATGGAGAAGAGTTTGGAAGAGGAGATTGGAGGATGTGGTACAAGTTCAGGTGAGATTTTTATTAAGCAACCACCTGAGAACATTCACTGACTCCCTTATGCCAGAAGTGTTTCTTGAGCATCTACTCTGGGCCAGGCCCCATGATCTGTGTTAGCTAGGAGATTACCAAATTCTCTTCCTGTGCTGGGATTCTGGGAGCCATGCACACAAATAGCTGTCACGCTTTGCCAAAGCTAATCTGTGCCATAAAAAGAAGGACAGCCATGTGCTGTGTGTGGGAGCTCTGAACAGGATCAGCAATAATTTCTGGCTGGAGGCAGGATTCAGGAGGGCTTCTTAGTGGTGGCATATGACCTGAATCTTGACGGAACCAGGATGTGGGGAATTTCTCAGATTGCACATGGCAGAGATGACGGGGATTGCATAGAAGGTGGAAGGTAGTATATGAGCAGTCTTGGAGGTGGGAGACTGAAGAGCATTGGGGAGAAACAGGATCTGGGCCAGGATGGATGAAATAGGGAGGGGGCTGGCAGCCAGCCCCACAGTGTGGCTTAATGTTTGACAGTGTGGGCTTTGGAATCAGTCTGCCTGGATTTCAATCCTGGCTGTATCATTGGCAGCTGTGTGACAGTGAATACGTTACTTAACCTCTTTGGGCCTGTCTCTTTATGTGTAAAATGAAGATAAATAACAATATCTACCTCATAGGGTTGTTTGGAAAAGTAACCAAATTATTGCATATGAAGTGGTAAGAATGTTAAGTGCTCTATAATCATTGTTGTATCTTGAAGAGGTCTTAAGTGTCAGAATAAGGAATTTGGGCTATCTCTTGTGGGCAATGGGAGCTATCTATGGATGGTTCATGAGTAGAAGAGACAGTTGATCAAAGCTGAACTCAAGCAGTGTGCTGGGAGGGGAGATGTTTGTGAGGTTGGTGGGCAGGTCCTGCAGTCCTGAGGGAAAGGAGTCTCTTGGATGATGAGGGTGGGCTGGTTTGGGTTTAACCCATGGATGGTGATGTCAACCCCCACCCCACCCCCCTCCCCCTGCCAGGAGAAAGAGAATTTGAAGTGGAGGGCATTCCCCGAGTCTGTTTCTGCTTTGTCCAGGGTAGTGTTACAGATATAATACTTGGGAGGGTGGAGGATGAGCAGTGGGTGGGAGTTCCCACCAGGGCGGAGCCCAGCTCTGTGACCCAGGGCCCAGCCTTATAATTGCAGTCTCCCTACCACACCCAGCCCCCAGTCCCCAGCACAGTGTTCTGCTGGGAGGCTGGTGGGCCTGTTGCAGCTCAAGCTCCTGTGCTGGTAGAGAACTCCCCATCCATATACCCCAGCTTGCCTCTCTGCCCTATACTCTAGCCTCTCCCAAGTAGGGGCTGAAGAATGGGCCCTTAACCTTTTTACTATCCAAGAACCTCCCCAACCATGTGCCCCCAAACCAGACCATTCTCTGGGCCCAGGCCACATCCATTCCCCCCACAACCTCCTCCATTCCTCACTTGCCTGCTTTTCCCCTCCTGAGCCCTCCTTTTGGTTCTCCCCACCTCTGTGGCTCCTCACCATGCCGGCTCAGCTCAGGACTCCGGGGCTCTGTCGCCACCTGGGTTCCCTGGCAGCCTGGTTGCCATGGCACCGTGGGAGCAGGTCTGGCAGAACAACAGCTCTGGGTAACCCGGGTAGGCAAGACCCGGGGCCCAGCTTCTGCTACTCTTCGGCCTCGAGACCCCCTTTCCCTCCTCCCCAGCTGAGCAGAGGAGGCCATGAGAAGAAAGAGGAAGCTGCCCCGCAGGGCAGCTCTTTACCTGTGAGGATGTTGGATGGGAGGCGCCTCCCACTTTTGCTGAGCCCTCGCCCTCGCCCTGCCCTCGCAGCAGCAGCAACAGTAGCAGCAGCAGCCCTGGAACCCTGGGAACTGGCCAGGCTGGGCCTCCAGGCTTCTAAGGGCAGAGGCGGGGCTGCAGGGGTAGGGCTGGGTGGGGGAGGGGAGAGTCTGGGTGGGCAGGGAACAGGGGTGGGCCTTGGGCACCAGGGAAAAGGGTTGGGAGGGGATGACACTCCATGGGAACTGGTCTGGTGTGGCGCTGAGGATGGCACTGGGAGGAAAATCACAGCACACTGTGTCCGAGACAGGGCTCACCAAGGGATGGAGCTTGGAGGGCAGAGGTCTGGGGAGGGGGAAACTAGCCCATGGGAGGAGAGGAGAGTTTGAGGCTGGAGCTATTAGGGGACTTTTTTCTTTTAGGACTACTAGAAGAAGAAAAAAAGGGCTAGAGAGGAGGGGACTGGGAGGAGACTGGTGTGGGGATAAGGCTGTAAGGGATGAATAGGACTGGGGGCAAGAGAGCCTTGAGGGAAAGGCATCAGAGAGGATGGAGCTACAGGGAGAGAGAGATCTAAGGGTTGGGGGTGGAAGAGGAATGAGGAAAGGACTGAGAGCTAGAGGGCTTGACGGGAAGGGACTGTGGGGCAGAGTGAGGAGACAGCTTGAGGATTAGGACTCCCCTTTAAGTGTTGGGGTCCCTGTATCTATGAGGAAGCAGGGAGAATGGGATTGGGGGCAGGGATTTGGTTCACTCACTCTCAGTCTGGCCCAGCAGGCCAATCTCCTGTTCCCACATCCTGGCTCATCTTATCTCATCCCCACAGTGTGGAGGGTGATGCCCCTGGCAGTGACCTGAGCACAGCAGTTGATAGTCCTGGGAGCCAACCCCCCTACCGACTGAGCCAGATGCCCCCCACCAGCAGCCACATGGGGGGCCCCCCTGCTGGGGTGGGCCTTCCCTGGTCTCAGCGGGCACGCCTCCAGCCAGCCAGTGTGGCCCTGAGGAAGCAGGAGGAGGAGGAGATAAAGCGCTCCAAGGCCCTATCGGACAGCTATGAACTCTCCACAGACCTGCAGGACAAGAAGGTGCAGAAGATATGGCTCTCTGGTTGGGAATGGAAGTGGGGTACAAGAGAGAACTGAGGGAGGGGTCGGGATATGGAGCTTGAGGGTGGTATCCAGGGAGGGATGATAAAACCAGAATTGGAAAAGACTGGCTCCAGGACCCTTTACCCTCCTGAGGACTCACTCATTTACCACCCATCTACTGAGTATTGTATTCACTCAGCAAGCATTATTGAGCTCCCTGCCCAGGTCCTGGAGACCTGCCCCCAGTCTTCAAAATCATTCATTAGCACACACATCCGTTGACAGTTTCACAGTATGATACAATATATTGTTTAGCTTTTTGTTTTGAAAAAGGGGAGGGAGAGGACAAAATACTACATATAGGAAAAAAGAAATCTGGAAGGGCATACCAAAATGTTAATTGTGGTTATGCCTAGGTGTTTGGACTTTAGGCAAACAAACCTACCTATCTCCCTTCCTCCTGACTTCTTTCCTCCCTGCCTGACTTCCTTTTTCTCTCTTTCCTTCTCTTCCTCTCAATTCTTTCTTCTTCCTTCTTTCTTGAAACTTCTTGCTCTTCATTTCCTTCCTTTCCTTTTTTGGTTTCTCTGATTTTTTTTCCTGCCTTTGAATAATCAATGTATACTTCTTATAAATGAAAACAATAACAACAACATAGTCCAAGCCCATGTGGCCAGTACTGAAATTCAAGAGAATTAGATTGGCACATCTGAGCAACTGTCAACAGCTAGCTGTGACTCCAATGGGGATGTGCTTGAAGGCCCAGGGCATAAGCCTGTAGCGTCTTTCTGACCTTGTTCCTCTTGGCCTTCCCCTGTCAGGTGGAAATGCTGGAGAGGAAGTATGGGGGCTCCTTCCTGAGCCGCAGGGCTGCCAGGACCATCCAGACGGCCTTCCGCCAATACCGCATGAACAAGAACTTTGAGCGGCTACGCAGCTCAGCTTCAGAGAGCCGCATGTCCCGCCGCATCATCCTATCCAACATGCGGATGCAGTTCTCCTTTGAGGAGTATGAGAAGGCACAGAACCCAGCGTACTTCGAGGGCAAGCCTGCCTCGCTGGACGAGGGTGCCATGGCTGGTGCCCGGAGCCACCGTCTTGAACGGGGGCTCCCCTATGGAGGCTCTTGTGGTGGGGGCATTGATGGTGGTGGAAGCTCTGTCACCACATCTGGAGAGTTTTCTAATGACATCACAGAGCTCGAGGACTCCTTCTCCAAACAGGTCAGGAGCCCTGAAAAGGGCCTTTCTTCCCCATCCCCAGGCTCTGGCTGCTTCTACTGCTTTTTGCTCATATTCCCAATTGAATGGAATTACACTGCTGAGCATTTCATAGCAATAAATAGCTACAATCTGAGTTGGGACTGTAAAAGTGATGAGACAGAATTGGCGAGACAAAAAAAAAATTACATTGCTAAAGCAAGCCAGTTAAAATATGGGTGTATAGGACAAATAATAAAATAAAAGTTATCACTATTTGGAACTTGATCTGCTATCATAAAAACTAGAAGGTAATGAGCTCTTATTGTGTGCCAGGCACCATATATGCCTCCTAACAGACCTGTGAGATAGAGATTATTATCCCCATTTTTCAGAGGAGATTGAGGCTGAGACACTGGCCCTGGTACTTGTTCAGAAGGATCTCCCAATCTGGTGGGAAATAGCAGACATATGCATTCTACTATTTCCTGAAATAGAGTGTGCTCAAAGCCATGAGGAAGGATTCTATGAGGACCACAGAAAGCTTCTTGGAGAAAACAGCTTTGGAAATGGGCCTTACCAGACTGAGAAGATTTAGCAAGTTAGAGATAATTGAGGGGTGTTGCTTGCAGAAGCATTGCATCAGCAAAAACATGGAAAGATGAGAATGTAACTGGCACTGATGGGAGTGGGAGATCATTCTAGGCTTGGGGTGTGTCAGCATAGCTGCCCAGGTATGAATCTAGTTCTGCCATTTCTCAGCTGTGTTACATTAGACAAACGGTTTAACCTCACTGATTTACTTATTTGTTTTGTGGTACAGGGGATTGAACCCAGGGATACTTTACCACTAAACCACATCCCCAACTTTTTTTTTCTTAATTTTGAGGTGGGGTCTCACTAAATTGCCCAGGCTGGCCTTGAACTTTCAATCCTCCTGCCTTAGCCTCCTGAGTTTCTTGGATTATAGGCATGCACTACCATATTCCAGTAAGCCTTCTTTTTAGAGTGGTTTTTATTTTATTTCAGGGTTTTTTGCAATGTTTTGAAGATTCATTTCAAGGTGGGCACAGTGGTGCACTCCTGTAATCCTAGTAACTCAGAAGGCTGAGGCAGGAGGATTGCAAGTTCAAAGCCACCCTGGGCAATTTAATGAGACCCTGCCTCAGAATAAAAAAGGGTAGGGGATATACATCAGTGATGATTCCCACTAGCCTCCTCCCAAAAATGAAGATACATTTCAATTAGGTAACCCATATGGAAGCACCTAGTACATGGTAGCTGCTAAGTACATGTTAGGTTTCTTCCTAAACCAAGGAGGTGGAGTTGGGGATTAGCTCAATGGTAGACCATTTGCCTACCATACACAAGCCCCCAGCACCCTCTACCTCCCCAAAAGGAATACCAAACCAATGATGTACTTGTTAGAAATTGAATGAATGAAACTTTTTATAAGAGAAGAAATAACTCTGCTCTATACTCTGTGATCTGGTCTTGCCATCAGCCTTCCTTAGAGCTAGTAAAGAGGTGGAAGAAAGTAGTATTGAAGCGAAGGTCTATATCATTCATCTACTCATTCATATGGAAAAGATTTAATTAAACATCTCTTCTGTGTCAAGCAATATATTGAACTGAGCTAAAAAGAGAAAAACCAGAACTGCACCCATCCCTCAAGGGAAGAATAGAGAATAAGGGATCACAGTCTGGTGAGAGAGATAGAGGAACAAAGCCTGGTCCCAGCTGTGGTGCTATACAAGTCTGATGGGGAAGTGTGTATCACTTATCTATTGCTACACAGCAAACTACTCCCAAATTTAATAGCTTAACACTGACCTTAGAGACTGTGCTTAAACAACAAGCATAAATTATCTGAAGCCATTTCTTTTTGAGGGCCAGGAAGCTGGGAGGGGCTTGGCTGGATGGTTCTAGTTCAGGATCTCTCATGAAGCTGTGGTCAAGCTATGTGGTAGGACTGCAATCTCTGAAGACTGGACAGGACTGACAGGTCTACTGCTTTCAGGCTCACTTACTTGGCTGTTGGCAGGATTCAGTTCCTCACCACATGGTCCTCTCCCTGGGACTGTTCATGATGTAGCTCCTCCCAGGTGAGGGGTCTGAGAGACAGAGAGAGAATACAAGCCAGTAAGAGAGTGCTCAAGATGGAAGCCAGTCTTTTACAACCTAGTATCAGAAGTCACATGCTTTCACTTCTACCATGTGTTGCTGGTTACACAGACCAACTGTGGTATAATGTAGTACCTGAGGGTGTGAATACCAGGAGTGGATATCTGTAAGGGCCAGTTTGGAAGCTGGATACCACAGGGAGGCAGAGTTCCCAGGTGTAGTCCAGATTCTTAAGGCTAAATTGAATGGGTTTCCTAAGAAAGAGCACTCTGGGAGCCCAGGATTTTGGTTTTCCCCAGGGGGATGGCAGAGGCAGGAATGTGGCTTGAATCAATGAGGAGGTAGTATTTGGCTTGAGTCTGTATGGATACAAAGGAGTTATTGGGGTGTCTGAGAAAGGACCTTGTGGTCATTAGCCTGAGCTCTTGTGAGCTCACAATGGCTCCCTGGGAGTTATTTTATAACCATAAAGAACCTACCAAGGGTTGGGGGAGGGGATTATACTTTCTTGACCTACCCACCAGGAAGATTCCCCCTCTTTTCCTCCCCTCCTTCCCTCCTTCCCTCCCTTCCACCATTCTTCCCTTCATCTTCCCCCCCCAACCCTGTCCCTCCCTTTCCCTCCTCCCCTTCCCCTCTGTACAGGTAAAATCTCTGGCTGAATCCATCGACGAAGCCCTGAACTGCCATCCATCAGGGCCTATGTCAGAGGAGCCAGGGTCAGCCCAACTGGAGAAGCGGGAGTCAAAGGAACAGCAAGAGGACAGCTCAGCCACGTCCTTCAGTGACCTTCCCCTCTACCTGGATGACCCAGTTCCCCCACCATCCCCTGAGCGACTGCCCAGCACAGAGCCCCCACCCCAGGGCCGGCCTGAGTTCTGGGCACCAGCCCCCCTCCCTCCAGTTCCTCCACCAGTGCCACCAGGGACCCGGGAAGATGGTAGCCGTGAGGAAGGCACTCGCAGAGGTCCAGGGTGCTTGGAGTGCCGGGATTTCCGGCTGCGGGCTGCCCACCTTCCCTTGCTTACCATTGAGCCTCCTAGTGACAGCTCTGTGGACCTGAGTGACCGCTCAGATCGCGGCTCTGTCCACCGCCAGCTGGTATATGAGGCTGATGGCTGCAGCCCCCATGGGACCCTGAAGCACAAGGGGCCACCGGGCAGGGCCCCAATCCCGCACCGCCACTACCCAGCCCCTGAGGGCCCAGCCCCAGCCCCACCAGGGCCCTTGCCACCAGCCCCAAACAGTGGCACTGGGCCCAGTGGTGTGGCTGGGGGTCGGAGGTTGGGGAAATGTGAGGCAGCAGGCGAGAACTCTGATGGTGGAGATAATGAGAGCCTTGAGAGCTCCAGCAATTCCAATGAGACCATCAACTGCAGCTCTGGCTCCTCTTCTCGAGACAGTCTGAGGGAACCTCCGGCCACTGGTCTGTGCAAGCAGACTTACCAGCGGGAGACAAGGCACAGCTGGGACTCTCCAGCCTTCAACAACGACGTGGTACAGAGGCGGCATTACAGAATTGGCCTCAACCTTTTCAATAAGTATGTGCCCCCTGTTCTAGCCTCCTCACCCCTGCTTACTCTGCCAGTAGGCACTTTGGTCCTTGGGATTGAGCTCCAAGCAGCAACCTTGGTTCTACTAGCCTCTCATTTGGTAGAATGGTGTTTTTTCCCAGCTGTTCAGGGAAGAGGATTGAAAACAGAGTGGCAGAGTAGAGAGACCCCCAGCACACCCGGGTTCAGGTCCTAGTGCTGCCACTGACTGGCTGTGTGATCTTGGATAGATGTTTTCCACTAAATGAATTCTGAGCCTTATTTCCCCACCTCCCCTTTTCAGAGAGGAAGCAGTCTGGGTTATAAAGAGCCCTAGTCTGGGAAACAGGAGACCAAGACCCTTTGTCTGCCTTTGGCCACTCACTATGTAGCCCTGGGCAAGGTGTGTTCCTTCCTTGGGCTTTGTTTTTTTCCATCTATCTATAAGCAGGGGGGTGTATTTGGGAGGTGTTGGGGGGACAGAGTGGTGTGCTAGACTACTCAGTGACCGTGACTGAGCTCTTTCTGGGTGCCTGGTCTCGTGCCAGGTGCTTAGGAGTGGGTTGGGAATGTGGCATTTGATGAGAAAATAATTCAAAAACATTAGCTGCAATTAGAAAATGTTAGCTGTAATGGAAGGCATTAGATGTAATGCCTCACATTTTCATAGTTTGTTAAACACTGCCACCTATATTTAATTCTCAGAGTAACTCAGCAAGTTGGGTAGTTATGTCCCTATTTTATAGACAAGGAATCAAGGCTCGCAGAACTAAAGAGGATTATTCACAGATATACAAATGGGAAGTGATAGATTTGAGACTCCTGGAATACCAATGTCTCTCAAATTTTAGCCTCCAGGAGAGCTAAGGTTCTAGGGCTCTGGATGTGGGATAGCTCCAACCCAGATTTTGGCCTGGCTCTCTAGAAACCTAAGGAGCACTTTGCCTGTAGAAATACTAAAGCTGGGTGATACCTACCGGGATGAGATATGGGACATGGAACAAAGTGACCCCTTCACTTCTTCTCAAACCTGAGGATGTGTGACTCAGAGAGACCACCTTGTCCTCTTCTCAGGCCTTTTCTCGGGGCTCCTGGTACCTGCTAGAAATATCAAAGCTCCTGGCATAAAGCTGGCTCTCATTAGATACTGATTTTCTTCCAACTGTGGTGTCATTCCAGTGAAAGAGGAAGTTGGGGTGAGGAGACCTTGGAATTTTGAAGCTCTGTGAAATGAGCAAGTGGTTTCCTCTCTTTTAGGCTTTAATTTTCTGATCTGTACCATGAAGGGATTGGACTATATTATAGATTTGATATCCTTGGTCCACTGAAGCCGTTGTTAGTTGGGCCCCAAATTAGTTCTAGAAATGGGACAGAGGACAAAGTTCTAGAATGACTGTCATCTCATCCACCTCCTCTCTTTCTACAGGAAGCCAGAGAAAGGTATCCAGTATTTAATCGAGCGGGGCTTCCTGTCAGACACACCAGTGGGAGTGGCTCACTTCATCCTGGAGCGGAAAGGCCTGAGTCGGCAGATGATAGGGGAATTCCTAGGGAACCGGCAGAAGCAGTTCAACAGAGACGTGTTGGAGTGAGGACCCCAGCATGGGGCAGGCGGGCTTGGGATTCCCAGGAAAGGAAGCTAGCAGGGAAGAAGGGGACAGCTCCTCCTTGTTGATCAGATAAACTTTTCAAAACAGGATGAATATATCTTCCTGCTCCCTTATACTTCTGCCACAAAGGAATCTGATCTATCTTGATCTTACTTGGAAAGTCTACTGAGTGACCCTGGGCAGGGCATGCTCATCCTATGTCCTGCTTTGGGCCTCAGTTTTCCCATCTCTGGAATGAGTGGATTGATGGATAGGATCCCTAGTGACCACCTGTCCTGCCTTGATTTTCTGGGATGAATTTATTTTACACATTCTGCCCTTAAATGTTCAGCCCACAGGTCTTGATTTTAGGAATGTATTGGTGGGGATGTTAGTCCATTTGAGCAGGTCAGGGTGGATCAGAAGGGTTTGTGTGCGCGCGCGCGCGCGCGCGCGCGTGTGTGTGTGTGTGTGGGGGGGAAGAATTGAGAGTGATGCATTCCCTTCTTTGTTCCTCAGCTGTGTTGTGGATGAGATGGATTTTTCTTCCATGGATCTGGATGACGCGCTCCGGAAGTTCCAATCCCATATCCGGGTTCAGGGTGAGGCCCAGAAAGTGGAGCGACTCATCGAAGCTTTTAGGTATGCCAGCTTTTCTCTCCTGAAGCTGTACCTCTCCACTTTGGGGACCCATGTAGTGTATGTCTACAAGTCACTTCTCTGAGCCTCATACCTTTCTCACCATAAAACAGAAACAATAAAACCTATCTTCCAAAGCAGTTGTGAAGGTCAGAGGTAGTACATATAAAGTATCTAGATCAGCATCTGTAACATGGGCATTTAATAACAATACCAGAAATAAAAACTAACATTAATGGGGTTGGAGATGTACCTCAGTGGTAGAGCACTTGTCTAGCATGCACAAGGCCCTGGGTTCCATTCCCAGCTCGGCCAAAAAAAACAAAAAAGCTAACATTCATGGAAGACATTCTAGGTATCAGGCACCAAACTGGACACTCTACATGGTTTTTTCATTAAATACTTAAAAACCACTCTATGGGTAGGTGCTTCTATTATTCTGATTTTGCAGATTATAAATTAACTTGCCCAGGACAGTGAGTAAGGAGTGGAACCAGGATTTGAACTTAAGTATGTCTGACTGCACAGTCCATCCATGCCCTTAACCATTATACGGTACTATAAATGCTTTAAGGATCAGACAGATGTGGGTCTGAAACCTGCTCCATTCCTTTGAAGTATTTAGAGGGGAAACAGAAGAGCTGCTGAGAACATGTTTCCCATATGGGAAAAGGATTTGCTTTGAAGTCAGAAAGATATGGCTTTACCATTTACCAGCTGTATTACCTTGGGCAATTTACCTCACCACTTGTAACCTGAGAGAGAAAGAGAGAGAGAAAGTGAGAAAGAGAGAGGTAGACTGAGGCAGGAGGATCGTAAGTTCAAAACCAGCCTCAGCAACTTAGAGAGACCATAAGTAATTTAGCAAGAACCTGTATCCAAATCAAAAATAAAAAGAGGTGGGGATGTGGCTCAGTGGTTAAATGCCCCTTGGTTCAATCCCTGATACCAAAAAAAGAAACAAAAAAGAAAAAGAAAAATCGAGAATGAGAGGGGAAGATGGAGAAAAATAGCTACTTTACAGGATTGTGAAAAGATTACATGAGACAATGAACAATACATAAAATGGGAAAGCTCCAAAAAGATAGTGAGTGTTGTTTTTACATGTTAGTCTTGGGAGATCTGAAATGGACAGACCCAGAAGGCTAAGGAAGTATTTCTTGGAGAAAAGTGTTGGTTCTGCCAGCCTGGGCAAATGGTGGGTAGGTAGAGATTGCTGGTGCCTGAGTTTGGACTTGACCCCTCCTGCCCTACAGCCAGAGGTACTGTGTCTGTAACCCAGCCCTCGTGCGCCAGTTCCGGAACCCAGACACCATCTTCATCCTTGCTTTTGCCATCATCCTCCTCAATACCGACATGTACAGTCCTAGCGTCAAGGCTGAGCGGAAGATGAAACTAGATGACTTCATCAAGAACCTGAGAGGTGACCAGACTTATCATCAGCTTTTCCTACCCTTTGCCTGTGAAAGGAAAGTGGGTGGGGTGTGAGGTGGGGGAAGGATGAGGGAGATCCCAACTGTTTTTAGAAATTAACCTGTGTGGTGTTTCACTTTCTGTCAAGGCTGAATATCTCCAGGGCATTCACTTTTAAATTCACTCAGAGTCATTTTTAAAAGGGCTGGGGATGTAGTGCTTGCCTAGAATGCATGAGGCTCTGGGTTCCATCCCCAGCAACACATACACATACACACACAAAAAAATGTTATTTGCCCATATACTCATCCACACACTGAATATTTATTGAACATCTTTTGTGTACCAGGCTTCTAGGTCCTAGCATTATAACACTGAATATGATAGATAAAAGTCCTGGCTCTTACATTATTTCACCCAGTCATTCACTTATCCATTCTTTGCTCTCTCCTTCCTTCTCTTCCTTCTATGTACCCATAAAGACTCACTTATTTTACGTACCCTTTCCTGCACTCACATATTCATTTATTCACTCAGCCACTAGTCAGTTGATTCTTAGTGTGTGCCAGGCCCTATGATGGGTGCCAAGGATAATGGAGGAGAGTCTGCCATAGTCCCTGCTCTGAGAGAGCTCCCCATGTGTGGAAGAGACTGACTTGTAGTGCCCAGATAACCAACATAAGACAGATACTGAATAGTGATATTAGAAAAGCCAAAATCCAGTCAGACCTCGAAACAGCTCCTGAGAGCCTACCTCCAACTGGCTTCCTGGAGGATTTTATTTTAAGTTGAGCCCTAAAGGCATGGATAAGGAGACAGAATAGATATAGGGGAGGATAACTAGTAGGAAGAACAAGGAAGGCACAGTGGGAGAAAAATGTAAAGTTGTTTAGAGAACAATGGAAATGGGGTAGATGATAGGTTGAGAAGGTCAGATGGAGCTACTACCTGAGGGCATTGAATGCCAGATGAAAGGTGTCACTTTGACTTGTTATTCTTGGTTTATTGTATTGATGTCAAGCCCTGCCTCTCACCAAAGAGCAGCCTGCTAAAAATGGAAACAGAAATGAAAGAAGAAAATAGAGTTGGGGGTGGGGGGAGCCAAAATCAAGACAAAGTTGCTGAGCATCAGGGTCTATACAGTTAGTAGGCTTTAAACTCTCTGACAGCTAAAGTGAAAAAGGCAATATGGTGAAGACTATTCCTTTAAGCCAAGTACCATGGTGCATGCCTGTAATCCTAGTGATTCTGGAGGCTAAGGCAGGAGGATCTTAAGTTCAAGGCCAGTCCCAGCAGCTTATCGAGACCCTGTCTAAAAAAAAAAATTAAAAAGAGCTGGGGATGGATGGTAAAGTGCCCCTGGATTCAATCCCTAGTACTAAAAAAAAAAAAAAAAAAAATGTTCCTTTAGCACCTGTCCCAGGAGTAGGCGTGGCATTTCCAAAGGAGACATCATTTCCTCTAGCAGAAGGTTTAGAAAGAAGTGAGTGGGTTTCACTGAGCAGACAATCAGGAGGGGAGAAGGATGGTAGACTTAGGAGGAGGGAGTTAGATCAGAGGCCATCTGGAGCTGTCTATGAAAATCCTGCCATTATTCATTCATCTATTCCCTACCCCCCATATGTATGTACAGTCAGCCCTCCATATATGCCGGTTCAACATCTGTGAATTCAACCAACTACAGATCAAAAATATTTGAAAAAAGTTGCATCTGTACTGAACATGTATAGAGTTTTTTCTTGTCATGATTCCCTAAACAATACAGTATAAAAACTATTTACATAGCATTTATATTGTAGTAAGTGTAAATAATCTAGAGGTGATTTTACATATGCTGGAGGATGTGTGTAGGTTATATGCAAATGCTATGCCATTTTATATAAGAGACATGGACATCCTCAGATTTGGGTATTGATAGAACCAATCTCCCTTGCATATAGAAGGACAAATGTGATTCTGGAGGCTATGTGGGAAGGAGGTGTCTGTGTGTATTTCCCCTCCAGTTATTGAATAAATAAAGCAAACAAATGAAAGTAATACATGCTCACTTTAGAAACTCTGGGAGCCTGGGAATATAGCTCAGTGGTATAGCATGTACTTAGTATGTATGAGCTCTAGTTCGATACTGAGTACTGCCAAAACAATTTTTTTTTGAAAATATAGAAAATGTCTTTTTATGGTCTCAAATTCTGTCATTAGAGCATCCATGTTTAATATTTTGGTATATTTTTTCCATGCATATGTAACTTTCTATATAGTTAAGTTCATGTTATACATGCAATTTATTATCTTACTCTTTTCACTTAACTTGCTACAAGAATTTCCCCATGCTACTGAAATGTTTTTGTAAATGTCAAGTTTTTAACATCTGTATATTATCTTATTAAATGGATATACAAACCTTTACTTAACTGTTTCTCTCCTGTTAGAACTTAGGTTGTTTCGGAGTTTCCCAATAAGTAGCGTTTTGTGAACATTCTTGGACATATATCTTGCATGTTATTTCTGAGTAATTTCTCAGGGCAGATTCCTAGAAGAGGAATCACTGGCTCTGGATATTTAGGCTTTTGCCAAACTACCTTCCATAATCGTCATGTTACTATACATGCCCAGTTCTCTACACTGGATATTATTTTTGCTAATTTAGAAGGCAAAAAAAAATACTGTATTTGTCTTAATTATAGTGTGTTCTGGGCTGTTTAGATAAAGTCCCTACCCTAGGGAAGAAAGCAATTTGCTGGTTTATTGAAGGGCAGCTTCCCTGCCCCAATCCTGGTCAAGGAATCAAGGGTACCCAATTAACCCTTGGCCCTAACTATTATCATGGTCCGTATGTAGGTGTGGGATATTGTGGAAAACCCCTACCAATCACTCCCTACATTTATGTGACATATCCTGGGGTTACTCCCCTCATTCAGGGGTTGACAATGGTGAAGACATCCCCCGAGACCTCCTGGTGGGCATCTACCAGCGCATCCAGGGACGCGAACTACGGACCAATGATGACCATGTGTCCCAGGTGCAGGCCGTGGAGCGTATGATTGTTGGCAAGAAACCGGTAAGTGCCCCGGGAGGCTGCAGAGGGCCAGGGTTCTGGTCTTTCTCTACCACTATGTGGTAAGTCACTGTCCCTTATGAGCCCAAGATTCCCTCCACCTACAAAATGGAGTGAGTGATAATGCATTCCTTGGGGTGGGGACAGTGTTGCAGATGGTGCAAGGCCCATAGCGGTTGCTATATAAATATTAGCATCCTTCCCACCTCTGGATTTGCTTGCCCACTCCAAGTAAGGAGCCAAGCTAATATTAGCTGAGAGGCAGAGCAAGAATACACTTTGGTCAACAAACATTTATGAATGCCTTTCCACTGAGCTCAGCATTTCACAGGCCCCCGGAGACAAATGTAGGAATCAGATATGGTCTCTGTCCTTAGGGGCACTCAGAGACCAATGGGGTTGCCAGACAGACATTTATAATAGTTCCACCTTATGGTCTAGTTTAGGGGAGTAAAAAAGAAGGAGAGGCCATTTTCAGCATGGGTAAATTAAGGAAACCTTAGAAGGGAAAACTTTGGAATTGGAATTCGAAAGAGGAGTGGAATATGGCCATGTGGAGCTGGACAGGAAAGGCATTACAGACAGAGGGTGCTACAGGGAACAAAGCAAGGTGTCAGAAAAGCTGGAGCTTTATAGTCTTTGTGTCAGAGTGGCACATATTTATCAGAGGTACAATTCCTCTTGCAATTGAATGTTAAAGTGCTGGGACTCTGAAGTTGATGGGCTGGCCTTGCTGACACTATTTCTCCATGCCTGTCCAGGTCCTGTCTCTTCCTCACCGTCGACTGGTTTGCTGCTGCCAGCTCTACGAGGTGCCAGATCCAAACCGCCCCCAGAGGCTAGGGCTGCATCAGCGGGAGGTCTTCCTCTTCAATGATCTCCTAGTGGTATGGGCACAGTGCTGAAGGAGATGGGAGGGAGTTGGTCAGCTTGGCTGCTGGATCTGTGTAAACCTTGTTGACATTGGTGTGTGGAGCATGGCGGGTGAGGTGCTCTACTGTGCCATCTGCATGGTCACCAGCAAGGCCCAGGCCTTCTCTGCTTCTCCTTTTCCTCATGGGTTCATTTGTAGGTTGCCACAGCCACAAAGAGGCAGAAAATGGTTGACATACAAATTTGCAATATGGAAAGTGGTAGGAGAGATGTCCCTGTTCATCTTAATAGCCAGAAGGGTTTGTGAAAAGAGGTGAACTGTGACCCTGGTATCAGTCTGAAACCTTCCAGTGGTCCTGATTGTGGAAGGTATTCTTGAAACCAAGCTCATCACCAGTACAGAGGTGTTTGTCTTTTAGGGATGGGACTTTCAAGTTCTTCTGGGTGAAAACCAATTTTGTAGATGGCCTTTATGATTGCAGGGACAGAAACATACCCTCC
This sequence comes from Ictidomys tridecemlineatus, assembly GCF_052094955.1. Taxonomy (NCBI): domain Eukaryota; kingdom Metazoa; phylum Chordata; class Mammalia; order Rodentia; family Sciuridae; genus Ictidomys; species Ictidomys tridecemlineatus. The sequence continues at coordinate 79,988,453 of NC_135493.1, forward strand.
TCCAAGGCATCCAATTGTCTTATCAGACAGTTCTGATGGTTAGAATCTGTTTCCCTGTGGGTTTCCTCCAAGGATCTTCACTTCATCTTTGGGATAACAAAAAGACATTGCTAAATATCTTCTGGGTGAAAAAATAACCCCCAGTTAAGAATCACTGCTTCAGACAAATATCTTCAATGCCCCCTCTGAGCCTGTTTTCTGATGTGTGAAATGGAGCTAACCTGTACATCCTAGGGTTGTCATGAAGATGAAAAAGAGGTCATAGCCAGGAGTGGTGGTACTCCCAGAAACTTGGGAAGCTGAGGCAGGAGGATCACAAGTTCAAGGCCAACCTGGTCAACTGAGACACCATCTCAAAAAATAAAAAGGGCCAGGGATGTAGCTCAGTGGTAGAGTGCCCCTGGGTTCAATCCCCAGTACTGAAAAAAAAAAGTCATATGTGTATGTGGAATGGTGTTACCCTGAGGTGGGCCTGACCCACACAAGTGCTAAGTCAGTTTTAGATGCCCCTCGTGTGCTGACATCTGTGTCTAGCCCTATGCTGGGCACTAGGTATGTGAGATGAATCAGACTCAGTCCCTGTTCTCAGGAAGCTCACAGTCCCAAGGACTTAAAAAAGTACTTTGAATCACTGTGAGCTGTAATCATCCTGAAATCAAAACAGTTACTTTTTAAGAGCCACTTGCAGGAGCTGGGGCTGAAACCCAGTGATTCAGTGCCTAGCATGTGTAAGGCCCTGAGTTTTTAGTTCCCTAGCACCACAAAAAAAAAGGCACTAGAAGATTCCCTGAGCTCATGTTAGTGGAAAGTCCAGAGTGCCTAAGTACTTAGTAAAGCTCTTAGGTTGTTGAGAAAAAGACTTGTTAACTCTATAAATAGGCAGAGCAGAGAGTGCCATTCTGTGCTGGCTGTGGAGGGTGAGGACCAGGTGGGTGAGAGAACTTGAAAACCAGATTCCTGTCCTCCAGGCCAGTAGTGGGCAATTATATACTCAAAGGACTACCATAGAGCTCTAGATGGGAAAAGCACTGATCTGGCACTCTGGTGGAAACTCAGAAAAGGGAAATGAAAATCCATGTGGGGCGTTAGGATGGGCTTCCTAGAGGGAGCAGCATTCAGTCAGTTCCTGTAAAAATTGTAAATACTTGTGTGCCTTGTCATGACATCAAGAATTTGGATAGAAAAATCCCATCTTTCCTGTTCTGTTCCTCAAGCTTCAGTTCTCCCCAACTTGTGGGTATATGTGTTTGTGTGTTTATGTCTCTTAGTGGGGGGTGGGAAGGGAGGGTGATTACTAGAATTAGGTGCCATGTGGAAATTCCCCACCCCAAACCCTGCCTCTTGTCTTTTTCCTACCCCTGCCAAAGGTCACCAAAATTTTCCAGAAGAAGAAGATCTTGGTGACATACAGCTTCCGTCAGTCCTTTCCCCTGGTGGAAATGCACATGCAGCTCTTCCAGAATTCATGTGAGTCCCTTCTTGGACCCCAGCATCTTGAGTCTATCCCATGGCCGCCATGCTCATCCTTCATCCATACTAGCCTTCAGGTTTTGGAGTCCTTTACAAATGGGTTAAGTTCTCCAAAGCACCTACCTGGTCCTGGGATGAAGAGCAGGCCAAGGTGGAGTGTGACTCAAGTCTGGCCCCTAGGGATCAGGGAAGCACAGTGTGTGTGTGTTCCCTGGTGGGGCGAAGAGATGGTGATCATGCTGTGCTCTGAAGGACTGAACCAGGAGGAGCATGGTTGGGTGGCATTCAGGACAGCAAAATCATTGTGAGTAGAGGCAGAGGTACAAAGGAAAGGGTTTTTAGAAAGCAGTGCAGAATTGGGTTTGCCTTTACATCCTGGAGTATAATGAGTAAGAGGGCCACAACTATCAGGAGTTCGGGGGCAAAGGGGAACCACTAAAGACACTGGAGCAGAAAAAGAGACACGTCAGAGTTGAGCATTAGAGAAATCATTTCCAAGCTAGGTTTGGTGGTATAGTCTCATCACTGGGAGGCCAAGGCCAGAGTTTAAGACCAACCTGGGTAACATAATGAGACTCTGTCTTGAAAAAAAAAATGGAGAGAGAACTCATTTCCCATCTAAGCCACCTTGCTTTAGTTCTGCAGAGGCACCCAATTTTTCCTGTCCCCTCCCTTTACCCACAGATTACCAGTTTGGAATCAAGTTGCTGTCTGCAGTACCTGGTGGGGAGCGAAAAGTCCTTATCATCTTCAATGCCCCTAGCCTCCAAGACCGACTGCGCTTCACATCTGACCTGCGGGAGTCCATCGCTGAGGTGCAGGAGATGGAGAAGTACCGTGTGGAGTGTGAGTAACCCAGCCATGTGTCCTTCCCCCACTCTTGACATAGTGCCCTGCAGACATCAAGAATCCCATCTTCAGAGAATCTCAGAGTTGAGGGTTGGCTTGCATAACTTTCCTATCCTTATTCCAGGAACCCTTCATTCTCTGCTTGAATACCTTCAGTGACAAGGAGATCATTACCTTCCAACCTCAGATTAGTATTCCAGGCCCTAAGAGCCAATGCCCTGGCCCCCACATCTATTCTCCAATTGGGAGCTAATTCTTCCTTCTATTAAAAGGCATCATGGAGAAGAATCAGGGTATAGGAGGTAGATCTGTAGTTTCAGATCCTAGATATATGATTTATTATCTGGATAAACTAGAGCAAATCACTTAACCCCCTGAGCCCCAGTTTCTTCCTACATGAAATTGGGATGACCAGAAATCTCCTCCACAGAATTGAAGAGATGAAATGAAACAAGGCAGCCAAAGAGTCCCAATATATCCTAGGCATTCAACAAATATCATTCCCTATCTCACCCTCTCCCTCCCTCTTCCCACATATCAATTCCTGAGCTGAGTCTCAGCAACTTGTTCTCCCACCCCTAGGGGGGCTACACCAAATCATCTTGAATCATATACAATGGAAAACAAAAGTGATTACATCTCATTTCCCCCAATGTCCTCCAAGTTTTTTCTTCTCCAGGCTAAGCAGTCACAGTTAAGTAACATGGTATTAAGGAGAGAGGCAGGCACACAGAGAGAGACAGAGGCGGCGGACAGCTCCTTGGTGAGGCCTTCACAGTTCCAGGGTCTACTCTACTCAGCAAGGCAGGGTTAGAAGTTTCAGTTCACCAAATCCCCAGAGACCCTCAGGAAATGCAGAGCAAGACATTAGCATATCAAGATGAGGGGAGGATAATTAGACTAGAGTTTCTATGACTTGCTTGAAGAATTGGGGGTATAAGGAAGCCAGGAAAGCCCAAGCTCTGGAATCAGGAAGACCTGCTTCCAGAATGTTGGCTCCACCATTTCCAGCTATATGACCCTGGGCAAGCTCTATGACTTCTCGGATTCTCAGTTTCTTCCTCTGCACAATGTGGATGATGCTAATAATGTGGATTGAGAGGGATCAAGTATGTGTAGCACCCACCATACTGCCTGGCACATAATAGAGGATTCGATTCCTGTCAGTTTCCTGCTCCTGCCCTTCCAGGAGCTCCTCTGCCCTGGAGCAAGGTATCTGAGAACTGAGTGAGCTCTGGAAATATTGTCCTTCTCCATAGGCTAGAAGGGTCTTCTTGTCCTTACTGTGAACCATCTGCCTTGAAGTTCTTTTTTGAACTTCAGGGGTGTTTGGGGAGACCTGACTGCTAGACAGTAAGAAAGGGGAGGAGTACAAAGGGCAAAAGGAGGGGAAAAGGAGCAGGTAGGGCAGGCACTGAGAGGAAAGAACTAGCAGGAGGAAGTGGTGCAGGACAGGGTCTGGGCACCAAGGTAGCTTCAGAGACAGAGCTGCAGTTTGGGGGGAAATAAGTGCTGGCTGTCCAGGGGGCAAAACAAAGAGGTCTGGGAGCCTGTGGAGGGCTGGGGCCAGTCAGGTGGGTTCCCACTCCCATTCCTGATCTTTGCACCCTGTCTCTTCCACTGTCACCCAGCGGAGCTGGAGAAGCAGAAAGGTATGATGCGGCCTAACGCCTCACAGCCTGGAGGGGCCAAGGACTCAGTGAATGGGACGCTGGCCCGCAGTAGCCTAGAGGACACTTATGGGGCAGGCGATGGGCTCAAACGGGGCGCACTCAGCAGTTCTCTGCGAGACCTCTCTGATGCAGGTAAGTCTTCTGGGCCCTGCCCTGGCTGGGGAGACATGGGACCGGGTGTCCTCTTTGCCTCCTGTCACTGGCCGCCAGCCTTCCCTCCACCTGCTACACACGCACGCACCCTGCCTTCACCCAGAGCCCTGGGCACTGTGCCACAGGGGGCCTGGTAGCCAGGTCAGAACAGGTGGAGCCCAGGGTTTGGGCCAGGGAGTGTGAAGTGGGGCCACGGGCTCAGCCCCTCTCTCTCGCTGCTCCTCCTCTCCTCCTCTTTTCCCTCTTCTGTCTCTCCTGTACCGCCTCTCCTCCTTCTCCATCTTTTCCTCCTCTTTCTCTTCCTTCTCCACCTCTCCTCCTCCCCACCTCCCCCTCTTCAATGGGGGAAAGGGATCATGGGGTGTCTGTCCCCGGGAGGGGCCCAGGCCTGGTGCCCAGCTTTGGAGCCCAGCAGGGTGGGGAGGGGGGGTTGCTGCTCTGACGCTGGGCTCCTTGCTTGTGGGTGCAGGGAAGCGGGGGCGGCGTAACAGCGTGGGATCGCTGGACAGCACCATCGAAGTAAGTGCCAGCTCCTGCCCCACTCGTCCTCTGCATGAGCCCTGCCCCGGCCATGGAGCCCCAGAGGAGGAGGGGACCTGTTGCTTCCCCCTCTTCCCTGCTGGGAACCGTGTGGCTGCCTCTCCCAGCCTACCACTCTCTCCATCTGTCCTCAACTCTGTCTGTCCTCACTCTGCCTGTCTCTCAGTCTGTCTTCCACTCTCCCGTGCCCCCTCTCAACCCCAGGGCCAACTCCGAGTAGGGATGCCCTTGGACTTGGGCCTCAAGAAGCTCTTACCTCCAAGTCCTGCTCTTTGACCCTGAGCGAGTCACTCTGCTCTCTGGTCCTAACATTTTCCTGGCCTACAAAATGGGTGTGAGGAGGAGGTCCTACTAATTCTTCCTATGCCTGCTGAGGTTCATCCGAGATAGTGGATATGACAGCAGAGCTTTGTCAGCTGGGGAGCTCCATGTACAAGTACAGGACTGCTGTTTGGTTTTCATCATCACTTGGGGGTCCCTGTCTCCCCAGCTCCAGCCCTCAGGGACAGGGGTGGTGTTTAGGGTTGCGGGTCTAGGATGTCTAGACTGGCCTGACTTCCCCCCCTCCCCGCTTCCAGGGGTCTGTTATTAGCAGTCCACGCCCTCACCAGAGGATGCCACCTCCGCCCCCACCCCCGCCGCCAGAGGAGTACAAGAGCCAGAGGCCAGTCTCCAACTCCTCATCCTTCCTGGGCTCCCTATTTGGAAGCAAGCGGGGCAAGGGGCCCTTCCAGATGCCACCACCGCCAACAGGCCAGGCCTCTGCCTCCTCTTCATCTGCTTCCTCTACCCACCACCATCACCACCACCACCACCATGGTCACAGCCACGGTGGCCTGGGGGTGCTACCTGATGGGCAGTCCAAGCTCCAAGCCCTGCATGCCCAATATTGCCAAGGACCGGGTCCTGCCCCACCACCCTACCTCCCACCCCAGCAGCCCCCTCTGCCCCCACCTCCACAGCAGCCCCCACCCCTGCCCCAACTGGGCTCCATTCCACCACCACCCGCCTCAGCCCCACCTGTGGGGCCACATCGCCACTTCCATGCCCATGGCCCTGTCCCAGGGCCTCAGCACTATACCTTGGGCCGGCCAGGCAGAGCTCCCAGACGAGGGGCTGGAGGACACCCTCAGTTTGCTCCACATGGCCGCCACCCCCTGCACCAGCCCACATCCCCCTTGCCCTTGTACAGTCCTGCCCCCCAGCACCCTCCTGCCCACAAACAGGGCCCCAAACACTTCATCTTCAGTCACCACCCACAGATGATGCCAGCAGCAGGCGCAGCCGGAGGCCCTGGATCCCGGCCACCCGGGGGCTCCTACTCCCACCCCCACCACCCCCAGTCACCCTTGTCACCACACTCACCCATCCCACCCCACCCCTCCTACCCGCCTCTCCCTCCACCCTCACCACACACCCCACACTCACCTCTGCCTCCCACCTCCCCTCATGGCCCGCTGCACGCCTCTGGGCCCCCTGGCACTGCCAACCCACCCAGTGCAAACCCCAAGGCCAAGCCAAGCCGGATCAGCACCGTGGTCTGATGAATGGAGCAAGTGAGCTAGGAAACAGGAAGGTCTGGGGGAATTCACAGGAGAGGGACCTTGCCCTTCTCTCCCTCCTCAGTTTTTTTCAAAATATATATACACATAGCAATGTCCTCCTCTCCACTTCCTCCCTGCCTTGGGGCCCCTCCTCCAAGCCCCTGCAGTTGCCACGGGGTTTCCTTCCAGATTAAAAGACCTTTACCACTTGCAGCCTGGACTCAGGGCACTCCAGAGCTGGGGAGTGGTGGGGGTCTTTCAGAGATCCTCGTCCTCTTTTACCTGTCTTCCTTTCCCCACCTTTCCCTGGAGGTCTGGCTCGGTGGCCTCAGACCTCCGGGCCAATGTGAACCCCCTCACAGCTCTGGCTGGTGGAAAAGGGCAGCTGTCGGAGCTGTGGGGGTGAAGGCTTCCCCAGAGCTCCTCTGGCCATGTGGAGCTGGGAGAGAGCTCTGTAGAGTTGTGGCCAAACCTCAGCTGGCTCGGCCCTCTCTCTGACCTCAGGGCCTGGCCACACACCTCCATGTGTCTTTCTGCCTGCTGGAGGACACAGACTGTCAATGCACTGGGTGGGTGGGACCCCGCTTGGGCTGGCCCCCATGTGGGGCAGTGCTTCCTCTCTTGAGCCAGTCTATGCCCTCTCTCCAGTAAGCCCCAGCCCAGACCTCTTTGACTTCAGGAACTTGCCTCGCCCTGCAATGTTCTTATCCTGATCAAAGTCCAGACAGGTTTAGGGGGGGGCTCAGGTCTGGGATGAGAAGGGCACTGCCCTCCCTCACCCATATTGCATGCCCCCCCCCATTCCCTTCCACCTCTCCCAGCAACAACCGAAGACAATGCACTTTATAGATATCACCCAAACACACCTCTCTGGGGCAGGGCACCCAGCATCAGTCCTGGGGAGAAGCTCCCAGAGGGCCATCCTGAGCCCAAGATGTCTTTCCTGAGGCAGAGATTGAAGCCATCAGAGCCGGGGCTGGGAGCCAGAATGCCTGAGTCCTTCTGTCCGTCAAAATCTCTGCTGCCTCTCCAGCCCTTTTGCAGCCCTGTTTATTTATTATAAATATATTTTTTACAAGCCCCAGCTCCTCTTCTTGCCCCGAACATTCAGCTCCTTTCTCAGCTCCTGCCTTCCTCTCCCCTCTCCACTATGGGCTGCAGTACAGACAGACAGATGGACCCTGGTGTATGGAAGGCCAGGGACCCTGGGGCTTGGGGGCCGGGGAGGGTGGTGGTGGGAGGGGCTGTATGGAGAGGAGCTGGGGTTCAGGCATTGTCTTTTTTTCCTCCTTGTATATAAGAATGTATATTTGATGCCTCATAAAAGAACTTGTGCTCACCTCCCGCCTCTGCCTCCTACTTATGTCCCCTATCCCCACTGTGGAGCCCATGGAGAAAGAGGCCTTAGCCTGGGGAGGTGATGCGCTAATGGTAGAAGTTCAGGTGGGCGAGATGCTTTGGTTTGTTAGGAGGTGGAACAAGAAAGGTTTCCCTGTCTTATTTCATACATAGTCTATGTGACAAGAGTGGCAACAGTGTGGGCTCTGGAGTTGATCCAGTTCATATCCTGGGGTTTTCATTTCCTAGGCATGTGAACTTCGGGTGTCACCCTTTCTGAGCCTCAGTTTCCTGAATTTGCAACTTGGGGTGATCAGCCCTTGCCACATGGATTGTGATGATGACATGAGCTAACAAGTGTCAAGCAACAAGGATGGAGAGGTGTTCAGCAAATTAGTTCCCTTATTTTCCTTTGGCAGGTTGGATACTTCCATGGTTTTATGGCCTCTATTCCTGTGGCTTTGCCTTGGAGCCCCCACCCTGCATGCAATGGCTGGTCACATTTCTGTCCTTAAGGGTGGGAGTGTGACTTGGGCCAGGAAGATACAGGGCTAGATACATTATAAGAGCTCTTTTTATATATTTAGGTTGTTAGATAACACATAACTGGACTGCCTTTCATTTACAGAGGAGGGGACAATCCACACAAAGTCAGGATGTGGTTTCCTGACTTCTAGCCCATGCCCCTTTCCAGTGCCCCAAGCTGCTTCCCTATGAAACAAACCTCTTTCTAGCTGATGATTGGCATTTGACTTAGCAGAGGAGGGATGGAGAAGAGCATCCTGACCCTCTTGATTAGGGTCAGCAGGGTCCCCAGAAACAGCATTCAGTTAATATTTCTGCTGCATTCTGAGAATATGGAATGGCCTCTAAGAGGGAATAGTTTGGATGGCCCCACTCTTTAGCAACTTGGACCAGTGTCTTGGTTTTCTTCCTCATTCACATTTAAAGGCATCCCAGGGAAGACAACTACAAAAGCAGCAGCTGAGACTATCTAAGCATTTGATGTCTCCTTGCAAACCAGACCAGAGCGTTTTAAGAATTTAGGTACAAACAGTCCCCAATCAAATTCAATCAGCATTTTTATTTCTTCTCTGGTAATCCAAGATGGACTACCTTTGGTTGCTCCCCTTTTTCCCACCTTCAGCTTGAGGCTGGTTGCATCTTCCTAGAGCTCAGCCTTTAGCACTCAGATCCTGCCTCAGTGACTTGACTATGCTGCCCTTTGTGAGTCATCCAGCCCTTCAGAGCCTGTTTTTTCACCTGTAAGGAGGGGATAACAATCATGCAATACAGTTGTTACTAGATGAAAGTGAAGCGCCTACCTCCTGCCAGACACACAGTAGTATTCTTGGCCACCTACAGAAACAAGTGCAAACTGCTAGTCTTGACACTGGGAGTTCTCCGTGGGGTGGCCAGCTGATCTCTATAGTCTCCCATTCCTCCCTCACACTTGGATCATACACTCACTGTTCTCTGTAAGTGCCTGTGTGTACTTTCCAACCTCAATATCTTACCTGTGCCTTTTTCCCCTGCCAGAGTGCCCCCCCAAACCACCAATATCCCTGATGGAGGTTTTCTCACTCTTGAAACACAGAATTAAAGGGACCATCCTTCACAAAATGTGTCCTTGATCAGATTTCCTGAGATTCTCTCATTATCTTCCCAACCAGGCCACAAGTGGCTTGAGAGTAACACTGATCTGCATCATCTCCATCCATAGCATTGCCTAGCACAGTGCCTGGCACAAGACTGATGTCACTCAGATTTTATTAATGAAATGAATGAATGAATAATATTCTCTCTCTCTCTCTCTCTCTCTCTCTCTCTCTCTCTCTCTCTGTGTGTGTGTGTGTGTGTGTGTGTGTGTGTGTGTTTGTGTGTGTGTGTGTGTGTTTTGTTGGGGATTGAACCCAGGGCTTCATGCATGCTAGGCAAGCACCTTACCACTGAGCTATAACTCAGCCCTTTTTTCAAAAAATGTATTTTGGGACTGAAGCTTACTAAGTTGCCCATGTTGGTCTTGAATTTGTAATCCTCCTGCCTCAGCCTCCTGAGTTGCTGGGATTATTGGCATGTGCCACCACACCCGACTTGAATAGTTCTTTCTATGCTTAGAATAAGGTATCTTTGTATTGGTTGATTTATTAATTGATGCAACCTGGTGTACCAAGCTTTGGGGACCCTCTGGGACCTCCTCATGCTTCCTTCAGCTCTTTCATAAGTTCTCTTCCTATCCTCATTGTGGTTCTAGCTCCAGGCTGTCCTTGCCCCTACCTTCTCCTTCTCAGTTGAGGTTCCTGGCCCAGACTTTGGAGCAGTAGTTCATCTCACCTCCCCATTTCTCTGAGGACCTGGAGACAAGAAGCCTATTGACTATTCTTATATCAAAGGACAAAGGTTCTAGGATCTCACAGAGCTCTTAACCTTTGTTTTAGACCAGCACTGTCCAATAAGTCTTTCTGTGCTGATGGAAATGTTCTTATCTCTGCTGTCCAATATGGTAACCACTAGACACATGTGGCTGCTGAGCACTTGAAATGAGGCTAGTACAGCTGAGGAATTGAATTTTAAGACTTTTAATTAAATTTAGAAGGCTATGGTAGCACACACCAGTAATCCCAGTGACTCAGGAAGCTGAGGCAGGAGAATCACAAGTTTGAGGCCAGCCTGGGCAACTTAGTAAGACCCTGTCTCAAAGTAAAAAATAAAAAGTGCTGGGAATGCTGTTTAGTGGTAGAGTGCCCCTCCATTCAATCCCCAGTACCAATAATAGTTCAATTTAAATAGCCATTCATGGATGGTGTAAACCATAATGGACAGTGTAGGACAAGACTTTTAGGATTTGATAGCCTGGTGGGTAATGTCAGGACAATCTAAGATCAGGTCTGGAAAGAAACACTGGGTGTGTGGGGACACAAAGAACTCCACTTGGGGGTGGGAGTAGGGTCAAGGAAGGTTTTCAGGAACTGCCCCTTTAGCTAAGTTTGAAGACTGAGAAGGAATTGGCATGCTAAAGAAGGTCATTCATTAGAGGGGGCAGCACGTGCAAGGGCCCTGAGGTGTGAGAAAATACAAGTATTAGTGGCATGGCAAGAAAGGGGAGAGTGCAGCTCAGGTGGTAGGCGCAGCATACAATGAAGCATGGAGGCAGATAGGCCTCCTCTGCTTTGTTGCCAACAGGTTTTCCAACTGGCTTCAGCAGCAGCTAAAGAAATATCAGGTGATAGTTGGACTATATAGTATTTCCACTGTAAAATTACTATTTTCCCCTTATAATGAGTATTTTGTGGAGAGATGCATTGAGAATATGTAAATATCCTATTATTCCTCAAACTTTTACCCACCAGTTTTAACATTCACTGATGATTCTCCACTGAAACAATTACTATGGCTGAGGTTGCCAAATGGTGATTTTCAAATGCCATCATTCTTTTCATGTGTATTTGTTGGCTTTCCACTATAAGGTACAACTTTGCCTCCTCCCACATTTATTTATATCCTCATGGACTCATGGCTGTTTTACTCTATGGGTTATATATAACCCATTAACATCATTCTTTATTTTAATGTTCAGAATGCCCCAGATGTGGCCAGCAGGAAGCCCTTCAAGTTGGCTCCTGTGTCCTTTGGCATGTCTCCATCTTTCTTTGAGCACTTTCCTTTTTTTCTGGCACCAAGAGATGCTTCAGACCTATCTTATGTTTTTCCTGCCCCAACTCTGGAAACAGTCATTGTGTCCAAGGAGCCCTGATTCTTTCTAGTATAGAATGGCATTTAGAAATAAAAGATTTGGGCAGTAGGTGTTATAGAATTTTCTCTATTACTTTGAAAAAGTTTGAGCATCCATTGGTGATTTTTTAACCCTATCATTCCTTCAGTATTTATTATTAAACATTCTACTTTTAAAAAGAGCTTTCCCTTTTCCCTCATTTTACTTATATCAATGTGGATTCATGAATTTTTAATCAATGAGCTATAATCCACTACTGCCATAATTCATTTTGATTATCACTATTTGAATATATGATTTTATTGTTATGTATATGTATTAAGCACGTAGTATTCATCTATATTTCTCTGTTTCTCTCCCTATTTATCCAATAAACCATGTGCTCACACAGGTACCTTGAGGAGGTTCTTTTAATAGTCCAGGCTAGAAGCCATGCATAATAAAATATACCTCTGGTCTCAGCTACTTGGAGGCTGAAGGTGGCAGGGTCGCTTGATCACCCTATTTTGAGACCAGTCTGGGCAACACAGCAAGACACTGTCTCAAAAAAAATGTGTTTCTGGCAGGGAGGTACTGGGGTTTCCCCTGACATCTAGAAAACTAGAAAGGAGATGTCACCATTTATATTACTTGGGACCGAGTGCGGATAAAGATCCTGAACAATCAAGGTAATATAAAGATCCAGGGGATTAAAAAAAAAAAAACACTAGCACAATGCCTGAATGCCTGGCACAAAGGATATTCTTAATGAGTTTTAACATATTGGTTGCTGACTCTCAGAAACAAAAGTAACAGCTACCAGATACTGAGGACTTGCTATGTGCCAAGTACTGTACAATAATCATGCAAGGTAGGTATTATCATCCCCATTTCAGTTTCAGAAGTTGGGAGTTGCCCAAGGTCACATAACTAGAAAATGGTAGAGCTGGTAGAACAGGAAGGCAGGCCTGTCTGACCCAGGTGCGAGCTCCTACCTGCTCCCTCAGCTAGGATTTCCTAAACTCAGTCCTGAAGTAGGTAGAATCTACCTAACTGGGCACACAGTATGTGATTAGATATAATTAACTGAATGAAGGAATGACATTCCCCACCCCCTGAAATGCATTCAAGTTCATGGTAGATGCTTAATATATATAGGACATGTTTGCAAAAAGTATACATTATTTTTAGTCAATATACTCAGTCTACTCAAAACTATACAGTTGTTCATTCAACATTTACTGCTTACCATGCCAGGTGCTAAGTATGTATATGGCTACATGGTCCCTGCCCTTAAGGAATTCATAGTCTGGTAGAGGAGCACAAAACAAGCACTTAATAGCATGTGCATAAATACTGAAATATGTGTAGAGTTGGTATTCAAACTACATGCCATGGGCCTACACCTGATGAATAATAGAGATGATCCTCAAATGCAGTAGATGACTGATGGACAAAATACTGATTTGATACTCCTTCAAGGTAGTTGGGATGAACATGTTACTCAGGGGGAAAGGTCTTACTGTTCACTGTTCCACTAAAACTCTGGGAGACAGGTTGGTAAGGAAAATAGGTTTATTCAAAGCCAACTTGGAGGAAATTAGAGACTTCTCAAATCATCTTCTTGGGCGCTCTTAAGGCAGGTGGAACAAAAGGCAGGAAATATACATATTCATATTTAATAAGCCAGAGAACCAATCAGTTTCAGCTTCACTTGTGTCTGTGCTCTGTTGGAGGAAGTAAATGCTGTCATCGGGAAGTTTTTAATTTCATAGGGGTCTGTTTCAAATCTATTCTGAAACTGCTCAAGGAACACGCATTCAATAGGAGTAGATGTACATACAGTAATAAAATGCATATGATGGGCTCTATACTACACAATAAACACACAATGTGCACAACCACTTTTCTTTCTTTTTTTTTTTTTTTTTTTTTTGGGTACAGGGGATTGAACCCAGGGACGCTTAACCAGCGAGGTACATCTTCACCCCCCCCCCTTTTGGTATTTTATTTAGAGACAGAGTCTCACTGAGTTGCTTAGAGCCTCGCCAAGTTGCTGAGGCTCGCTTTGAACTCACAATCCTCCTGTCTCAGCCACCATGCCGGGCTGTACACAGACATTTGAGAAACAGTATGCTGTAAGCTTACAATTGACCCTGGTGTTTTACACAGTAGCACTCACTGGTAGGCGAAGGATAAAATAACGCTTGCTAAACATCCAGCAGTTAAAATATATATACACTCGGGCTTATTTTATAGGATTACTATGCCACAAATGTGTACATAAATACATACAGAATAGTTGAAAGCATTCATTAAAATGCTGTCAATGATTCTTTGGGAGTTAAGAATGAAAACCCATCTCTGAGAGGCCTCTACATAACCTTGGATAAAAGAAATATGTCTTTCCTCTACTTGGGACCGAGGATTTAGGGTTCTAAAAATCCATATTCCCCAGGGAGTGAGCGGCCTCTTGCCTTCCTTTTTCCAAAGCTCTAGAGGTCGGGGCCTAGAACAGGGAGCCTAGTATATTTTGCTCCACCTGCGAGCCAGTATAGAAGGGGTCTTGTGAAATCAGGCACCCCAAACTGCCTTCCGCGGTCCACACAAAAGATTAAGGATAAGGGGCAGAAAACACTGGAGCGGGGCTGGTGACCAGGTTGAGATCCTCTGGGTGGTGGTGTGGGGCGGGGGTGGGGGGGTGTGGGGGGCGGAGCGGGGCGTCAGTTTGTACCCACCACCCACGGAGACCAGCTCCTCTTCCGGTCTGTTCCCCCAAATGCGCATGCGCACCACTGGCCTTTAAACGTGCACCGCCGGTCCATCCGGAAAAAGGATCCGGCGAACAAATTACAACCTTGTTCTTCCGCGGCTGAGGTGAACTATTTTCTGTAAGTCGGGAAGGTACTTTTGAGTAATTGCTTCCAAATAGGGAACCCGTGACATTCTATTTAGCCAAGTCCCCAAAGGATAAGGGCTTCCTAGAGTTTATCCTGACGCTAGTTAAAAGAGGCTCGGAGGGACACTCCGCGGAGGGATCCGGTTTGTTGTGGTGAGGGGAGGGGGAGACGCTGACAAACCAAGATGGCGGCGGCGGCGATGGAGGCCGCGGCGGTTGGGAGGTAACTGTAGTGGTGAGGGCTGTGTTAGTTAGGAGGCAGCGGCAGAGTTTGGAAGGAACGGAACAAGACGAAGAGGGGATAGCAGCGGCGTTATCCTGAGAGTCTCAGAGTGCGGCAGCCACACGCCCCCCTAGGCCTTCGGCGGGCGGCGGCCGCCGGGCTTAGGGCCTAGTCTCCGAGCAGTGCCTCGGTTTCAAATAGCGGCGGCGCCATGAGCCCTTAAGGGCGGTTCGAGCCCTGCTGATCCCTGGCCCATTCCTCGGGCCCACCATGGAGCCGGGGTCTGACGACTTTCTACCGCCGCCGGAGTGCCCGGTGTTCGAGCCTAGCTGGGCTGAGTTCCGAGACCCTCTGGGATACATCGCGAAAATCAGGCCCATCGCCGAGAAGTCCGGCATTTGCAAGATCCGCCCACCCGCGGTAAGGCTTGGGGCCGGTAGTCGCCAGCGGCGAGGCCGGGGATGAAGGATTAGGGTAGCCGGCGGTGAAGCTTGGGGCGGAGGGCAGCTCGAGGTGTGGGAAGATGGGTTGATTGGGACCGTTGTGTATCGGCGCGGGCTGGAGAAACGGTGCTGGGGGCAGGGGTCCTCTAGTTTGAGACGCACAAGTGACCTGGGGTCTGAGTCCTACCTCCATCTCCGCTTTTATTTCTTGGTTCCGGGCAGGGAGTCTAGTGGGCGGGGAAGAGTTCACAGAGAGGCACCCCAAATATCTCTTAGTTACTCCGGACCATTCAGGTCAAGGCTCCATTCAATAAAAGCCCTTCTTCCATCTGCTGTCATCACTTTCCTTAAGGCAGGCGGCATAGTGTAATGACAGTATCACAGCTCAGAAGGGAGACAGACATGAGTTCAAAACTCCGCTTTGAAGCTTAGCAGCTGTGTGACCTTGGGCAGGTAATGTAATCTCTCTGAGCCTGTGAAATGAGTCCCAGGAATGGTTGTTTCTAGGATTGGATTAAACTAGGTAGCGTCTTGTGTATAGTAGGCACTAGGTAAGGGGTAATTACTGAGACTGCGAAGGTGTTTGATGTGGTCATTGGTTTGCTTCTATGTGGGTTGACTCATATTTACTCACACCCTGCTAGGCCAATTCGTCTATGATAACATCCTGGCCGGGTGGACCAGTCATGAAATCAGCCTCACAGGGAATGCTCTGTCTGGCTCCCTTGAGGTGGGTTCAGGGATTGTCCCCTTTTCCTATTTGAAGACAGTGTCAGGCCTTTTCCTGCACATAACCCCCAAGACCTGCTTTCTGTGGAGAGGCTTGAACCAGTCATCTTGGTAGTGTGGGCTGTGAGTCCTTCTCAGAAGATTTCCACTTTTCTGTGGCCCCGGATGTGGGAGGTCCCAGAGGAGAGGGCTTTGGGGGCGGGGGCAGGGGCGGGGGCAGAAACAGAATGGAGCTATGGAATTGTGCCCTCTTTGGAACACTTGATTCCCAGATGTCAGCAACAAAGGCCATGTCTTTCCTTCTGGACCTGACTAGGCCTGGAGAAATCCCCCAAGGGCTAGGACAGACTGCTCTCTTGCCATGGAGAAGAAATAATATATGCTGTTTATTGACCACTTGGGATTCTAAAGGCAGGAATTGAGTTTGAATGGAACAGGTGGTTTTTTGATTGGGTGTCTCTGGATGAGGAGCCTCATTCCCACCTGAGGAAGGCACCACAGGCCTTCTTATCCAACTTGGTACTTTTGGTGCTCAGCCACAAGATCTAGGATGGTTTCAAATAGATCCTCTGGGAGGTGTTGGGTAAGCTAATTTTTCCTTGTTGGATCCTGGCCACAGATCTCTGAGGTATCCTTATCCATGGTGAGGGAGTGGCAATGGGAGTGAGAGGTCAGGAAAGCCAGCAGAAGGGAGAGGCTGGAGTCCTGGGCACCCTTAAGGAGGCACTCCCTGAAGTGGTTGGGCAGGCCTGTGGGAAAAAAATATATTTGACATAGGGATTAGTTGAGGACTCAACTTCCTTTTTTCTACCTTGGACTTACCCGGCAGGCTGGCCTTCTGCATGTTATTACCCTGGTGTGTGTATGTGTGGGCAGGAGGGGATCTGTCCTTTGTTAGGTTTCTTTACCCCAACAGTGTGCTCCCCTCCAATCCAAGGCACTTGGCTCTCTGGTTTGATATTGTTTTTTCTTCTAGACGACTGTTAGGCAGGTTGATATTCGAAGCACTTACCCAAGTGATGCTTGGGTTCAGGGTAGAAACCTGTGTATAGGTGGGTGCCTGGAAACTGGAGGTTTGCCTTAGGATGAGTCATTTGGGGTCTGAATTGCTGGGAAGGTATTACTACACTAGGGATAGATGGGTGGGAGGACAATGTTGGTACCCTAGAATAGACCAAGGGAGCTTGGAAGGTTCTCATTTCCTGCCTTTTTGTCACCACATCCTAATAATGCTACCATATTTTACATGGGCACACAGTAGTATGAGACCAAAGACAGGAAGTTTGCTGGACCTTCCCCAGCTATCAGTTGCATCCACAGCTCCTGCTCTAGGGTTCCAGTTCTGCAATTTCCTGTTGGGTGCTTGATATTGCACTGATTCTTGTCTAGAACCTGAGTCAGTAGGAAAGAAGGTGCCTGGCTTTTGGGTTTGAGCACCTTTCTACCTGGGTTATCTGCACTGAGGGGAGTGCCCTAGAGATGGGAGACAAGAGACATGGGAAGCTTGACTGGGCTTTAGCCTATCATTTTAGCGTATATTTTCTCCCCCTGCTTCACTGTATTTTTTACCTGCTCTTGCTGGAGTTCAGGAGGAAGGGTGAGGAAGAGTATGTGTGCATGCAAGTGTAAGTTCTCTGGCCCCTTTTTCTAAAATGTAAGTGTAGAAGAGGTCAACAGCTTTTCCCTCTCTTATTGTCCCCCCACCTTTCCTTCCATGTATATACATGTATGTATGAACACTGGTGCCTTGCTGTAGTGCAAGGAACCTTGGACCTGTAGTTAAAAGATATGAGTGACTCCACCACTAACTCAGCATGTGATTTTTGGAGAAATCACATTTCTTCTTTGGGCCTCATTTTCTCCATTTGTAAAATGAGGGCATTGATCTAGGTTATTCTAGGTTCTTTTTGTTTTGCCACCCCAATAAAAGCCAGAGCTCTGGGTACCCCTCTCTAGTACCCCACCCACCCCAGGGACATGGTAGCTGGGGGTGGGTGGAGTACTAGAGAGGGGAGGAATCTTTTACCGTCATCCTTTGGGCGGGAGAAAACAAGCTCCAGCATGAAAAGGCAGAGTCTCCCTTACTTTCATTATTTTTCCTTGACTTCCCCCTCCTCAAATCTTACCATTCTTTGCCACCACAGTCTGGCATCTCAGTGCTTACCTGCCCTCGGCTTCCTCCCCTATCTCTTCCTGTATGAGGCTGGTATATAAGAGAAGACCCACAGGAAACCTTCCAAACCAAGGGAGTATGAGGATTTTGATGTTCCTTGCTTTTTCCTGCAGTGTCTATCTCAGGCCCTTTAAACTGAGAATAGACATGAAAGTCCCAAACCTTTAAATCCTGCCAGAATCGGAGCTGAGCTACCTTTTGTGTGTATTAGGTTATGGGGTTAGCCTTCGATGTTAGGTCTTAATGATGACTCCTTTGAATGATGTTTTCATTCGAAAATCAGTATACAGGTTCAGAAAGGTAAGATCTTATAACTAGTAAGTAATGGAGCTAGAACATGAACCCAGGTCTTCTGACTGTAGATCCTATGTGTTTTCCTGTACATGCCTTGGGTATAGGGAGTTAATGTGGGTGTGAGGAGGGTTTGGGGTCATCTGTTTTGGGCTCCATCTCTCTGTGTCTTGAAATCCTGACATTGTACTGTTGAGAGGGACTAGAAGTTTCCCAGGGCATACGCATGGGACCTTGGATGTAGACTTGTGGGTCTACCAGGCCTTTTGTGAGTTCTTGCTGGGAAATAGGGGTGGGTGGATTGGGTATTTGCCAGGTTAATGGGTCTGGGGTGCCTAGAGATCTGGGAAGGTGTAAAAGGAGTGCTGAGCTACTTTTATTGCCCTCTAGTCTTGTATTATACTGGGATAATGCTAGTCTCTTTTCCCCTTTTTATTCTCTCAGGATTGGCAGCCACCCTTTGCTGTGGAAGTGGACAACTTCAGGTTTACCCCCCGAATTCAGAGGCTGAATGAGCTAGAGGTGAGAAGACTGGTAGCTGGTGGTTGGGTTGGGAAAATGAACACCTGAGCTCCGATCCCTCTTCCTTCATACGTTTTATGGCTAAGGTCCTTTATTATTTGGAGCTTTAGAGCTCCAAATAAAACCAAGATCAGGGGGCATTTAACGTTTCTGGTTTGGTGGCCCAAAGGCTAGAAATGCCCCTTTTCCACAAAAGTTTGCTATTTTTGAAGCTCCCCTGTCAAGATCTACCTTCTTGGGTTAATAAAAAGGAAATACAGGGCTGGCTGAGACCCTTTCTTCATATATCTAATTCATTTATAGCCTTGTGCTTTCTATCTTCTTTCCATGGTGCTTGGTAAGGTGGGAGGTGAGGTAAAAGGGCAGGAACAACACAAGGACTGGTCTATGTAGAGGCAAGAATGGTTAGAGACAGGCAGGGTCAGGCAGGTAGGCTTTCCCCTCTACCTTTTGTTCTATACAGGAAATCCAGGCCCTTTTTCATGGATAGATAGGGTTCTACACCAAGGAATTGAGAATGCCCTGGGATAATGAAATAGGATGCTCTGAAACCAGTTCTAGGTTAGGTCCTGGAGTTTTCCATGAAAGATGTAGGTTAGACATGTGCTTCCACTCCTCCAACATTATTATGTATTCATGAGCCTTACTAGAAGTCCTAGGGGTGATTGGGCCCAGCTAAATACCCATAACCTGAAAGTTTGTTTATCAAGACCAGAGTTCCGTAACCTCAAAACTGTTGACATTTTGGGCCAGATCATTTTCTTGTCATGGTGGATGGTTTGTGGGGCTGTCTTGTTCATTGTAGGATGTTTTGTCTTGTCTGTCTTATTTTGTACAGGCGACTGAACCCAGGGGTACTTAATTAGTGAGCCACATCCCTAGCACTTTTTATTTTTTATTTTGAGATAGGATCTTGATCTTGCTAAGTTGCTGAGGCTGGCCTTAAACTTATAGTCTTCCTGCCTCAGTGTATACTAATAATTAATTCTCCCTAGAACTATGTCCTCTGACTGGAGTGAGGAGGTTATAGAATTGGGGCTTTGGGGAGCCCTTCTTAGGTCACTGAGTTGACCCATGTACCAGGCAAGCATGATACATGCCTTTTACCTAGGATTTTTGCCCTAGGTCAGGTACTGAGTTGGTCAGATGTTGGTGCTATTTCAGAATTCCATCTCAGTTCTTTAGTCCATTCTGCCTATAGCATGTTCTCTTGTCCTTTAAGAGTTTCATGGTACTCTTGCATCCAGTTTCATGGTACATAAGGAGGTGATTACGTTCTTTTGGAGTCTTCATTCTTTGAAACCTGCTTAGAGCTTAGATACAATTCTGAAGTTTCCAGAGGGCCTTTACTGGTCTTATTGAGTTTACTCCTCTAGGGTAGATGGACAGCCAGTTATTTTCTTTGTATAATAAAAATATGGTTGATTCAGACATTAGAACCAATTTGTTCAAGGCTATACAGCAAATCAGTAGTAGAGGGAAAACTAAAACTTTAGTTGTTTGACAACCCAGGTATCTTGATGCTTGCTGTGTGATATAACTCTCTGATCCTTTGTGTCCTCTTCTGTACAAGAGATGATAATACTCATACAACCCTGTCAGGGAGATTGGGAATAAATGTATATAAAGCTTTGGCTGTTCTACCCTCTCTTGGGAGATGAGAGAGAGAAAACTAAGCATTGACCAGAGCATGAGATCCAATTTAGTAGGAAAAGCCCTGAGTTAGTGTACATGGGCTGCTCTGTTCCCTTTTCTCCTTCTCTTGAGCCAGAAGATAGGAATTGGGGGAAGGGCTGGCCAGTCTCTTTGAGCCATTTCTTCTTCAGGCCCAGACAAGAGTGAAATTGAACTACTTGGACCAGATTGCCAAATTCTGGGAAATCCAGGGTTCCTCCTTAAAGATTCCCAATGTAGAACGGCGGATTTTGGACCTCTACAGCCTCAGCAAAGTAAGAACAGGTTTTTTTTCAAATATCCCTACCCCACCCCAGTAACCTTGCTACTCTGGATTCTCCTTATTTTGGATATTAGATCTCTAGGCTACAGTTGAAAGGACGCAGCCTGATAGCGCACAGGTGTCATCAGAACATCTTGGCATCTCTTGCTGAAATTTGAGATTGGGAGAAAGGGGTAGCCCCCAGTAA
Organism: Ictidomys tridecemlineatus; assembly: GCF_052094955.1. NCBI lineage: Eukaryota > Metazoa > Chordata > Mammalia > Rodentia > Sciuridae > Ictidomys > Ictidomys tridecemlineatus. The sequence continues at coordinate 80,009,156 of NC_135493.1, forward strand.
AGTGAGGGGCTGGGGTTGTTCCTATTTCCCCTTTGACAGGCCTGCTTCCTTATGTACATAAACACAGCACATTTATGTCCTTTCCTGCTTGTCCTTTCAGATTGTGGTGGAGGAAGGTGGTTATGAAGCCATCTGCAAGGACCGTCGGTGGGCCCGGGTGGCCCAGCGCCTCAACTATCCACCAGGCAAAAACATTGGTTCCCTGTTACGCTCTCACTATGAACGCATCGTTTATCCCTATGAGATGTACCAGTCTGGAGCCAACCTTGTGGTAAGGATGCCAGGCAGAGATAAAGTAGGGCTTTACCCTCAGACATAGATTGTCACTCTTTTTGGGGGGTGGGGGTACCGGGGATTGAACACAGGGGCACTCAACCACTGAGCCACGTCCCCAGCCCTATTTTATATTTTATTTAGAGACAGGGTCTCACTGAGTTCTTAGTGCCTTGCCTTTGCTGAGGCTGGCTTTGAACTCGTGATCCTCTTGCCTCAGCCTCCCAAACCACTGGGATTACAGGCATGTGTCACTGCATCCAACTGGATTATCACTCTTGCTCTTAATAAAACTAGCTTTGTGGACTAGAGCTCTGGGAGCTAGACCATACCCTTTCCTAGTGGGCCTTTTCTTTTCCCACACTGTCCAGTGTTAGAGGTCAGGGAGTTATCTGTAGAGCTAGCCTACTATTGACAAAGTCATAACTGACAGAGAAATTCAGAAGAGGGAGGGATCTTTTGGACTAGAGAGGTTGTGGGAAGAGATAGTGTCTGATTTACTTTGGGAGATGGTTGAAGAAGGATATTGGAAAGAGGAATGACTGTGCAAAAGCACTGAGAGGTCCTCAAATGCATCTGGTGTCACTGATAAAGACTCGTTGAAGGGAGGCTATTGGTATGTGTCAGGGCAGTGTACCACAATTTTGGTGGCTGTTGAGTGAGGTTAGAGGGAAGTTTTTGCTCTTGAGGACTGAAGTTCCATGCCCTGATCCCTTCCCTTCATGTGTCCCCAGCAGTGTAACACACGTCCGTTTGATAATGAGGAGAAGGACAAAGAATACAAACCCCACAGCATCCCCCTTCGACAGTCCGTGCAGCCTTCCAAGTTCAACAGCTATGGTCGGCGGGCCAAGAGACTGCAGCCTGATGTGAGTACTTCCCCTTTTTTAATTTAGAGTTGCTTTGGGGTGGAAAATCTTCTTTTCGCTGACCAAAGCTGTGTTCCCTATTGTACTATCTCTCTCATTCTCTGAGGGTTTTTTTTTTTTTTGGAGAGGAGTGTAATTGGGAATTTAACCCAGGGGCACTTCACCACTGAGCTATATCCCCAGCCCTATTTATTTTTTATTTTTTGGTACTGGGGATTGAACTCGGGGACACTTAACCACTAAGCCACATCCCCAGCCCTTTTTTATGTTTTATTTTGAGACAGGGTCTCATCAAGTTGCTGAGGCTGGCCTTGAACTTGTTCCTTCTGTCTCAGTCTCCCAAGCTGTTGGGATTATAGGCATGTGCCACCATGCCCAGCTCATTCTCTGAGTTTTTAAGCATTGGTGTGCTTATATCTGCTTTCATTCTTGCTCATTTCTCCATTCTTGGCTGCACTATTGAGCTAGATCCTGATCTGTTTGTGTAATACCTTTTGTATGTTTGCCCTTCTTACCTGTCTATTCTATCCTTGACTCACTCTGTTCATAGAAGTGAAAGTCTTTTTCTTTATACCTTGTATCCTAACTTTAGGCAGAAGCTTATGTGCCAGGTGTTTTTGATGCTGGGGATAGAGTAGAGAACAGGATAGATACTGCCCCTGGGCTCATTGAAGCATATAATTCAGCAGACTATTATAGTCACTGCCACTAATTGATAAAGCCAAACAATGTTAGATTTTCTTAATATGAGTTATCCCTGAACTGCCTCATCAATATAAGGTAGGAGTTAATAGTCTCATTTTATAGCTGGGAAAACAGATTTTATCTTTAATTACTTTCTAAGAGAGGGCTGAGGTGGGAGCTCATTTACCCCAAGTGTCCAAAAATCACCTGAATTCTTGTCTTGGTCCATCTGTGTTTGAGCCCCTGGCTTGCGCTTGGGTGATACATAGTCCGAGTTATTCTTTCTGAATGGGGCATTCAGCCACAGATAGCAGTCTTGATTCATTTCTTTTCCTCCTAGCCGGAACCCACAGAAGAAGATATTGAAAAGAATCCAGAACTGAAGAAGCTACAGATATATGGGGCAGGTCCCAAGATGATGGGCCTAGGCCTCATGGCCAAAGATAAGACTCTGCGGAAGAAAGGTGAGCCCTAATAGGCGAGGGATGGTCTCACCTTGGGGGAGGAGGTAGGGCCCTACACGTCTCAGACCTATGTTTAGAGCCACTTTTCTTTCTGCTAGATAAGGAAGGCCCTGAGTGTCCCCCCACTGTAGTGGTGAAGGAGGAGTCAGGTGGGGATATGAAGGTGGAGTCAAACTCGCCCAAGACCTTCGTTGAAAGCAAGGAGGAGCTGAGTCACAGCCCAGAACCCTGCACCAAGATGACCATGAGGCTGAGGAGGAACCACAGCAATGCTCAGTTTGTAAGGACCTAGCCCTGATTCTCTAATGTTCTGCTTCATGGCCCTTCAATGAGCATTTTCCCAGCATGACACTGCATTAAACAGACAAGTGTGTCTGGTGGGCCCTTAATTGGGAAACAAAGCCAACTCACTTGGAACAAAGAACAAGAAAGGGTGATCAAGTGTTGTCTACATGAAGTGCTGGAAGGGTCCAGAGAATGAGACACACTGTCCATTAATTTAGGATAAAGGCTAAGCTCCTCATTATCATGCACGATCCAGTTCCTGGTGACCTCTACCCTCATTCCCTATCACTGCCCACCTCATTCATCTGCTGTAGCCACACCAAACTATTTGAGGGTGTGTTTGGTTTTTTTTCCCCTGAGATATGCCATCCTCTTTCTTACCTGCATCCTTTGCATATGTTATTTCTGTCTTGAAGTTTCTCCTGCTGTGCTCCATTGCCAAGCTTCCACTTGCCTGAAGGGTTCATCCAGTATCAAGTGTCACTTTTACAAAGAAGTCCTCCCTCAAGGCTGTCCTTCCTTATCTCCAGCTGTTTTTTGAGTGCTTCCTTCTCTAGGCTCCCATAGTACCTTTTATGGCCCATATTGGCCATAAGTTTTTATAAACATAGGTGTCTAGAGTACCGTAAGCCTTTGGAAGGCAGATACCATGTCTTACTCATTTCTGTGCCATAGGGTCTAGTGTAATGCTGATTCAGTAAATGTTCACTGAATTAATAAAAATGGAAAGATTCAAGACAATGATAAAGACCTTTCTTACAGTTCTGCCCGCTTATTTGGGGAGATGGGACATACATGCCATTGAATTCTAGACCTCACATGAGTAACTCATACAGGGCCATGAATGATTCAGTTGGCAAGCACAGCAGGTTTTCACAGCTGCTCTCTGGACTAGGGTTCTATGTGGATGGACCTGGAGTTTGAAGGCTGGACAGGGCTTGTGTTGATGGACTTTTACTTACCTCCCATGTCAGATTGAGTCATATGTATGCCGGATGTGTTCCCGAGGGGATGAGGATGACAAGCTCCTGCTGTGTGATGGCTGTGATGATAACTACCACATTTTCTGCCTGTTGCCTCCTCTGCCTGAGATACCAAAAGGTGTCTGGCGATGCCCAAAGTGTGTCATGGCGGTAAGGCTTTCCCAATCCATCCATATAGGGTATCCTGTCCTTTGTTCCTCTGACCTTACTGAGGACAGCCTCCTAGCTCAGCCACAAGCCTTATGTTTTGGTTCCCTGGGGTGGGGTTAGTCTGAGCAGAACTTTGGGAGAGAGAGAAAGAAGAGACCCAAGCTTTGCTTGTGTTCTATGGGAGTTCCTAGGTAAATGTCATGAACAGAGAAATTGTGTTTGGTGATTTATAAGCAGACACTAAGAAATTCTGAGGTATAGCAGTTGAGAAGAGAGGAGAATGATAAGGAGTAGTAATCAGGGAAAGTGTCAGGAATGAGCTTTGAAGGATAGGAATAAATTTCTTTTTCATGTTTCTGAGATTTTTATTCTTTGATTTTTTTTTTAATAGACAAATTACCTATCGCCACCTAGTGATAATCACTATTAACAGTCTGATACACTTTTTTCTCATCTTTTTTTTTGTCGGTTCTGTGTAACTATCTTTAACAAGTTCGGGGTCTTGTTATATATGGTCATTTGTTGCTTCATATTTCCTTATTAAACTTATTCAAGGTATGACTTTTTTTTCATTATATGGGTATAATGTTCATTTGGTTGTTCTCCTATTATGACCTTTAAATTGATTTGCATTAATCCTGGGGAATGGGGGATTATTGGGAGCTGAGTTGTATAGGAGAGAATGTGCTTAGGGCAGGTAGGGGCAGTAAGCAGAAGCAGCAGTGAAGGCAAGGACCTGGGAAGTCTGGCAGGTCCATTTCATGAGCTTCCTGCTTTCAACCAAATTCCTGGTGCTTGTCTTCTACATTTCCCTCTGGTTTTCTGGAGAGCACACATTGGTGGTTTCACCTCATCTTAGGGACTTAGCTGTGGTTGTAGAGACCGGATGTGCACATGTAACACACACACATATGGAAAAGGATCAGGGCAATACAATGCATAATGGCCTTGGTATTAGTGGAGATTATTGTCTGGAAAAGTTTGGATACCAATAGTGTCATGAATGAGGAAGACTGTGAACTCTACTTGGCTCTCTTCTCTTAAGTGGTTATGAGCCAGTGGACCAGGCTGACATTTATTTTTCTATCATGAGCAGGATGTGTGGGGTGCATACAATTCTCATCTGAAATCATGAATATAGATACAAGTAAGGCAAACCCATGTCCTGTCTTCTTAGACAGTCTACAGAACAGGAATAGTGAAGGGTGTGACACTATAGAAACTAGTGCCTTCGTTTTTCCATTCAGTAAGGTACTAGAATATTCAGTGCCATTTTCCCAGGCTGAAAAGTTCCAATCTGACCATTAAGAAAGCTTCATTAGAAGTATCTTATATGAACTCATACTTTCTGGAAAGAAAAAATGATGGCAGAAGAGCATGGGAGACCATATTAAAGCTAGAGCATGTGGTTTAGATGGTAGAGTCTTAAAGAAGAGTATAGGCTACAGGTATGAGGCAACAGTTTCTGGAGGCTGTGGGACAGAAGTTGGGTTTTGTGTTTTTTCTTTTTTTTTCTTTTTTTTCTTGGTACTAGGTTTGAACTCTGGGTGCTGAACCACTGATCTACATCCCCATATTTTTTTTATTTTTTATTTTTTTACTTTGAGACAGGGTCTCACTAAATTGCTGAGGCTGGCTTTGAACTTGTGATCCTTCTACCTTAGCTTCCCAAGCCACTGGGATTACAGGCATGCACCATCCTACTCAGCTGCTTTTTTTTTTTTTTTTTTCTTCTTCTTGAGGTGGAGTCTTGTTACTTTGCCTAGGCTGCTCTTGAATGCATGAGCTCAAGTGATCCTTCTGCCTCAGTCTCCCAAGTAGCTGGGACAGGCATGCACCAATGTATTTGGCTTGAAGTTGAGTTTCGAAGAGTCATGTAAAAAATGTGAGAGGAGTTGAGGGTATAGCTCAATGGTAGAGCACCTGTTCAGCATGTGTGAAGCCCTGGGTTCAATCCTCAGCACTACAAAAAAAAAAAGAGAGAGAGAGAGAGAGAGGGGACATTTCAAATAAGGAGGATCTATATGAACAAAAACATAATGAGGGTGTATGTGGGGAATGGAAAAGATGAATTAGGATCAAGTGTAAGAGAAAAAAATAGAGCTATAAAGTAAAAGCTGCCTCAAAGGCCTTGAGTGCAGACCTCTCTCCCTTACTCCTACTCCATATTCCAGTTCCACTTATGAGGATTCTCTATCTCTTTGCCTGTTTTGGTGACATGTTCTCCTTTGGGTTTCAGGAGTGTAAACGGCCCCCTGAAGCCTTTGGCTTTGAGCAGGCTACCCGGGAGTACACTCTGCAGAGCTTTGGCGAGATGGCTGACTCCTTTAAAGCCGACTACTTCAACATGCCCGTGCATGTAGGTGATGGAGGGCTGGGATAATGTTGGGGCTAGGGTCATAGGTTCCTGATAGTCTCACCTCTCCTGGGTCAATGGGGCCAGGATAAGACGTACCACAGTTCTCTGCTGTCCCTGTTTCCCCAGATGGTGCCTACAGAACTAGTAGAGAAGGAGTTCTGGCGGCTAGTGAATAGTATTGAGGAAGATGTGACTGTCGAGTATGGGGCTGACATCCATTCCAAAGAATTTGGCAGTGGTTTCCCTGTCAGTGACAGTAAGCGGCACCTAACCCCTGAGGAGGAGGTGAGTGGGTAAATACCATGGTTATATATCAGCTGTGTAGCTTAGGCAAGTCATTTAGTATCTGAAAGATTCAATATTTCTCTAAGATGGAGATGATTATGCCTCTTAATGCAGTTGCTGTGAAATTTAGATGAAATGCTGTATGTAAAGAACATAGTCTAGTACCTGGTGTGTATAGACGCAAGATGGGTTCTTTGACCTCTCTGAATCTATTTTCTTAGCTTTGAAATGGAGATAATACCTATCTTGCAAATGTTACAAGAATTTGCTCAGCTCATTCATAGGAAGTGTTCAGGGAGTGGGATTTGGATGTATAGGAAATTGAGGGCCCAGTCTATCTCAAGGGAAGAGTACCATTTGGGTTTAGAACAGGGTTTTGATGTTTGTTTTAAAATTTATACAATTATTAAATGTATTATTATTAAAACTGATATATAAAAACATTAGAATTATATATACTTATGGGGTACCATGTGATGTTTCAGTACAGTATATATTATGTAATGTTTAAATGAGAGTAAATATCTCATTTATTTATGGTCAACATTCAAAATCCTTTCTTCTAGCTTTTTGAAATATAATAGTACTTAATTGTTGTTGGGGGTTTTTTTGTACTGGGGATTGAACTCAGGAGCGCTTGACCACTGAGCTACATCCCCAGCCCTATTTTGTATTTTATTTAGAGACAGGGTCTCACTGAGTTGTTTATGCTGTTGCTGAGGCTGGCTTTGAGGTTGGCTTTGAACTAGCAATCCTCCTGCCTCAGCCTCCTGAGCTGCTGGGATTACAGGCGTGCACCACCACGCCTAGCTCATAAATGTTATTTATAGTCAACCTACTATGCAGTAGCATACCAGAATTTCATACTATCTAACTATAACTTAGTATATATAGTTAGATACACAACCTTTCTTAGTTCTGCCCTTACCTTTACTTTCTCTGCTCACTAGAACCACCATTTTACTCTCAGTTTCTATGAGGTATGAACTTGTTTAGATTCCAAATACGAATGTGATCATGTGGTACTTGGCTTTCTGTGCCTGGCTGATTTCACTTAATATAATGATCTCCAGTTCCATCCATTTGCTTCAGATGACAGGATTTCATCCTTTTTTATAGTTGAATAGTATTTCATTGTGTATAGTTACCACAATTTCTCTGTTCCTTCATTGGTTGATGGACTCAGGTTGGATTCCATTTCTTGGCGATTTTGAACAGTGCTGCAATAAACATGGGAGTGCAGATGTCTCTTTGACATACATATTGATTTCCTTTCTTTTGGATATATACCCAGTAGTGGAATTGCTGGATCATATGATACTTCTATTTTTAAGTTTTTGAGGAACCTCCATACTGTTTCCAACATGGCTATACTGATGTACATTCTTACCAATAGTGTACAGGGGTTACTTTTCTCCATATCCTTGCCAGCACTTACTAACTTTTGTTTTTATTTTTCTCTTTTTCTGTGGTGCTTAGAATCAAACCCTTGTGCATACTAGGCAAACTATGCTGAACTATATTCCCTGCCTCTTTATCTTTTTGATACTAGTTATTCTTACTCAGGTCAAGTGATATCTCTTTGTGGTTTCACTGTGTATTCTCCTGATGATTAGTAATACTGAACAGTTTTTCAGATATCTGCTGGCCATTTGTATGTCATCTATTGAGAAATGTCTATTAAGGTCTATTTCCAAGTTTTTAATCAGGTTATCTATTTTTTTGGTAATGAATATTTTTATTACCTTACTTATTCTGAATATTACTTCCTTGTCAGATATTGTTTGCAAATATTTTCTCCTATTCTGTAGGTTGTCTCTTCGCTCTGCTGATTGCTTTGCTGTGCAGAAGCTTTTTAATTTGACGTAGTCCCATTTGTCTACTTTTGCTTCTGTTCACTGTGTTTTGGGGGTGTTATGTGGCATATTAAAGGAACCAAAAACCCTTGCCTGTTTCAATGTCCTGATGTGTATCCACTGTTTTCTTCTATTAACTTCATAATTTAAGGTCTTATATTTAAGCCTTAACCCATTTAGAGTTGATTTTTATTAATGATGGAAGATAGGGGTACAGTTTTATTCTTTTGCATATGGATATCTAGTTTTTCCAGCAACATTTATTGGAAATACTGCTCTTTCTCCAATGTGTGTTCTTAATGCCTTTGTTGAAAATCAGTTGGCAGAGGGCTTTGACTTTTAGGTGGTAGATGGATAGATCAAATTGAATTGAAATTTTGTGTTTATGCATTTTGAGGGAAGAGGGGTAAGAAAACTTCAGTTTTAGATGTTTAGATGTGATCCCCCAAATATTTGACCTTACAGGAGTATGCTACGAGTGGATGGAATCTGAATGTGATGCCAGTGTTGGAGCAGTCTGTATTATGCCACATCAATGCAGATATCTCTGGCATGAAGGTGCCCTGGCTCTATGTGGGCATGGTCTTCTCAGCCTTTTGCTGGCATATTGAGGATCACTGGAGTTACTCCATTAACTACCTCCACTGGTGAGTGGGGCCCTGAAGAGCCTGGGAAGCAGTCAGGATGGGCTCTCTGCATGACATCAGGTGTGACTACATTATGTGTTCCTTTTCCACTTGAGCAGGGGTGAGCCGAAGACCTGGTATGGGGTACCCTCACTTGCAGCAGAACATTTGGAAGAAGTAATGAAGAAGCTGACACCTGAGCTCTTTGATAGCCAGCCTGACCTCTTGCACCAACTTGTCACTCTCATGAATCCAAACACTCTCATGTCCCATGGTGTGCCGGTGAGTGTCCAGGAAAAGTGAACAAGGAGTAGGAATGATTTAGTGATATCCTTTTTGGTGGCAGTGGTAGTCTTCATCTGAGTTTACCCCTGCTCTCGTTCCTTTTCTATCCTAATTGAGTTGTAGGTGTGACTATTCTAGTAGAGACCTATGATAATAGGTAGATACACAATGTGATTGTGAGCCCTCCAGGCCTTGTGTTTGGGGGGGGGGGTACCTTAGGACTGGCTTATTATCATAACTGTGTTTCAGTTAGTGGAAGAGGGAAATGGAGGAATGGCAGGGCTAGAATGTTTCCTTGCTTTTAAAGGCAAATCTATCAACTTATCTTCTGTTGGAACTTGGTCACATGGCCACATCTAGCTGTAAGGAAAACTAGGGAATGTTATTTTTACACTGGATGGTCATATACCACCTACAAATTGTAAGTCAAATTATTATGAAATAATATCAGAGGACAAATAGCTATTTGTGCCATGTTTTCATATTGTTACCTTTTTTGGAGCAGTGGGTATATCTTTTTACTTACAGGTCAAAAGTTGAATCCAGAGTCCTGGCCTATCCACTTTCTCTGACAATTTTTTTCTTACCCTAAAAAAAGAAAAAAAAAACAAAAACGTATTGCTGGGTATACAACTTCACATATCTGTGAGGGACTTTATATTTCTGGGAATTTTTGGCATTGATTGGCATCTGCCAGTTTTCTGGTGTGGACCTTAAAAAAAATAAAAAACAAAAAACTGATCAACATTCCTATGTAAAAAGGAATTAGTATATCTTCCATCTCTGCTTTAGTTCTTACTCTGTGCTGGTATTACTCCCTATTCCCTTCTTCTCCCTCTGGCCTTGGCCTTATTGCCACTTAGTCTTATATATAGGACATATTAGGTAGTTGCTAATATTTAGTCTTTTTGAGGTATCCCGGACCTTTTGCAGTAGAGCTTTGGACTTGGTCTGTGGTTCTCTCTGAATTTTTTCTTGCATTCACCTTGTGCTATTATTTTTATATCCTATGGATAAAATTTTTTACATTTTAATGATACTTAACCATGAATTGGGGGGATATTGAACAAGGGAAGCAACATCTTAAAACAGCTCTGGCAACCTTCCTGCACTTGGAAGGGACTCTCCTTTTCCCTTTGTGCTTTACCCCAGTTAAGGATTACTGGGGTCAAAATGATCAAGGAGGGCTGCAGATTGACTCCATGGTAGAGTGTGTGCTTAGCATGTGCAAAGTCCTGGGTTTGATCCCCAGCACATACCCCCTAAAAAAGAAAAAAAAAAAAAAATCATCAAAGACCCTTTCAGTTTTGCTACTTCATAAGTAGACTTTGGGTCTGACTTTTTCTCAGACTTCCCTCTTTCTCATTCATAGCCCAGCATTCGTTCTAGTCTACAATGCCAAGGAAAACTGTAAGAGTAGAAGATTCTTAAGGATTTAGGTAGCTAAGATGCATATATATGAGAGAAGGTCATGGAACTGTTTGATCCTAAGCTCTTTTTTAAAGACTGTCACACACTTTTAAACATGTACTCTTTGCTTATATCTCCATAGCTTTGGCTAATGGCTAACCAGCTTCTTTAGCCAGCTCCTGCTTTACCACTCTGCCCTCTTTCTGCCCCACCCCATTTTGGTAGTTCCCAGCATCTCTAGGTCCTTTGGACTTGGCAGTATCCCCCTAGTCCAAGGCATCTGTGATTTTCATGTTCTCATACTGGCAGGCTGCAGTGTAGCCAGCTGGAGCTCCCTGCAAAGCTATCTTTAGCTATCTGTTCCCCGCTGCCTTCTTCTTTGGAGGGAGAATGCCATTTCTTTTTATAGATATACAGTGTAAGTATTATTTTCATTAAAAAAGAAGCATTCCTCCTTTTCAAAAAGTGGAAAATAAGGAGGTTATCCATATTCCATCCTAGTAAACATTTTTGTTATGTTTCCATATGTTTTTTGTGAAAATTTTGATGTAGTAATAATCAGTATATAGATTTTTTAATGTTTTATAAATTTGACGGTCTAGAACTGCACTGTCCATTTGGTAGCCACTGGTCACATGCAGCTATTAAGCATTTGAAATGTGACTAGTTCCAGCTGAAATGTGCTGAAAGTATATATAATTTATGTTGGATTTCAAGACTTAGTATGAAACAAAGATTGTAAAATATCTCACACTTTTGTGTAACAATTGACACATTGAAATGATAATATTGTGCCTTTATTAAATAAAATTATTGAAATTAATTTACCTGTTTACTTTTTTAATGTGGCTACTAAAGAATTTTAAAGTGCATATGTGCCTAGCTTATTTCTTATGGACAGTGCTAGTCTAGAATGATTTTTATAATTGTCATTTTTTTAAAAAAAAACCAGTTTATTGCATTATGGTTTACATACCATAAAATTTATCCATTTTAAGTGCACAATTCAGTTGTGTTGCCATCACCAAAATCCAGTTTTAGAACATTTCTCTTATTCCAGAAAGATCCCTTATTAATATTTGTAGTCACTCTTCATTCTAGCCCTTAGGACCAGGCAACCATTGATCTGTTTTCTGTCTCTAGATTTGCCTTTTCTGGCCAATTCATGATAATAGAAAAATAAGTGGTCTTCTCTCACCTAGTAGGTATTTAAGGTTTATCCATGTCAGGAGTTCATTCCCTTTCTGACCCAATAATTCCCTTCACTATCTAATGAATATTGGGTTGTTTTTACTTTTTGGCTGTTCACATTTGTCATTTTTAGTAGCTACAGAACGTGAGAAGAGTTTTTTAAAACCACTATGTAGGAAATAGTAAAGTGAAATTGCCAAAATGAAGGTGCATGCTGAGATGAAGAGCCAGGAGCATTAGGTTCTACTCCTGGTTTTCCTACTAAAGGCTTCTCTGGGACTTAGTTTTCACATCTATAAAATTAAGTCTGGGACTAGATCATTCAGTAAATATTGCTAAAGCCCTTTCTGTGTGCAGGGCCTCTCATCAACACCCTGGAGGTCAATAAATCAGTCCCTGCCTTTGGGTATGCACAGTTGAGTACAGGACAGAACATATGGAATAAAGAGGGGTGCCACAAAAGAACCACAAACTGGGTCATTTAAGACTGGGGTTTTAGGAAAGGAATTGTAGAAATAGGTTAAAATGAGGGGCTCTCTCATCAAAGATATGCCATTTTCAGATTTGCAGTTTTAGAAGATAGTTCAGGTGTTTGATAGTAGAGGCTAGTACAATAATATGGCAAGCTAGTACAATAATACAGCAAGAAATGCTTTGAGGCAGATAATTGCCTCTAAGCAGAGAAGAAGAAAATGTACTGGAAGTAGAAACTGATGTATGCCCCAAATGAATGTGGTGATATGTTCATGAATGGGAAGATTTAATTTTGTTAGGATTAGTTCATCCTGAACTATTCTAGAATCCTATCAGAGGAATCGTTGAATGGTATAAACAGGTTCTTGATAAAAATTGGCAATTTTGCATGCAGTAGGTGTAACTTAGAGACTCTGGGTTCAATTTCCAGTGTGTACACACACATAAGATTATTTTTTGGAGACTAGAGTTTATTTTCTAAGCATCACTGTACCTATTTCACTGTGTGTCTTTGCTAGCATCAAATGTTCATCTTAAAAGTTTTGACTTATTGTAAAAAAAGATAAAAGTATGCATAGCTATTTCCATTCCTTAGTGAAACTCCAGTAAAACGACACAAAGGGGATTTTTTTTTAGGATATAAGATCACAGAGATTATGAAAACAGAGGATACAATGGTAAATAAAATTCCTGCAACTACAAAACAGACAAGGAAACTGAATCATAAGCCAGAACTGAGAACATCTGAGAACCAACCTGATTTTTACCTTAGAAGTCCCCCAAAGGTTTGTAGTCAGTGGCACCAGACATTCTAGAGGCAAAGATGGGACGAAAATAAGGACTGGTTCAAATCTATATGAGAAGCTGTGAGCCAGGTGCTGTAGCATATGCCTATGGTGCCTCCTACCTAGAGAAGCTAAGGTAGGAGGATCACAAGTTCAGGGTCAGCCTGGGCAAGTTAGTTTCTGTCTCAGCATAAAAAAACAAAAATGAGTCAGATGTGGTAGCGCACGCCTGTAATTCCAGTGGCTCCAGAGGCTGAGACAGGAAGATCGTGAGTTCAGAATCAGCCTCAGCAAAAGCGGAGGCGCTAAGCAACTCAGTGAGACCCTGTCTCTAAATCAAATACAAAATAGGGCTGGGGATGTGGCTCAGTGGGTGAGTGCCCCTGAGTTCAATCCCTGATACCCATCCCCCAAAAATTAAAAAAATAAATTAAAAGGACTGGGGTTAGTGACTTAGTGTAGAGTACTCCTCGGTTCAATCCCCAGTACTGTAAAAAATAAAAAATAAATAAAAGAATAAAAAGCTGGGGATTCCCCTCCCATGCTGGGCTGCTAGAAATGTGAACTACCTTTACTCAAGTAAGACCAAGGATTTATCTCTGAAGAGGTTAATACAGAGGGCCCCTGGATTGAGGTCCCCTAGGTGCAGTTGAAGGTAGGGTTAACAGTGAAAATAGGATTTTTATCATTTGAGCATACTGATAGCTGGGATTTCTAGGCATTTTCTTTTGCTTGACCATTAGAACATGCGGACAGGCCTTTTTCCTACAGGCAAAAAATGGGAGGATTTTCTCTGGCCTCAGAGGAAAGAAGTAGAGTTTTCTGAACAAAATGGCTCAGGTAGATCACCCAGCATTGAAACTCACAGTTGTCAGATTTCACCTATGTACTCAGAGCTTTTTCATCTCTCTCTTTTTTTGGTACCAGGGATACTGAGCCACACTGAGCCATATCCCCAGTCCTTTTTATTTTTTATTTTGAGATCTGGTCTTGCTCATTTGCTGAGGCTGGCCTTGAACTTGCAGTTCTTCTGCTTCAGCTTCCTGAGTTGCTGAGATTATAGGCATATACCACCACATCCAGCAGCATCTCTTCCTCTTAAATATAAATAGGCAGCCACAAATTAACAGTCAAATAAAGAAACCCTAGTAAATGCAATAGAAACAGACAAATAAGAAGAAAGCTACTTGGAGAAACAGAGGCCAGGAAAGGAGAAATAAACTTAACTTTAGGGTTTTTTTTTTTTTTTCCTTTTTGTACTGGGGATTGAACCCAAGGGCACTTTACCATGGAACTACATCCCTAATTCTTTTAATTTTTTAAAATTTTGAGACAGGGTCTCACTAAGTTTTCTGAGCCTGGCCTTGAATTTGCAATCCTCGTGCCTCAGGCTCCCAAGACCCTGAGATTAGAGGTGTGCACCACCATGCCCAGCAATAGTAACTTTAAAAGGAAAAGAAACTTCATTACTGTCTTCAGAGATAAGCATGCACAGTAGTGCCCTTTTATTCATAGTTTTACTTTCCATAGTTTCATTTATCAGTGGTCAGCTGCAGTCTAAATATTTTAAATTCCAGAAATAAACAGTTTATAAGTTTTAAATTGCATACCATTCTGAGTAGCATGTTGAAGTCTTGTGCCACCTCTGCTCTATCCCACCTAGGGCATGATCATTCCTTTGTCCAGTATATCTGTGCTGTATATGCTACCCACTTGTCAGTCACATAGCTATCTTGGTTATCATATTGACTGTCAAAGTATAATAGTGCTTGTGTTCAGGTAGCCCTTGTTTTACTTAATACTGGCCCCAAAGTGCAAGAGTAGTGAAGCTAGCAATTCAGATATGCCAAAGAGAAGCTGTTAAGTGTTTTCCTTAAGTGAAATGTGAAAAGTTCTCAACTTGAAAAAGTTGTGTCCTGAGGTTGCTAAGATCTACAGTAAATCTGTGTCTGTGAAGGAAAAAGAAATTTGTGCTATTTTTAATATCACACCTCAGACTGCAAAAGATGGGCACAGCATGTGGTAAGTGCTTATTAGGAAAGGAAAGATATCAAATTTGTGTATGTATGTGTAGGAAAAAAAAGCATTAAATATAGGATTTGGTACTATCCAAGATTTCAGACCTCTACTAGGGGTCTTGGAATGTATTCCCCACAGATACAGTGAGAGTACTGCACTGCAAACCTGAAAGAGCAGAATACTATTTAAAAAGAACATACTAAGAACTAATTAAAAAGAGTATACTCAAAACATTGAGCTTTTGGAGCTTAAAATTTTGATAGCAGAAGTGAAACTTTTTTTTTTAAAAAATGTAGTTGAGATTTCCTAGAAAATAGAATGAAAAGATAAAAATGGGGAAAGATAAAATTTGAGAATTTGTCCAGGAAGTTCAAATTCAAATAGTGGGAATTATGAAAAGAAAAAATAGATGGAAACTGAGAGAATAGAATCATTGGTGAAATCATTTAAGAAAATTTCCTTTAACTGAAGAATTGAGTTTTCAGAGTCAAACAGCCTATCCAGTATATGAATGATCTACACTAAGATATATCTTGGGGATTTTTATCTCAAACACTGGGAACAGAATAATCATGTGAACTTCTTGAGACAGAATCAGGATTAATTCAAAGCATTAGAAATAAGAATAGCTTTAGACTTTTCAACAGCAATATTGGAATCTAGAAGAAGAGCAAGCCTTCAAAGTGATTTTCATCTTAGAATTTTATACACAGCTGGATGTCGTGGTGCATGCCTTTTATCCTGACACAGGTTGTTGAAGCAGGAGGTTGGCAAGTTCAAGGCCAGCCTCAGCAATTTACCAAGGTCCTAAGCAACTTAGTGAGACCCTGTCTGAAAATAAATAAAAGGGGCTATGGATGTGGCTCAGTGGTAAACTGTCTCTGGGTTCAATCCCCAATAACAAAAAAAGCAAAAAAACCCAAGAATTCTATATACAGTCAAGTGTGAGAGTAAGAATAGACCCCATCACCACCAAAAAAACGTTTCTTCCCTCCATTTCTCAGGAAATTCAAATATGGCAAAGGAATAAACCAAGGAGGAGGAAGTCATGGGATCTAAGAAATAGGAGGTCTGTCATAGAAGTATGAGGATCTCAGGAAGACAGCTGATTCAGACTGGATCAGATGAGAAGCTGCATGAGAGAGTGTTATAGAAAGGTGAAAATTAATAGGAAAGGTGATTCAGACACTTGTCGGAAAGTTGGGGGTTAAATTAATAGTATGTGCAGAGAAAGTTAAGCAAATTGAGAAAAAAGAGGCTGTCTTTTTTTTTTTTTTTTAAACCCAGGGCCTCACACATGCCAGGCAAGTGCTCTGCCACTGAGCCACAGCTCTATGAGACTGTTTTTAACAGAGTCCAAAGCGTGTCATTTAGGGTTGTTAAAGGTCAACACCAGGGCTGGGGATGTGGCTCAAGCGGTAGCGCGCTCGCCTGGCATGCGTGCGGCCCGGGTTCGATCCTCAGCACCACATACCAACAAAGATGTTGTGTCCGCCGAGAACTGAAAATAAATATTAAAAATACTCTCTCTCTCTCTCTCTCTCTCTCTCTCTCTCTCTCTCTCTCTCTCTCTCTCTCTCTCCCCCCCCTCTCACTCTCTCTTTAAAAAAAAAAAAAAAAGGTCAACACCAATGTAACCAGAAGAGGTGAAAGTGATTGGCTCTGGGAAGGGGAGAATGGCAGGACCTTCTGATTTTATAACAAATCATTTAGAACACATTTGACTCTTAAAACTGTGTCTGTGACTAATAAAAGTAAACATTAGTATAAAAAGTTTGGGCAGCTTAATTAAAAGTGATATTTATAATTTTTACAAAAATTACTAGGGAAGTTAAAATAATTTGATAGGTATGTTGCGGGTTGAAAAGCAGAGACTAATGGTTCTCCCTTCAGAATTGAAGGGCCTAGGATTCTGTTGTCAGGTTGTGTACCCTGATGCTTTCCCTTGTCTCCTTAAGGACCCTGCAGTGGTTTCTGCAGACTGGAAAACCTCCATATCAATAGTCTTCACCTTTCTTGTTTTTCAGGTTGTCCGTACAAACCAGTGTGCAGGAGAATTTGTCATCACCTTTCCCCGTGCTTACCATAGTGGCTTCAACCAAGGCTATAACTTTGCTGAGGCTGTCAACTTTTGCACTGCCGACTGGGTGAGTCTGGAGTGTGGTGGGCTGGCAATGAGAAGCAGGAAAGTTGTGAGGAAGCTAAAAAATATCACTGCCTTCAGACTTGGCCACACTCAAACTTGAACCTGTCCACAGCTGCCAGCTGGGCGCCAGTGCATTGAGCACTATCGCCGGCTCCGAAGGTACTGTGTCTTCTCCCATGAGGAACTCATCTGCAAGATGGCTGCTTGCCCTGAGAAGCTGGACCTGAACCTGGCAGCAGCTGTGCATAAGGAGATGTTCATCATGGTGCAAGAGGAGCGGCGTCTACGGAAGGCTCTATTGGAGAAGGTGGGTGGTGGGAGAGTCCCTAGCATTAGATACCCTAGCTAGGAGGTTGTAGGAAATGGGCCATACCAAGGAGATGTAACCTTACTTTTGGAGTGTAGTGAAAAGAACTGGATGCATCTGAATTAAAAAACTCACTCCATTCTCTGCTCTAACCTTTACTGGCAACCTTAGACAAGTCAGTTGACTTCACTGTCAGTTTTTCCATATAATATGGGAATTATAATAATGCTTAAGGGCTGGGATTGTGGCTCATTGGCAGAGCACTTGCCTTGCACATGTGAGGCTCTGGGTTTGATCCTCAGCACCATGTAAAAATAAATACATAAAATAAAGATACTGTGTCCATCTATAACTAAAATAATAATAATACTTATATTTTTGAATAGTCCAGTGGATCAGATATAATGTTTAATAACTGACCCATAGCTGGTTATTGTATAGCAGTTCTTTATCATTATCCAAATAACTCAGTGAGACAGGCAAGCATATGAAATCCTCACTGCTGAGTATCTGGGTGACTTTATTAGGTTACTTAAACTCTCATAGTTTCACTTTCCTACTCTGTAAAATGGGAATAAATACTGACCTGCAAGGTAGTTGTGAAACTCAAACTGAGTTTCACATGTGTGAGGCAAGTGTGAGGCCCTGGGTTCAAAAAAAAAAGACAGCCTCTTTTTTTCTCTGCTCTTTTTGGTAATGTTAATACATGAAGAAAATGAAATATGGAATATTTCTTTGAAAGTGCTATTTTCTTACACATAGGTGGTTTAGTAACTCTAATTAGGGAAATAGTATTACCAAGTAGAAAGTGTTTCTACTTTAATACATTTCTTTTTTTCTTTTTTTTTTATTAGAGAGAGTGATAGAGGAGAGAGAGAGAGAGAATTTTTAATATTTATTTTTAGTTCTCGGCAGACACAACATCTTTGTTGTTATGTGGTGCTGAGGATCGAACCCGGGCCGCACGCATGCCAGGCTAGCGCGCTACCGCTTGAGCCACATCCCCAGCCCTTTAATACATTTCTGATAAGCATGTGTCAGTTGTGTGTGTGGCTGAGTAGAAGCTGCTACAGAGGTATAAAGTCCACTCATGTAGATTCATCTGCCACCTTCAAGCTCCACACTTATCTCTTTAGGGAATTGACTTAGTGGGGCTCCTCCATAAGATTACAGAGGAGGGTTGAGGGTATAGCACAGGAGTAGAGTGTGTACTTAGCATGCATGCATAAGGCCCCAGCACCACCAAAAAGAACAAAGTTTACAAATGAATGCTGATCCTGAGAAATTCCTTGCTTCCTATTTGGGATGGTACTTTATTATTTTAAAGCTCATAACTTTTCTGTGAATATGGGATGTAGGGAGAGTTTCAGCTATAGTAGTATTAGAAGTCTGGGGCTTCTCAGTCATGAAGATTTCCAGGCATCATTTTCTCTCTCTGTGGTCCTATTCTTAAATGATGGCCCTGAGGCTATACTATACTATAGGAAAGAGCCAAAGCAACATGGGGAGAATAGACTTTCCTGTCCTAACATTTAGAATTCTGTACACTTGGCCCTCACCTCAGAGAGGAGTTCTGTACACCCTAGTCTTGGAATACTTAAGAGATGATGTGTGTGTTGGAATACTTTTCTGGGAGGAGAAGATTTGATTTGCATCCAATTCTCTGTTTTGTTTAATTTGATACTGTGGATTGAACCCACTAAGCTATATTCCCAGCCCTTTTTATTTTTTATTGTGAGACAGGGTCTCACTAAGTTGCTGAGTCTGGCCTTGAACTTGTAATCCTCCTGCCTCAGCCTCCTGAGGTACTAGGATTACAGCATTTGCCACCACGCCTGGCTGCATCCAATTCTTAGGAGTTCATGATCCATGAAAACCTAGGGGCTTCATTTTTTTTTTTTTTAAGGAAGTTCTATTCTTTTTTAAATACATTTATTTTTATGTGATGCTGAGGATCAAACCCAGGATCTCACACTTGCAAGGCGAGCGCTCTACCGCTGAGCCACAACCCCAGCCCATAGGTGCTTCATCATTAGAACATTCTTTGGCTTAGAGTCAAAGTGACTACAGTCAAATCCTTAGTTGGCAAGTTACTGACTCTTGAGACTTAATTTCCTCCTTAGTAAAATGAGATATAATAAGTATTTGTGGAGCACTGAAGTTGCTTTTTAATCCTCCTAACAATCCAAAGAAGATGGTACTGTTACCTCTATCTTACAAGAAAACTGAGACCCAGAAAGGTTTAAATAATTTACTCATGATTACACAGCTAAAATAAGTGGCACAGCAGTGGTATCTATAATTTGCAGTGGGCTTATAGCTTATGCAGAGGTTAGTTGTTGAAGTGTATAAGCAAAACTGTTAGCATCAGTATTTCTCTTTAAAATCCCTAAAATAACTCATAATATATAGCATTTTGTCTTTAAGTTACTCCAGCATAGTTGGCTTTTCCTTCATTTCTGAAATAGACTGGTTTGTATTCATTCTAAGCAGCAGATGAAGTCACTGGCTTAGCTTTGGAAATCTTGTATCTTTAAGACATGGACACAAGGGCATGCAGTTGAATTTCTGTAATCTGGATAGATGCAGGCAGTGTCTTCTGCCTGATAAGCAGTCAGCACAAGTAACTCTTAAGCCAGGATTGTTCCCTTGAATACATTCTACTTTGCTACCTCTCTGGTGCCATGGTCCACCACTGTCCTTGCCTTCTCTCATCCAAAAGGCCCTTAGTATCTAGCTGAATCTTATCTGATTTTCTTCCTCTATTAAATTCTCTGTCTCAGCCCATATTGATTTTGCCCTGATCCATCTGATTTCCTCTGCCTTGAGAATGTGGACTTGATAAAAGGCAGGTGTGCTCTGTGAAGTTTGGCCTCTTGACCTCCATGATCATCAGCATAGATTTGAGTCTAAATTGGGGCTCAGTGGTAGCTAAGATAGGGGTTTATTCAACCCTGCCTGGTTCATAACACATGTGGTTGGATGTTCCCAGGGTATCACAGAGGCTGAGCGAGAGGCATTTGAGCTGCTCCCAGATGATGAACGCCAATGCATCAAGTGCAAGACTACATGCTTCCTTTCTGCCCTGGCCTGCTATGACTGCCCAGATGGCCTTGTCTGCCTTTCCCATATCAATGACCTCTGCAAGTGCTCCAGTAGCCGGCAGTATCTGCGGTGAGCATGGAACCTTTCTGGAGGAAATGAGATAATGAGGAGGGTGCAGAGCTGGGCCAGACATGCTCTTCCTTGTCTTCTTCCTCTAGGTATCGGTACACCTTGGATGAGCTCCCTGCCATGCTGCATAAGCTGAAGGTTCGGGCCGAGTCCTTTGACACCTGGGCCAACAAAGTGCGAGTGGCCCTGGAGGTGGAGGATGGGCGGAAGCGCAGTGAGTGATGGGGGGGTCGGAGGGACTCCACAGGCAAGTTCTATTCCCTTTTCTACTGTACCCCTGAGACCCTTCCTGTGCCTTTACTCAATACTGCCTACTTCTTGCTGCTCTCATTCTCCCTCTAGGCCTTGAAGAACTGAGAGCACTAGAGTCTGAGGCCCGTGAGCGGAGGTTTCCTAACAGTGAGCTGCTGCAACGACTGAAGAATTGCCTGAGTGAGGCAGAAGCTTGCGTATCCCAGGCTCTGGGGCTGGTCAGCGGCCAGGAAGCTGGGTATGGTAACATGAGGTGCTAGGGCATAGAGAGACTGCTTAGGATCCAGTGCCTAAGAGAAGTGCTACAGGGGGTGGACTCTCAATACCACTGGGTGTGTCAGCAGGAAGTTGTTAAGTACTTGAGAGTATGAGGTAGCCTGGAAGGGTAAGGAGACCAGGCAACTTGTGTCTATTTTATCAGTACCTATAGGAGATTTGAGAGACAGGCTGAGGAATTTTGTGGACAGGGAGAAGTTATGGGAGAGTTAGGTTAGAATAGGATGTAGACACATAAATCTGAGCATAGCCACACATTTTTGGGTACACAGGTGGGGGATGGATTGAAGAGTCCAGGTATTGGGGTGTCTAGCTAAGTGGTAGAGGACCTGTTTCTCCTAATTTCCCTTATCCTATGAACATACTTATACTTTAAAACCCTCCCTGTAATCTGGGCAGTTGGGGAAATCCTGAGGTATGAGATCAAGGTGGATAAGTATGGTGAGGAAAGGTATTGGGTCTTACTTAGCACAGAGATGGAGGGAAGGGACTGGTTTTGGACCTGAAACCCCCACATGTGAAACTCCATAGTCCCCACAGGGTAGCTGGTCTACAGATGACCCTGGCTGAGCTCCGGGCCTTTCTGGACCAGATGAACAACCTGCCTTGTGCCATGCACCAGATTGGGGATGTCAAGGTGAGGAGGGGTGGACTTGGAATGCTGCTGAGGGATCAGAGGGACTGGGGAACCTGAGCAGCAGGTCACTTTGGGCTCCCTTAGCAAATTTAAGGTATTTGGATGATGTAGGTTGCATGTGTGAGAAAATAGACACGAGGCAAGGGTCTAGTAACTCTCTGTTAAATGTGGGATTTGAGGGGCAGGTGACGGGTTTGAGTGTAGGATGCAGAATCAAAAGAAAGTTGTTTGGAGGAGGTAGAAGAAAAGGAGGTAATGAAAGTGCTTGTTGGGCCTGGAAAATTGAACAAAGTTCTTAAAGGTAAAGAATAAGCAGGATAAGAGGAGAGCAAACACCAGTGTGAGCATGATTGTTTGTACAGGGACTAAGTGTAGGGTGGCATTTTTTAGGGCAGAGGGTCTCTTACTGCTCTGAGGGCAGAGTCCTTTGCAGAGAGAAATGAAGCAGATTCCTGACCACTCTCTATTAAGAATTTCTGAGGGTGACTGGGTGTGGTGGTACTCACTTATAATCACAGTGACTAAGGCTAAGGCAGGAGGATCACAAGTTTGAGGCTATCCTTGGCAACTTAGTGAAACCCTGTCTTAAAATAAAAAGGACCAGATATATATCTCAGTGGTAGCCCCTGCTGTACCATTAAGAAAATTTAAAAAGAATCCTTAGTGGTGGGGCCTAGGAGTGTGCATTTTAACAAATTCCTCAGGGCATCTTAAGAAGTACTCAATGTTAGGAATCACTGTCTTAGAGCTTGGAGGAGGAGAGCCTGGCATTTAGGTTCCCTTTTCCCAAAAGATTAGAGGGGAAGAAGATAGTGGGGCAAGGGTATGTACTGGTAGAACCTCTAAGTAAGCCCAGCTGAGGAGTTTGTTCTTCATTCCATATCCTGGTAGGGTATTCTGGAACAGGTGGAGGCCTACCAGGTTGAGGCCCGTGAGGCCCTGGCCTCACAGCCCTCTAGTCCAGGGCTACTGCAGTCCCTGTTGGAGAGGGGGCAGCAGCTAGGAGTGGAGGTGCCTGAGGCCCAGCAACTCCAGCGGCAAGTGGAACAGGCGCGATGGCTGGATGAGGTAAAACGCACGTTGGCCCCGTCTGCCCGAAGGGGCACCTTGGCTGTCATGAGAGGACTGTTGGTTGCTGGGGCCAATGTAGCCCCTAGCCCTGCTGTGGATAAGGCCCAGGCTGAGCTGCAGGAGTTGCTGACCATTGCTGAACGCTGGGAGGAGAAGGCCCACCTCTGCCTGGAGGCCAGGTAGGCCCGGCTCTTCCCCTCCATGCCCTTTATCCTTCAAAGTTTCATGGAGAACCTGAAGATGGTTGCTATAGGTGGTCTTGGATGTTTTACTCCTGTGTTGGTGTAGGGACTCTCCACCTAACTTGTGTTTCCTGTCTTGTTCTTTTAAAAACATAATTTATATACACAGAGAGGCAGAGATGCATAGAGGACTAGCCCTGTAGGCTTATGTGGTATACACACGAAAGCACAAATAACAGGCAGTTGGGCATATGTTAGTAGGAAGACAACACACATGGGGCAGTCTGATAAGACTGCAGCCATAGGTTACACACCAACAGTATGTGTAGGCACTTCCAGCAGACTGATAGACTGGTGGACAGGCAGAGGTGCAAGAGTTGTGGCAAAAGGAGATGCATGGGTGCATGCAGTCTGAAGGAAACAGGGACTGGCAGCCATCCATAGTCAGGACTCAAGCAATTAAGCCCACATGATAGCAGGAATTACATGTGCCCAAGGGGCCTATGCAGATACATCTGGTTATCAGACTGGGCTTCTGGTCAGTTATACCAGACGGAGTCCTCTTTTTTTCCTACCTTTAGGCAGAAACATCCACCAGCTACACTCGAGGCCATAATCCGTGAAGCAGAAAACATCCCAGTTCACCTGCCCAACATCCAAGCTCTCAAGGAGGCTCTTGCTAAGGCCCGGGCTTGGATTGCCGATGTGGATGAGATCCAAGTGAGGACCACTCCCCCATCCAAGGCTTTCTGTCAGCTGAGAAGAGTTTGCAAACACTGGGTTGGGTGGGCTAAAGAGAGGAAACTTGTATGGCACACTGAGGAGGCAAAATGTGCTTGGTGAACAATGTGAGAGGAAGGGTCGCGAGGCTGGCATGAAAAAAGTTGAGGTGCTGGTTAGGATGAAGATGGTAGGGCAGGGAACCAGTTAGTGTGGGAGTGGAGCAGAGTAGGTACCTGGAGGAGGGTTGAAGAGGAAAAACCACAGGCTAACAGTGAGGCTGATGGTCCTGGGACGGGGGATAAGCCAGTCAGTGGATGCAGGTATTTGGGAGAGAGCCAGGACAATGCCTATTTTCTGCTTCAAGACTGAGTCCAGTCCATCTTCTCAGCTCAGGACTGGGCAGAGTAAGCATCAGTAGACATTGGCAGTTTAAACTCAGCTTTCTCTCACCTCTGTCCTCAGAATGGTGATCACTACCCCTGCTTGGATGACTTGGAGGGCCTGGTGGCTGTGGGCCGGGATCTCCCTGTGGGGCTAGAGGAACTGAGACAACTGGAGCTGCAGGTACTGACAGCGCACTCCTGGAGGGAGAAGGCCTCCAAGACCTTCCTCAAGAAGAACTCTTGCTACACACTGCTGGAGGTGAGACCTTGCACCTTCACCCACAGCCTCTTCTCACCTGGCCTGGCTGTTGTGAGATGGCTCATATGAGAAAATGGGTTTTTGAAGGGCACCAGAAAGGGGAGGAGAGGAGAGGGTGTGGGAGGTAGGGAAGCCCGGTCATTCCCCCTCTGTCTGCCTGCCTCAGGTGCTCTGCCCGTGTGCAGACGCCGGCTCAGACAGCACCAAGCGCAGCCGGTGGATGGAGAAGGAGCTGGGGTTGTACAAATCTGACACAGAGCTGCTGGGGCTGTCTGCGCAGGACCTCAGGGACCCAGGCTCTGTGGTAAGGAGCTTAGACACAGATGGGTGAAGAGCCTGGCAATGATAGAGTTGTCTGAGCCGGGTGACCATGGGCAGACCGCTTGCTTCCTGAGCTTTACTTCTCTTGGTTTGGGAGTGGGGTGTTAAGGGGGCCAGAGAAGAGAGGGGGCAGGCTGCTGACCTATTCTTCCCCCCTGTCCTGGGCACGGCAGATCGTGGCCTTCAAGGAGGGGGAACAGAAGGAGAAGGAGGGTATCCTGCAGCTGCGCCGCACCAATTCAGCCAAGCCCAGTCCACTGGCATCGTCGACCACGGCCTCTTCTGCAACCTCCGTCTGCGTGTGTGGGCAAGTGCCAGCCGGGGTGGGAGCTCTGCAGTGTGACCTGTGTCAGGACTGGTTCCATGGGCGGTGTGTGTCGGTGCCCCGCCTCCTCAGCTCCCCAAGGCCCAGTCCCACCTCATCCCCGCTACTGGCCTGGTGGGAGTGGGACACCAAATTCCTATGCCCACTGTGCATGCGCTCACGGCGCCCACGCCTGGAGACCATCCTGGCACTGCTGGTAGCCCTACAGAGACTGCCTGTGCGGCTGCCTGAGGGTGAGGCCCTACAGTGCCTCACAGAGAGGGCCATCAGCTGGCAAGGCCGTGCCAGACAGGCTCTGGCCTCTGAGGACGTGACTGCTCTGTTGGGACGGCTGGCTGAGCTCCGCCAACGGCTACAGGCTGAACCCAGGCCCGAGGAGCCCCCTTCCTATCCTTCGGCCCCTGCCTCTGACTCTCTCAGAGAGGGCAGTGGCAAGGATATGCCTAAGGTGAGCTGCTTGGCCCAGCTCTTGTCCTCAAATTCCTGTCTCCTGGCCCCTACCCCGATTTAGATTCCAGCTCTGTCCCTGCTTTCCAATTTTCATACTCTTTTGGCCCAGCCTCCCTGCCCCATTCTGTATCTGTCCAGATCCATAGACTCTTCCATACTTGTAACCTGTGTCTGCTCCCTCCTCTTCCAGGATGTAGAAGGTCCCAGGTTGGGGATGGTTCTTCAGTTTAGTTACTCTTACCCATTATTGTTTTCCTTGGCAGGTCCAGGGTTTATTGGAGAACGGAGATAGTATGACCAGTCCTGAGAAGGTGGCCCCAGAGGAGGGCTCAGGTAAGAGAGGTAGGTCTAGATGTGGTGTGGGTAGGCTGTTGACTAGATGTCACCAGAGTGACCCATGTAGTTCTCAGCTCTGTCATAGTAGTGGAAACGACCAAGGACAGTCTCTAACATAGCCTGTCCCCACCCCATCTCTCCTAGATCTGGAGATGCTATCCTCGCTGTTGCCACAGTTGACTGGCCCTGTGTTAGAACTGCCTGAGGCAACCCGGGCCCCACTGGAGGAGCTCATGATGGAGGGGGACCTGCTTGAGGTGACCCTGGATGAGAACCACAGCATCTGGCAGCTGCTGCAGGCTGGGCAGCCTCCAGACCTGGAGCGGATCCAAACACTTCTAGAGGTGAGGAGAGAAATCATAGGCAGGGCCAGGAGGTCAGGCCAAGCAGGCAGGGAGCCCAGGCCTGACTGCTGGCCCACAACCTATCTTTTCTGCCTGTCTGTGATCACAGCTGGAGAAGGCAGAGCGCCATGGGAGTCGGGCACGGGGCCGGGCCCTGGAGAGGCGGCGGCGGCGGAAGGTGGATCGGGGTGGGGAGGGCGATGACCCAGCCCGAGAGGAGCTAGAGCCAAAGAGGGTACGGAGCTCAGGGCCAGAGGCCGAGGAAGCCCAGGAGGAGGAGGAGCTGGAGGAGGAGACTGGGGGTGAGGTCCCCCCTGCATCCCTCCCCAACACTGGCAGCCCCAGCACCCAGGAGAACCAGAATGGCTTGGAACCGGCGCTAGGGGCCACTTCAGGCCCCTCGTCCCCTTTCTCTACTCTGACTTCCCGGCTGCATATGCCCTGCCCACAGCAGCCTCCTCAGCAACAGTTGTGACAGTGGCTGAGCCTAGCACAGACCCCAACAGAGATCCCCCACCTTGGCCTCAAGGATCCTCTTTCTGACCATCAAGCCTGCTTCTTGGGAGGTGGGCAGGGAGGGGGGGAAGGCCAACCCCCTCCCCACCCACCCCTGAGTCCCTTGATTTTTATATTCTGACTCCAAGGTATTGTTCAGACCTCAGCTCCTGGGGGCCGGCCCCTGGAGTCCCCCCGTCCCTGGTAACCTCTAACCAGCATTCCCAGACTCCTGAGGCAGATAGACAGATGGGCAGGTGGGCAGAGGGACAACTGGGGCTGGGCCAGCACCATTCCAGAGACAAGGCCAGTGCATATGCAAACTGGGGGATCTCCTCTCTCTTCTCTTCCCCAGTTCTGGCCCTGGCCAGGCCACGCTACACTAACCTCCCCTTCCCCCTCTCACTCTTGCCTCTCCCCACTCCCCTTCCTCCCTCTCCCATCCTTCCTCTCCCTGACTGTTCTACCCAGGAGGAGGAAGCTTCACATAGCTGTGCTCAGTTTCTTATTTTAAAGGAATTTGGTTGGGGGGCTGAACAGGGCATCCTTTGGTCTGAAGAAAGCTTTTGGTGCTTGTCCTCACACCCACCTCAACCCTCCCACCCCATCTTCCCCTGTCTCCTTTCCTCCTCCTGGGTTCATGTTGTAATAAAGAAGATTGTTGGTGTGTAATTAATTTGTTCAAAAGGAAAAAAAAAAAAAGCAAAACAAGAAACTTGGTTCCAACTGAAGCCTATTTTAATTTTATTTTATTATAATTTTCCTCTTGTTAGAAATAAAACCCTTAGCAACGTTTTTTGGAAACATGTTTCTGAAGTGCATTTCTCTTCGAAGGGGAGAATGGTGCCTCCCTCGCCTGTCAGTGGAGCAGCTCTAGTGCTAGCAGGATTCTGGGGCTGAGGACAGGGAGCCCAGGGTTCAGAATCTTAGTCCCACCAGCTTCTCTTTAACCTGGGCAAGACATTCCAATCAGGTGGGCTCTGGCCCTGCCCACCTAACCTCCAGCACAATAGCCTCCACCAGCTTTGTGCCCTCATCTAAGCCTCTAGTTCCCAGAGGAATTTTTTTTTTCATGGCTTTATTGAGGTACAGTCTTCACGCTTAAAATTCACCTGTTTGAAATATGTGATTTGTTCTGTCAGACAGTTGTTTCTACAGTATGGATCTGACTGTATCACTACTGCTTAAAACTTTGTGATGCTTCATTGCCCTTAAGATAAAGATTATATTTAATGTCATTCTTTCTAGAATGCTTTCCTGTTTAACCTATATGCCGTATTCAGGGACTCATCCCTGATGTTTCTCCACTGGTTCTTTCTGCCCCTGATCAATGGGGACTAAAGCTCAAATGTGTGGTTGGCTATTTGCAATTCCTGAGTTTACTTTTTTTATTTGCTTTATTGAGATAAAATTCACACACCATATAGTTCACCCACTTAAAGTGTACAATTCAGTGGCTTTTAGTATATTCACAGATTGTGCAACCATCACTATGAAAAAGTCTAGAATGTTTTTATCACCCCCAAAAGAAACTCCACACTCCTTAGGTGTCCTTCCCATCCCCCTGTTTGCTCATTTTTGACATTTTATATAAATGAAATTATATATAATATGTGATCCTTTGTGTTTGGCTTCTTTCACTTGGCATAATCATTTCAAGCCCATTAATGGTCCTACAATAGTTGGGTGGATTTTTTCCTTCTGAGCCTTGAAGTCTTTTAAGATGAGGGTGCTGGGCTAGATCAGGGACCACCCCTGGAGATTACTGACACGTTTTTGTGAGTGTCTGCATGTGTTTTTCAGGTAAACAGACTAACCAACTTGCATCAGATTCATAAAAGGATCCTTGACCCTCCAGAGGCTAAGAACCATTCCTTGTGGTCCTGAGTGTTCTGTGCTCAGGACATAGAGGAGGAATCAAGAGCATAGAAACTGCTAAGTCAACCAGCTTCTCTTCATGCTTGGTTCCTAGAGGGCTTTCCCTCCTTTCAAGGGGCTGCACAGAGGTATTAGAAGCTAAAGGCCAGGTCCTGATCCCTCGCCCAGGAATACAGCACATTGCCACTCTATTTTGTCCTTTTTCATCTGTGTGTTTGGAGAGTTCCATTTGCTCTTTTTCTCTCCCTTCCCAGGATTTCCAGGTGATAGAAACCTGTTGGTGAATTGCAAAGCACGCCCTCTTGTGGCAGCTCTGAGTGGTGAGAGGGCTTGTCTCAGCCCTCTGTCGTCCAGTTTGGGTTGGGGCCCTGGACTATACAATGAAAGGCAAGGGCCAATGAACTACCCTATCCTGGGCCCAGTTTTATTCCAGGTTCCAGCCCAGGGAAAAAGCTGGCTTTTTATCTGCCCACCTGTCTAAAATTGATCATGAAGAAAAGAGGGTAATGACAGACAAGAAAGACCTGGGACAGGGACAGAAAGGGGCTCAATCTTGACAATTAATCACCACTCCAAGGCAGCTAACCACTGGAAGAAGTGGCCAGACAGGAAAGGAAGAGATGATGCAGCAAGACCCAGGCTAGAGAACTGCTTGCCTGAGGTGAGGGTCTTTAAGTTTATGGGCCCATCCCTCACTGATTGGCAGATACCCTTTCTCACCTTGGAACCGCCCTGCCCCATCCCTCTTTTACTTTATGCCCCCTTTACAGTGGACATGTATCCCTTGAATTCTACAGAAAAGGCTGTAGCCATCCTGCAAGACCCAGGTTAATTCTAACCTCTACTAGAGAACTTCCTTTGGTTCCACATCTGTCCCTTTCCCAGGCAGTCCCCTAGAAAGGGAGGGGTAACTGATGCAGGAGCCTTAGAGCTGAGTGGGGGATAGGAGAATGAAACCAGGGCATTAGTATTGTCTCACTTCAAAGTTATTTTCTACTTTATACAGACACCCTGCTCTGTATCCCAGATACTACTTTGCCCCTCAGTATGTCTCCTGAGTCTGCAGGTGACAAGGGGATAGGAAGACACATTAGTAAGGACTATCCCATTTCTCAGGCTCAACTGACCCCCCCCCTGCCATTAGTGCCTCCATTGTGCCTTAAATGGTGTCTGAAACACTAGGATTAATGGGTTTCCTCCTACCCTCTGTTCCCCATACTGGGAGTTCCTGAAGGGAAGGTGAGGCCCAGGCTTGAGTCCTCCCCACTTTTAGGCTAGGAACCCTGCAAAGTTGGCTCAGAAGAAGGCAGACAGAAGCAGCAGTTGGAGTCCCATACCGTGTATGTGAACCTCCTTTTTGCATTGCAAAAGTTCCAGATGGCAATCTATAGTGGTAGTAATTGGGTTTGAGGTCCATGGTCAATGGGGCAGGCATTAGGCATGCTTCCAAGAAGACCTGAAATTGTGAGAGAAAAGGGATACCAAGCCAGAGAAATGGGTTCCCTCCCCTAGAACACTCATATTCTAGCAAAGGGAAACAGCCCCTTGTGAACCCCCTCCTGGGTGCCAAGTTCCACATGAGATATTTCAAAGTCCTTGATAGACACATAAGGAAACAGACCTCTAGAACAGGTCAGGCCCAGGTATTATCGACTTGATAGGGCTGGGATGTTCACTGTTTCTGTGAATCTAAGCTCTGC
Source organism: Ictidomys tridecemlineatus (assembly GCF_052094955.1). Taxonomy (NCBI): domain Eukaryota; kingdom Metazoa; phylum Chordata; class Mammalia; order Rodentia; family Sciuridae; genus Ictidomys; species Ictidomys tridecemlineatus. The sequence continues at coordinate 80,039,413 of NC_135493.1, forward strand.
CCGTCAGAAGGGTTCCAAAGCAAGTGGTCTGCCACCAGGAAGTAGTTCATAGTGGGAACCAGCATTGATCTCTGCTGTTGGTAGGCTAGGAACTCAGCAGTGCTATACATATTGGCCTTGGTAGGTAGAAGCCTCTGTTGCTGAGGTTCTGCATAAGCTCCATGCCTGTCTGTATTATGTACTGCTGTGTCACAAATTACCTCAAAACCATAGTGGCTTAAAACAGCATTCATCTCATAGTTCCTGTGGGATAGAAATGTAGGTACATCTTAGTTGAGTTTCTATTTCAGGGCCGCTCACAGCCTGCAATCAAAGTGTCAGCCAGGGCTGTAGTCATCTCAAGGCTCCACTGTAGAAGGATCTGTTTCCAAACTCCCTCACAGGGTTATTGGCAAGATTCAGTATTTTTTTGCTGGCTCTTGGCCAGATACCACTCTCAATTCCTTGCTATGTGGATCTTTTCATAGGGCAACTTGTTTTGTCAGAGCAATCAAGTGAGATGAGAGAGAGAGAATGTGCCCACGTGCAAGACAGAAGTCATTCTTTATAACCTATCACTTTTGCAGTAGTCTATTCATTAGAAGTAAGTCACTAGGTCCAGACCACACTGACCTAGGATTTACACAATGGTGCCAACAGTGAAGGTGAGGAACATTGGGGGCCATCTTGGAGACTGATTACCATTGGTCCGCAATGATTCATATTCCTTCCACATACAAAATATATTCATCCCTTCCCAAGTTCTCTAAAAATCTCATCCCATTACAGCATGACCTCAAAGTTCAGAATATCTTAATCAGGTCCAGGTGTGACTGAGGTGCCTTGGGTGTATTCCTTAAGTATGGTTCTTTGAATACTATTTTTCTCTATGTATAGATCTGTGAAACTTAAGAGGCAAGTTATCTGTTCCCAAGACACCCAACACACAATGGTGGAACAGACATAGGATAACTGCTACAGATATTCCTGTTCAAAAGGTGGAGGAAATGGGAGATGCAAGGGAGTTACTGGTCTATAATAATTCTGAAGTCTAACTGGGCAAACAGAAGTTCCTTGATTAGATTTCAAGGTCTGGGAATAATTCTCAATGGCTCTTTGCCCTGCCTTCTGGGCTCTTGCTTCCATCATCTGTGCCTTCTTTCCTTCCTTCCTTTTTCATTAAGAGTAGCACATGTTTGCAGCTAAGCAGTTCGCCCAATCTGCTTACCGCCAGTAGAATTTCAGAGGTCCATTGACTTCTTTTTGTCTTGTATTGTCTCTGTAATCATATGCTTGGTATTTCTCTTCTGTTGGTGAGTTGGGCAGTCACCAGTGGCTATAGCCAGACTGGCGTTGGTGGAAGTCCATATTGTGGAGCCCATGTCCACCATCATGGCCATTTTGTTCTGGAGTCTGTTGGGCAAGGAAAAGGACGACAGGATAGAGGTTGGCTCATATTCACAGAACAGGTTATCTTGTCTGAGATCCTCCTCCATAGTGGATTCTTTCTGGTGCTCATTTATGTGGGACAAAAATAACTCTCACACTGTATGTCCATTCTATGGAGGACATGGCCTTCCTGAAACTTCCTTATTAACAATATTTCAACTCTATCCTTTTAAAATCCTTGACCAGGGAGCCAGGTCATTGGTAGCTACTCATCAATGAGTTGTCAGCTATCTACATTTTTGACCATTTATGTGACTAGGTAGTTTTTCTACTGGAAGAATTTCCCTTCTTATTATCCTTCAAGATCAATCTTAAGTGGGGTTATAATCCTGCAACTAGCCACTTCTGGCAGATACCAGCATATTGCATAGAACCATTTGGTTTTAAACCAAGATTAAATATTGTATCCCTTAGTCATTTGGTCACAGGCAACTCCCATGAGGCCTAGGTGTAGGTGAGAAAGAGAAGGCAGTACAGCAGGTGGGGGAGTAAGATTACCTGCTCAGGCAGCTTACTTGTGTTTCCAAGACCTGCTGTATAGACCTATTCTATTTGATAGTGGAATGCTGTTGCACAAAGATAACTTCATGGACCTGATGGGACAGTTCCAGAGATCAACATAGGCAGATCAACACCAAACACAGGTCAGCTGGTGTCCTGTGCTCAGGTGTTCACTCACAAAATTGATCCACTTTTTCATTTTTATTTCTCACTGCTTCTGGGATTCCTATATCATGATGTTGCCAATTCCAATTTTATCCTCCATTTCTTTAGTCTTTAAATAAAAAGTATGTTGTATCTCCTTAGTCTTTCCTGTTGATTTCCAGAAAAGGCCCTCAATCTGATCTTCCTCTCAATAATTTGTTCTTCTGCTATAACCCTCTATCTTTATGCCATCTGTACTGTGTGTCTCAATAATGTATCCAGGAACTGGAGAAATCACCTTAGGATTTCTCCTGGGCACCATTTGAGGACTCAGGATGAAACTTCATGTATAACCTGATCCTAGTCTAACTAGTTGACCATAGTGAGTGGCTGGGTCACCAGGGATTAACATCAATACAGCATATCCAGTGTATTTTAAGATGTCTGGCTGGATATTTCCCTGTCCCCAGCACAAAATTATCCTGGCTGTAGGTCCCTGTGGGGAAAGCAGGAAGGGAGATTTTACCATATACACTTGTGAAAGTGTAGCAAGGTCATTCTTCAAATGGACCCTCCCTTTCATTCAAGGGGCTTTATTTAGTCTATGGACTGGGGGAAAGGCTGGGACTGTACATTTTGGCAACTATATCATATGCCACACCAGAAAAAATGGGGGGGGTTATATAATAAGTAGGACTGTCCATCTATTTGGTCCCAATAAAACCATGCTTAATTAGCCACTATTACAGATTCCCACAGGTCAAACCATTCTGATTACTGCTATGGTTCTGCTGTTCACTATAGGAACCAAACCCAACTTCTCTCTGAAGGTGATCCTATCATCCCCACTGAAATCTTCAAAATATGGTCACCATTGTACTATTGTCACCTCCATCCCAGCCAGCCAGAAGAGGAAAAGACCAGGTAGAATGTTTTTAGAAGCTAAACCTGGATGTAGTGCATGTTACATCTGCTCACATTCTGTTAGCTAGAACTGGGACAATGACGTATCCAATTTCAGGGACACTGGAAAACATAATCTGAATTTGTCCCTAGAAAGAAGAGGAAGAAGACTTAATGATCACCTAACCAATTTTTTGCCATATGTCATACTGTACTTTTCAAAGCCCTTCTAGAAGGAATAGTAACAGAGGATGAAATGAATGGGTTAGCATGATTAGTCAATTACAACATTCTTGTTGTCCTAAACAATTTGGATTCTTCTATTTACATTGTACCACAGATTTTCTGGCATCTTAACTTCATTTAACACAGATTATTGTTGAGACCACATTTTAGTCAAATAATACAACAACTCAGAAATACTCATAGTTGCTTTAGCCTACAAAGTACATCTAGGATTGCTAATGACCCCTATTGAAAAGTCTGACCTCACCAAAATCAGATAAAAATAGCACAAAAAAAGAAAATTACAGAACAATATCCTTGGTGAATATAGATGTGAAATTCTCAACAGATTACTAGCAAGACAAATTCAGCAGCAGATTGAAAGTATTATATGTCAGGATCAAGTGGGATTTACCGTAGGAATGCAAGAGTGATTGAACATGAAATCTATCAAGGTAATACATCACAATAGAACAAAGAAAAAACACATGATCGTCTCATTTCATACAGAAAAGGCATTTCAAATGCAGAAAAGGCATAGAGCTAATAAATTTAGGACAAATTGCAGGATACAAGAGGAACACATAGAAATTAGTTCTATTTTTATATTCTAGCAATGAATGATTAAAAATGAAATAAAAAATAATTCCATTTACAATAACACCCACAAAAATAAAATACCTAGGAATAAATATGACCATGGAGAAGAAAGACTTACACATTAAAAACTATAAAAAATTGCCGAAAGAAAATAAAGATCTAAAGAAGTGGAAAGATTCCATGTCTGTGAATTGGAAGATTTATCATTGTTAATGTTAATACTAGCCAAGGTGTTCTATAAATTTAATGCAGTCCTCTATGAAAGTTTGAACAGGATTTTTGCAGAAACTGGAAAGCCAACCCACAAATTAATATGAAATTGCAAGGGACCAATAATAGCCAAAACAATATTGAAAAAGAATATCAAATGGCCGATTGATTTTTGTGTGTGATACTAGAAATTGAACTCAGGGCTTCACATAAACTGGGTAAGCCCTCTACCACAGAGTTAACCCTCCAGGTGGATAACTGATTTTTGACAAGGGTGACAAGTCCAGTAGGGGAGAAAATAGTCTTCAACTGATAGTGCTTGAACAACTTAATTTCCACATGCAGAACAACGAACTTGGACCCTCTACCTCACACCATATACCATTAACCCAAAATGAATCAGCGCCTTATGTTTAAGAGTTAAAATAACACTCTTTAGAAGAAAATAGGAATTGTTCCTTATGACCTTGGATGTGGCAATGGAGTTTTAGATATGATACCAAAAGCATGAGCAAAACAATAAAATAGATAAATTGGATTTCATTGATATTAAATATTTTGTGCATAATAAGATAGTATCAAAAAAGAGAAAGGACAATTTACAAAATAGGATTCTATATTTTTAAATCACATATCTGATAAGGATTTACTATTCAGAATATGTAAAGAGTTTGTACAACTTAGCGAAAAGAGAAACAACCCAGTTTTAAAAATGGGCAAAGGTCTTGAATAAATATTTCCCCAAAGAAGATATAAAAATAGGGGCTGGGGATGCGGCTCAGCGGTGGAGTGCTTGCTGAGCATGTGTGAGGCGCTGGGTTCAATCCTCAGTACCACATAAAAATAAATAAATAAAACCAAAGTATTGTGTCCAACTGCAGCTAAAAAAATATTTTTAAAAAAGAAGATATAAAAATAGCCAAGAAGCACAGGAAAAGATGTGTAATGCCTTTTATTAGGGAAATGCAAATCAAAGCCACAATGAAAAACCACTTCATGTCCACTAGAATAGCTACAATAATAAATTTTAAACCCAGAAAATAGGAAGTTGGAGAGAATATGGAGAAATTGTAACCCTAGTATATTGTTGGTAGTAATGTAAAATGGGCCCTCTCTGTAAAACAGTTTGGCAGTTCCTCAAAAAGCTACCAGAATTGCCATATCACCTAGCAATTCCACTCTTAGGTTTACACTTAAAAACTTTAAAAAGGAACTCAAACATATAATTGAATACTAATTTTCACTGAAACATTATTCATGATAATCAAGAGGAAAAAACAACACAAGTGTCTGTCCATCAACATAAGAATGTATAAACAAAATGTGGTATGTACAAATAGTAGAATATTATTCAGCCATAAAAAGAATGAAGTTTGGACACATGCTACAATATGAAAGAACTTTGGAAAAATTCTAACTGAAATAATCTAGACGCAAAGGGCAAAGATTGTATGATTCCACTTTAGTGAGATTATCTGGGCTTGGCAAATTCAGAGACAGAAAGTAGTTAAAAGGTTAATAGGGGCTAGTAATATGAGAGAATGGTTGTGCAGAATTTCTTTTTGGGGTGATGAAAAGTTTTGGAACTAGATAGTAGTGATGATTGCACAACATTGTGAACGTGATTAATGTCACCTAATTGTACACTCAAAAATGGTTAAAATGATAATTTTTTTAAATAATGAAGAATTACTGTAATATTTATTTTTTAGTTGTAACTGGACACAATATCTTTATTATATTTATTTTTATGTGGTGCTGAGGATTGAACCCAGGGCCTCACACGTGCTAGATGAGCAATCTACCGCTGAGCCACAATCCCAGCCCCAAATTTTTGATTATATAATATATATATATATATATATATATATCCATCCACAACAAAAAACGTTTAGCTCAATGTAAAGTTACATTTCTTTCTCCTGATCTATCATCCTTAGAGTCAATTCCCACACATGTTACTGAGATTCCTGCCAATATAAATTAGCTAAATCTCCTTAGGTTTGTGTTTGCATGTGTGCTCGCACACTTTCTAATAGTGTCTACTTGTTCTTGGACGTGTGGATATCTGAATTCTGTAATGGGTCTAAAGGCAGCAAGGAGTGATATTGATAGCTCTTTGAGAAAGATTAGCCAGATTGTTTTTTTTCTTTTGCGGGGGAGGTATTAGGGGATAAACCCAGGAGCTTTTTACCTCTGCACTACCTCCCCCTACCTTTTAAATTTTTTGAGATGGGATTGTTCGAAGTTGTTTAGGGCCTTGCTAAGTTATTGAGACTGGTCTTAGATTTACAATCCTCCTGACTCAGCCTCCTGAGTCATTGGGATTAATTAGCCAGATCTTGAAAAGGCCCCTAAGTCATACCAGACCAGCCCCATTAGACTGGGGAGGAAGAACAGCCTCTGGTGCCAAGGGACGCTCAGTGAAGGTTGGGGTTTAGGGCACTCAGATCTGTCCAAATCAACTCTGATATTTATATTCCAATTCTGTTTTTAAAAAATATTTATTTTTTAGTTGTAGTTGGACACAATACTTTTGTTTTATTTACCTATTTTTATGTGGTGCTGAGGATAGAACCCTGGGCATCGCACACGCTAGGCAAGCTGAGCCACAACCCCAGCCCCTCTATTCCAATTCTTAAGGTCCCACTGTTTCCCTAATTAGTAGCCTTGTTTTCACATAAGAGACCTGGAGGTCCTGTGAATTCAATCTGCATTGGAAGTTAGCAACCTACAGGATTTAGCTTATGTCTGATTTCAGTCTGTATCAGTCCTGGGCTTAGAAGAGATAAACAGATTTCTTTTTTAACCATAAACTTTATTTTTAGAGTTGTTTTAGGTTCACAGTAAAATGGAGTGCAAAGTACAGAGAATTTCCATATACCCCCTGCTCCCACATGTATACAGCCTCTTGCACTAAATCTCACAACAGAGTAGTGCATTTGTTACTGTTCATGTTCATAAACTCATATTGTCGTATCATCAATCAGGTCAATAGTTTATATTAGGGCTCAATCTTGGTGTTGTACATTTTATGGTTTTTGACAAATATATAATGACATGTGTCTACCACTACAGTATCATACAGAGTAGTTTCACTGCCCTAAAATGTCTGTGCTTCACCTATTCATGTGTCTTTCTTCTAACCCCTGGCAACACTGATCTTTTTACTGTCTCCGAAGTTTTGTGTTTTCCAAAATGACATTATTCAGGAATCAGAGTATGTAACATTTTCAGATTTTCTTCTTTCACTTAGTAATACTCATTTAAGTTTCCTCTATGTCACTTTATGACTTAATAGCTCATTTCTCTCCTCCTTCCCTCCATCCCTCCCTTCCTTTCTTCCTTACCTTTCTTTTCTTCAAACTGGGAATTGAACCAAGGCCTCAGGCATAGGAAAGCACTCTGTCACTGGACAGCTCACTTCTTTCTCCTTCTTCTCAGTGCTGGGGATTGAACTAAGGGGCACTTTACTAACTACTGAGCTACACCCGTAGCACTTTTTAACTTTTATTATAAGACAGGGTCTTGCTAAAGTTGCCCAGCCTTCCCTGGAACTTGTGATATTTCTGTCTCAGTTTCCAAAGTGGTGGAGATTACAAGCATGCACCACTGCACCTGCTCGTTTCTTTTTAGCACTGAATAATATTCCATTGTCTGGATGTACCACAAATTTCTCCATTCACCTACTGAAGGACATCTTGGTTGCTTCAAAGTTTTGACAATTATGAATAAAGCTGCTGAAAACATTTATATGCCGGTTTGTGTGGATATAAGTTTTCAACCCACTGGGAAAAAAATATCCAGGAATGTGAGTATTGGACTATATGGTAAGAGAATGTTTAGTTTTGTAAGAAACCGTCAAACTGTCTTCCAAAGTGGCTGTACCATTTTGCATTTCCACCAGCAATGGCTGAGAGTTACTGTTGCTCCCAATACTCATCAGCATTTGGTGTTATAAGTATTCTGGATTTCAGCTATTCCAACAGGTATGTAATAGTATCTCATTGTTGCTTAATTTGCATTTCCCTGCTCAGTGAAGGTTGGGGTTTAGGGCACTCAGATCTGTCCAAATCAACTCTGATATTTATATTCCAATTCTTTTTTAAAAAATATTTATTTTTTTAGTTGTAGTTGGACATAATACCTTTGTTTTATTTATCCATTTTGTGAAGCATCTTTTTCATGTGCTTCTTTACAATTTGTACATCCTTTTTTTGGTGAAGTATCTGTTTAGGTCTTTTACCTATTTCTTAATTGGGTTGTTTTCTTTTCCAAAATTAAATTTATTTTTTAACTGATACAGGAGAACATAAAATTGTTCAAAGGCTGGAAATGTAGCTCATTAGTAGAGTATTTGCCTAGTTTGTACAAAGCCCTAGTTTGGTCCCCAGTACTGCAAAAAGAAACTATACATAATGATGGGGTAACATGGGATGTTTTGGTACATGTATATACTGTATAATGTTTAAATCAGGTTAAATTTATCTATCTCCTCAGTTATTATTTCTTTATGGTGAAAACTTTCAAAATCCTTCTAGCTTTTGGAAATGTACTGTACATTATTTTTATCCATAATTTTTATCCATAGTCCCCCTATTGTGCAATAGCACATTAGAACTTCTCTTATGTAACTAACTCAGAAACCCATCTGCCATCTTCTCTGTATATCCTGCTATTTTCCCCTGCCTCTGGCAACTACCTTTCTACTCTCAATTTCAATGAGATCAAGTTTTTAGATTCTACATATGAGTAAGATCATGCAGAACTTGTCTTTCCATGCCTGGCCAATTTCCTTTAACATAATTATCTCCAGTTCTACCTGTGTTGTTGCAAATGACTAGATTTTGTTCCTTTTATGGTCATATAGTATTCCACTATGTATCTGTACCATATTTTCTTTATCCATTCATCAGTTGATGGCCATTTAAGTTGTTTGCAGTTCTTGGCTACAGTGAATAATGTTGCAATAAATATGGGGTTGCAGATGCCTCTTTGACATACTTATTTCATCTCTTTGGGATATAAATTCAGGAGTGGGAGTGTTCTTTGTTTTTTTTATTGTTGAGTGTGAAGAGTTATTTGTATATTTTGGATACAAGTTCTTTATCAAATATGACCTGTAAATATTTCCTTCCAGTCTGTAGCTTGTTTTCTATTCTTTTGACAGTGTCTTTGTAAAATATGTCATTAAAAATGTCATTAAAAGATCTAATGAAGTCCATCTTATCAATTCTTTCATGGATCATGCCTTTGTTGTTATATCTAAAGTGTTATCACCATACCCAAAGATACCTAAATTTTCTGCTATTATTTTCTAGGAGCTTTTTTTTTATAGTTTTGTGGTTTACATTTAGGCCTATGGTTCATTTGGAGCTAATTTTTGTAAGGGTTTAAAGGAGATTTCTTTCCTTGGGGCAGTAAAGAAACTCCCCAGTGCCTTGGACTCAAAATCTAAAACTATGATCTTGCCTTTAAAAATGCTTTTTTAAGCCAGGTGCAGTGGCGTACACCTGTAATCCCCGAGGCTCGGGAGGCTGAGGCAGGAGGATTGTAAGTTCAAAGCCAGTCTCAGCAACTTAGCAAGGCCCTAAGCAACTCAGTGAGACCCTGTCTCTAAATAAAATACAAAAAAGGGCTGGAGATGTGGTTCAGTGGTTAAACGTCCCTGAGTTCAATCTCCAGTACAAAAAAAAAAAAAAAAAAGCTTTTTAAAATCATGTCAGCAAGGGGCTGAGGCTGTAGTTTGGCAGTAAAGTGCTTCCTCGCATGTGTGAGGCACTGGGTTCAATCCTCAGCATCACATAAAAATAAATAAAGATACTATGTGTTCATCTACAACTAAATAAATATTTTTTTAAAAAATCATGTCAACAATATGTATTTACTGTTCATAAATAATCAAAAGACACTGCTTATATTATATTAAAACAAGGTACAGTTTCTCAAATGCATCTAGAGATAGAGAGTAAAAAGGCCAGTCATATGTATATTTTAGGATACTCACATCTACACATTTACCTTCAGGTCTAGTACAGGTAGATGTTCTCCATACTGTGTTTCAAAAGCAACATATTCTGACTTGGAGCACTTCTAAGACATAGAACATGTTGAACATATCTCATACATAAATAATACACTGAAATAGAAAGAATAAAGTGTTTCTTCAACCATTCTGCTGAGCTCAAGTAAAAAGCACATTAGACCGGGCATGGTGGTACACACCCTTTATTCCAACAATGCAGGAGGCTGAGACAGGAGGATTGCAAGTTTGAGACCAGGCTTGGCAATTTCGTAAGACCCTGTCCCTAAATAAAAGGGCTGGGGATGTAGCTCCGTGGTAGATCACTCTGAGTTTAATTCCCAGTAAACCCGCCCCCCCCCAAAAAAAAACACTAAATTGAAAAGAAAGTGTCCAGTAGGCCTATTTAATTCTTACACTAAAACATTTGACAATTATTAAACACTGAATCAAGTCATCTTAAACCAAATGATATACTAATTATTACATCAAACAGGAACTTTATTGTTCTTTGGGTGTCTATGGATAAAATTTCAGATGCAAAACACATTATTTACCTGAAATATCACATGTATTACAACTGGCGGGTATTCATATAAAATTGTTTCCTGTTTTATTTACTTTTAAATTGTTGGACATAACCACATACAGGAAAGGGTATGAGTAAATAAAAATTTGAAATAAAAAAATAATTAAAGTACAGAATGTAATAGATGGAATAAACAGTAGATTTGACTACATTTGTAGAATGAATAAGTGAACTGGAAGATCAGATTTTTCATAGCTAATACTTCCACTTTTCTATGCCTGAAGGAAGATCCCACGTGAGCTATAGGGGTTTGTTTGAGAAGGAGGATGAAAATCCTGCTGAGATCTGAGCAATAGTTAAGGTCCAGAGAACAGACAGCGGGGGTGGGGGGGGCAACTTGTCCTGCTGGGAATGGCTGGGGCATAGAAAGTAGGATGTAAGGGAGATAAGGTGGGGGAATGCAGGACTTTGTATACTTTATAGAGCTAGGGTCATTGATTCTGGTGGGGAGTGTCCTGACTTGTGTCCTCTGCAGACTGTTATGACCTCTGGAGAGATAGTAGTCTGAGGAAATGTTGGAGGACACCCAACTCTTTGAGTTCAAGAGAATTCCTCCATTCAGTTCATGTTCCAGGTCCATTCTTTGTCCCTCGGAGTACTTGCCAGCCACCACCTCCTTTTTTTATTAATATTGTTTTTAATTGTCAATGGACCTTTATTTTACTTATTTATATGTGGTGCTGAGAATCGAATCTAGTGCTTCACACATGCTAGGCAAGCGCTCTGCCACTGAGCTACAGCACCTACCCCAGCCACCTCCTTTCTTTCTTGGGAACAAAGATAAGTGAAGAAGGAGACCTAGTCTAGAGGGGCTGGGAATTGAGGTCGGCTATGGAGGGACTCAAGCAATGGAGATGTCTTTGGGGCCAGTTCCTTTCTGACAATTTCATCTCCTCAGTTATTGCTAGGAGGTGCTGCTGAGGACCTCCCTTCAGCACCTCCTTGTTCTTTGGATGATGTCATTCCCTGTTTTGTCTTGTGATCAGACAAGAGGGTAGGTAATGAGCTAGGCATTTCCCCTTGTTATTTTTTGAGACAGGGTCTCAATAAGTTGCCCAGGCTGGTCTTGAACTTGTAATCTTCCTCCCTCAGTTTTCACAGTCATTGGAATTATAGGCATGTGCCACTGTGCCCAAGAGTAGTCCTTGTTCTTTACAAATTACCCAGTTTCAGGTATTCTGTCACTGCAACAGAAAATAGACTAAGACATGGATATTCAACATTGTCCAATATGATAGTTAATTTTAGGTGTTGACAGGGCCATGGCGTGCACAGATATTTGCTCAAACATTATTTTGGATGTTTGTATAAGAGTGTTTTTTAAAAAATATTTTTTTAGATGCATGGACCTTTATTTTATTCATTTATTTATATGTGGTGCTGAGAATCGAACCCAGTGCCTCATACATGGTAGGCAAGTGTTCTACCACTGAACCTCAGCCCCTCTATAAGAGCATTTTAAAATGAGATTAAAATTTAAAGCTGAGTGTGGTGGTGCATGCCTGTAATCCCAGCAGCTCAAGAGGCTGAGGCAGGAGAATCTCAGGTTGAAAGCCAGTCTTAGATGGTAAGCAACTCAGTGAGACCCTGTCTCTAAATCAAATACAAAATAGGGCTGGGAATGTGGCTCAGTGGTGGAGTGCCCCTGAATTCAATCCCCAGTACCACCCCTAAAATTTTTAAATTGGTAGACTGAGTAAAGCAGGCTGTCCTCCTTAATGTCAGCAGGCCTCATCTAATTGAAGGCCTGAATAGAAAAAAAAAAAAGGCTTATCTTCTTCACAGTAAGGAACAATTCTTCCTGCCTGTTTTGGAATTGGGCCATAGGTTTTTTTTCCCTGGTTTTGTATTTTAATTAAAACACTGGTTCTTCCTGGCTTTTATATTTGAATTAAAACACTGGTTCTTCAAGTCTACTGGCCTTCAGACTAGAACTACACAATCAAATCTCTTGTGTCTTCATAATTAACATGAGCCAATTCCTTATAACAATCTCTCCCTCTTTCTGATATCCCATTGGTTACTGATCTATGCCATGATCTGGCAATAGAGTTCCACAAAATGTCACCACAGGATATTTATAATCAATCACTTATAAAAAGGTTCTGGGTGACTGTGTATATGATCCTTAGGGATATTTTTGTCAAATATAATTAGGTTGGATGAATGTTCTTAATATCACCAGACAAAGTGGGGAAAGTAAAGGATGAGTTTAAGGATATGAATCCTAAGCTCAAACACTGCAGAAATGTCCTAAAAGCTTTTATGTGTGTTCTGAAGGTCACTCTGATCTCTGGTAGTTGCCAACAATCAAACTCAGCATTGTATCACCTGGCTGAATTACAATGCAAGTGAACTGCCAATCTTTATTAGGAGGACATTGATTGTGAAAGAATGGGGTCCTGAAAGATGTAATGAAGACATGTGGGAAGATCCCTGATGAAACTGGGGACATTTGGCCCCTAAATTTTGATGTGTCTTCTCTGCCAAGGGAAGTAGCCTCCACAACCCTAGAGGAAAAAGCCTCTTCACCTTCCTCTGAGAGTGTTAGCCCTGAATTGCCTGAGGAAAGTAATAGCCTCCTCTGAGGCAGTTGCTATGCAAGAAAATGCTGATCCTCCTTACAACCCATCCCTGCCACCCTGCATTTGCTTCTAGATCTGTAACTAGACTCAAGTATCAGCAGGCTTCTAATGGTGAGGCACAAAGTAGACCCATGAGGGAATGCAGTACACTCCAAAGCTACTTGAGTCTTCTAATTTATACAGACAGAAATCTGGGGAGCCTGTATTGAGAAATACATATAAGGCCAGTCATGGTGGTGCATGCCTGTGAACCCTGCAACTCGGGAGGCTAAGGCAGGGGGATTGCAAGTTTGAGACCAGCTTCAGTAACTTAAGAGATACCCTCTCTTATAACTAAATAAAAGGCTGGGGATGTAGCTCAGTGGTAGAGCGCCCCTGGGTTCAATCCCTAGTACCAGGGTGTGAGATAATAGTGGAAGGAACATAATGTTGGATTGGGATAAAATTTATTGATATGGGCCCACAAAGAGATACTGAATTTAAGGTTGCCACTTGGAAACTTAGAAAGGGTGCTAATGGGCTGGGGATATAGCTCAGTTGGAAGAGTGCCTGCCTCAGGTGCACAAGGCCCTATTCAATCTCTAGCACCACAAAAAAAGTGCTGACAGTTGGGGTGGTTGGTTGAAACATTGTGATGGGACCAGCAAAAGAGAAAGAAAAAAAAGCTGGACTTGCCTCAATAAAATATACAGGAAAAGATTCAAAGACCTGAGGAGACTGGAATTTTAGATTGGATTTGCCATTTAAGATTTACTCACTGTGGAAGGGCCCAGAAGACACACCTTTCATCAGGATTATGGGAATTTTTTGAGAGGGGAGCTCCAGCATTTTTGAAAACCTCCCTAATCACTCCTCTCAGAACTTACAGTGGGAACTGCTGCCGCTGAATTAGGGAAACTGAAATGCCATGCAAGTGTAGGTGCTCCTCAACTTTTGATGGGGGTTATGTCTTGATAAACTCATCATAAGTTGAAAATGCATGCAGTATACCTAATCTACCAAACATCATATCTTAGCAATACAGGACACAGTAGAGTGTTATTGGTTTCCCCTTTGAGATCATGGCTAATTGGGAGTTGGGGGTGGCTACTGCAGCCACTGCCCAGGATAAGAACATATCTTGCTAGCCTGAGAAAAGGAAAAGATCAAAATTCAAAATTTGAAGTACAGGGCTGGGGATGTGGCTCAAGCGGTAACCCGCTTGCCTGGCATGCACGGGGCGCTGGGTTAGATCCTCAGCACCACATAAAAATAAAAGAAAGATGTTGTGTCCACCGAAAACTGAAAAATAAATATTAAAAAATTCTCTCTCTTTAAAAAAAAATTGAAGTACAGTTTCTACTGAATGCCCATCACTTTTGCACCATCATCAAGTTAAAAAATCCTAAAATGAACTATCATAAGGGGAGACCATCTGTAACTGACTTCCAGGAAAGTAGGGGTAAAGAGGTAGACCACATCAGCCAAAGGCCAGGTTAATGTGGTAATGGACAGCAGTCAACTCAGCAATCAGAATAATTTAATTTTGCACAAATCTAGAGCATTGGCTTGTTGATCATGGTATTCCTAGAAGTGAAATAGTTGAGAAGCCCACAATTCTTACTTGAGCTGTATCAGCATAAAAGTTCTAGGTCAAATGAACAAAAGTCTAACTTGAATCATAAAAACATAGTATCATAGCCCCCAAGACAATTTCCAGACTTGAATCAGTTTATAGAACCCAAAACCCCTTGAATGAAGGGGAGACTGGGACCCCTTGAGGAAAGACCCCAGTACACTGCTGAAATTACATACTGTAATCTTTTTCCCAGTTTTTCTCAAAGGTACTTAGAACCTTTTACTAGGGCAACTGTACACTGAGGGAAAAGAAATAATTACATTTTTAAAAAAT
The DNA here is from genome assembly GCF_052094955.1 of Ictidomys tridecemlineatus. Classification (NCBI taxonomy): domain Eukaryota; kingdom Metazoa; phylum Chordata; class Mammalia; order Rodentia; family Sciuridae; genus Ictidomys; species Ictidomys tridecemlineatus. The sequence continues at coordinate 80,054,511 of NC_135493.1, forward strand.
TGCTGGACACTGGCTCTGAACTGACACTAATTCCAGGAGACCCAAAATGTCACTGTGAACACATCAGAGTCAGGCCTTATGGAGGTCAGGGGCCGTATTAGTCAGCTTTTCCTCTCTGTGATCAAATTACCTGAGAGAACAATTTAAGAGGAGGAATAGTTTATTTGGGGTTCAATGGTTTTAGACTCTACCGGTCTGGGCCTGGGGTGTGGCAGAATACCATGGCAGAACGACATAGAAGAAAGCTGCTCAGCTCATGGCAGCTGAGAAGCAGAGAGGGGACGGGGCCAGGGATAAGACATAAACCACAAGGGCACATCTCCAGTGACCTACTTCCTCCAGCCATGTCCCACTTGCCTATAGTTCCCAGTAGTCCATTCAAATTATTAATTCATCAAATGGATTTATCTACTGATGAGGTTACAGCTTTCATAATCCAATCTTTTCACCTCTGAACATTGCTACATTATCTAACACATGAGCTCTTTGGGGGAAACAACTTTAGATCCAGACCATAACAGGAGATCAATGGAATTTTAATTCAGATCATCTCACAGTGAGTCCAGTTGAGTCCCTTAATGCACAGTTGAAAAAGATACATTTGGCAACTGGCAGAATCCTACAATGATTTCCTAATCTGTGGAGTGAGGGTTATGGTGGCAAAGGTCAAGTGGAAGCCACTGGAACCACTTCTACCAAGGGAAATAATAAACTGAAAGCAATAACACAATCCTAGAAGATAGCAGAAATCAGTGCTACCATGAAAGACCTGAGGAATGCAGGGGTCGTGAGAATAATCTCTATTCAACATGCCTCTGTTCTGTGCAGAAGACAGGGGATCGTGAAGAATGGCAGTGGATTACTGTGAGCTTACCCAGGCATTACCTCCATTTATTTATATCTGCTGTTCCAGGCGTGGTTTCATTGTTAGAGCAACTTAATACATCATCTGGTACTTGATATACAGCTAGAGCTCTGACAAATGATCTTTTTGCCTGTATCTGTCCATAAGACCCACCGAAAGTAGTTTTCTTCCAGCTGGCATGGCCAGCAATATGCCTTGACTGTCCTACCTCCAGTCCTAATTTCATAATTTAGTCCAAAGAAATCTTGATAGATTTTTTTGCTTCCACAGATATCATGCTGGTACATGATATTAATGATATTATACCAATTGGACTTAGTAAGAAGTGACAATTTCTTTAAACTTATTGGCAAGATGTCTGCATGTCAGCAGGTAGGAAATAAGTCTGGGAAAAAAATTCAGGGGGCCTTTACCTCAGTGAAATTTCTAGGAGTCCAGTAGTAAGGGTATGTCAAGATATCTGTTTTAAGAAGGAAGACAGATTGTTCTATTTCCCTTCCCACAACCAAAAAGAGACACAACTTCTCATGCATTACGTTCCTCTGGTCCATTTACCAAGTGATCTAAAAAGCTGCTGGTTTTGAGAAAGGCCCAAAACAAGAGAAGTCATTATAATAGGTCTAGGCTGCTCTGCCACTATGGCCATATGATCCAGCAGACCCATTGGTATCTGAGTAGTCAATGGCAGATAGGGATAATGTTTGAAACTTTTTGTAGGCCCCAGAAAGTGAATTGCAGTGAAAACCTTTAGGATTTTGGAGCCCTGCCATCATCTGCAGATAACTACTCTCCTTTTGAAAGACAGCTCTTGGCCTGCTACTGGGCCTTAGTACAGACCTAAATGCTTAGCTATGGGCCACCAAGTTACTATGTATCCTGAAATTCCCATCATGAACTGGATATTTATCTGAGCCACCAAGCCATGAAGTTGGACCTGCATAGCAGCACTCCATCACCAAATGGAAGTGGTATATATGCAACAAGCAAATTCTGAAGACACAGTTACATTAAGTGGCCCAAATGCCCATGGTCTCCACTCCTGCTACACTGCCTTCCCTCTCTCAACCTCCACCTATGCTCTCATGGGGAAGTTCTCTATGATCAATAGACAGAGGAAGAGAAGACTCAGGCCTGGCTTGTATATGGTTCTTCATGATATGCAGGGAATAGCCAAAAGCAGACAGCTACAGCTCTACAGTCCCTCTCTGGGACATCCCCAAAGTACAGTGGTAAAGGAAAATCCTCCCAGTGGGCAGAACTTCAAGCAGTGCACCTTTTTGTTCACTTTTCTTAGAAATTAAAATGACCAGATATGTAAAATGATTAGATAATTCATGGCCTGTGGACAATTTTTTCAAAGTATAGTCAGATACTTGGAAGAAACACAGTTGAAAAATTGACAATTAAATTGGGGTAAGAGGTATGCTGAAGTTTGGATTTGGAATGTCCCCCCAAAAGCTTACATGTTGAAAGCATGGTCCCAGATACAGCAAGGTTAAGAGGTGTGGTCTTTTCTATTTTTTAAGGGGTGCAGTTTTAGGCAATGATTGGATCACGAGGGCCCTGACCTCATTTATAGCTGGGCTACTGGGAGGTGGAACTTAGTTGGAGGAAGTAGGTCACTAGGGGCATGTCCTAGAAGGATTTATCTTCTCCCCACCATCTTCTTGCCCCTGCTTCCTGGCTGCTGTGAGCTTTCCTCCAACATCCCCTTCCAACAAGATGTTTCTGCCTTGAAGCCAGCTGACCATGGTCCAATGAACCTCTGAAACTATAAGCCAATAAATCTTTCCTCCTCTAAGTGGTTCTTGTCAGGTATTTTGGTAACAGTGACAAAAATCTTACTAACAAGGTAAAGTATGATTGTATTTGTGTCTCACCAAAGAGTGACCTCAACATAAGATTTTAATAATCAAATGGATAAAGTGACCAGTCAGCTTCTTTCCCCAGCTACCCCTGTCATCTTACAATGGGTTTCAACAAAGTGGCCATGAAGGCAGAGCAGAGGTTATTCATGGGCTCAGCAACATGGACTGACACTAAGCCCAACCTGGCTATGGCCATTGCTGAGCACCCAACCTACCAGCCACACAGATCAACTCTGAGTCCCTGATACAGCAGCATTTCCCAGGGTTATGAACCAACTACTTGGTGGCAGGGTTGATTCTTCTGGATGATTTCCTTCATGGAAGATGCAGTTTTTTGTTCTTCCTGAAATAGACACTCTAATTGTGGAATTACACACAAAGTTTCTGCCAAAACTACCATCCATGGACTTGCAGAATGCCTCTCATGGCATGGCATATAGCATTGCTTCTGATCAAGGAATTCACTTCACATCAAATGAAGTACAGCTGGGCCCATGCTTATGGGATTCACTGGTCTTACCATATTCCCTACCAGCCTGAAGCAGCTGGCTTGACAGAACAGTGGAATGGCCTTTTGAAGATTAGTTACAGTGGTTACAGTGCCATCTAGATGGCAATACCTTGCAGAGGTGCGGCAAGGGTCACCCAAAGTCTGTTCTCTGAATAAACATCCAATATATAGTACTATTTCTCCCACAGCTGGGGTTCATGGGTCCAGAAATCAATGGGTGGAAATGGCACCAGTAATCATCACCCCTAGTGACTCACTGGCAAAATTTTTGCTTCCTGTTCACACTACTTCCTGCTCTACATGCCTAGAGGCCTTATTTCTAAAGGAAGTCACAACAATGATTCCATTGTACTGTAAGTGGAGTCCCATCCCTCCACTTCAGACTCCTCAGGCTTCTGAATCAACAGGCAAAGAAGGGAATCACAGCCCTGGATGGGTGACTGATCCTGTCAACCATGGGGAAATCGCACAGCAATTTCACAGTGGAGGTAAGAAAGAGTATTTGTGGATGCAGGAGATCCCTTAGGCCACCTCTTAATATTATCATGGCTATTATTAAGTTCAATGAAAAATTACCACCTAATCCAGGCAGGACTACAAATGGCCCAGACCCTTCCAAAATGAAGGTGTGAGTCATCCCACCAGGGAAAGAACCAACCAGCCCAGATTCTTGCTGAGAAGAAAGGGAATATGGAATTGGTAACTGAAAGGGGTAGTTATGAATACCAGCTATAACCACATGAACAGTCACAAGAAACAAGGGCTCTAATTTTCACAAATATTTCTTCTGTATTCTGTTGTGACTATACCTGTGGGTGTATCAAATATCTTTTTCTTCCCTCTTTTATCCCATTATCATGTAACATAACATGTGGAGGCTTTATACCATAATATTTAAGAATATTTAACTTTATATCATAGTATTTAAGACCCAGGATCTCAAAGAAAAGAATAAATATCAGTGAAAGGCTTTACCTCCTTTGGAGGGGAAGGAGTTTGTGAGGAGAAAAGGGAGGATTTATGAGGATCAATTCCACATATCAATCTGACTTGGCCATGGTGTGCCTAGTATTTGGTCCAACAGTATTCTGTGGTTTCCATGAGGGTGTTTGTGAATGAAATGAACATTTAAATTGTAGATTGAGTAAAGCAGATTGCCCTCTCTAATATGAGTGGGCCTGAATAGACAAAAGCCTGATCCTCCCTTGAGTAAGAGAATTATCTTGCCTGACTCTCTTCAAAATGGGACATCAGCTTTTCACTCCTTTTGGACTTAAATTGAAACATCAGCTCTTCGTAAGTCTTGAGGCTGCCTGCCTTCAGACTAGAACTATACCATTGGTTTTTCTGGGTCTCTGACTTGATTTGCCTTACAGAACTAGAACTAGAGACTGGTCAACTTCCATAATAACATGAGCTAACACTCCTTACAATAAATCAGTCTCTCTCTCTTTATTTATTTTTAAGAAACAGATCTTAGTGTGTTGCCCAAGCAGGCCCCAAACTCCTGGGCTCAAGCGATCCTCCTGCTTCAACCTCTTAAGTAATTGGGACTACAAGTGCCTGTTACCATGTCCAGCTTAGTTATATATTTATATACATACATCCTATTTCTCTGGAAAACCTTAAGACAGATTTAAAAGTAAGTATTTGTAAAAATTAGATCCATTTATATGCTTAAGTTCTCAAAAATTATTTTAAGGGGCTGGGGATGTGGCTCAAGCGGTAGCGCGCTCGCCTGGCATGCGTGCGGCCCGGGTTCGATCCTCAGCACCACATACCAACAAAGATGTTGTGTCCGCCGAGAACTAAAAATAAATATTAAAAAATTCTCTCTCTCTCTCTCTCTCTCTCTCTCTCTCTCTCTCTCCTCTCTCACTCTCTCTTTAAAGAAAAAAAATTATTTTAAGCTGTTAGAATGTATTAAAACCTCCCATATAATAAATGAAATATTAATTTTGGCTAATTTAAAAATAAAAATTTGAGCTGGACGCAGTGGTAATTCCAGCTATTCAGGAGGCTGAGGTGGGAGGATTGCCAGTTCAAGGACAGCCTGGGTAACTTAGTGAGACTCTGTCCTAAAAAATAAAAAGGGCTAGGGATGTAGCTCAGTGGTAAAGCACCCCTAGGTTCAATTTCCAGACCCAAATAAATTAAAATAATAATAATAATAATAATAAAAATTCTAAAACTAAATATTATACTCATGTGTGAACATATTTTGAATGACAGGTTTTTTGAAGCTGTAAGGGCCTAAAATCAACCCACTCTAATGAATCAATTTAAGTGGTTCCACTGTTAGATGTTTCCTTTTTTTTTCCCTGAAAGTAAATAATTAAAAATCAATTTCCATTTTAAAAAAACCACCATTTGGGCTAGTTGTTAGCATCAAAATCCAATAATATAGAGAAAGGGGGAGAAAGAGAAATGGGGAGGGAAAGGAAGAGGTACAAAGAATGGATAGAGAACCCGGGCACAATGGCGCATGCCTGTAATCCCAGCAGCCTGGGAGGCTGAGGCAGGAGGATCTCGAGTTCAAAGTCAGCCTCAACAAAAGTGAGGCACTAAGCTACTCAGTGAGACCCTGTCTCTAAATAAAATACAAAATAGGGCTGGGGATGTGGCTTAGTGGTTGAGTGCCCCTGAGTTCAATCCCTAGTATTTCCCCCCCTGAAAAAAAAAAACCAAGAATGGATAGAGAGAAAAAAAGATGAAAGAGGAAGAAAGGGATGGAGGGAGGAGGGGCAAAGAGAGAATAAGAAAATAACAACTGAATAAATAAACAAAACCAATGATGTTCCCAATAGTAGATGCTGTTGATACTGATAAGAAAGATGTTACCAGAAAAAAAAACTGTGAAGAGGACAGATAGAGTTTAATAAATTTAAGTATTATACATATATCCACAAAATGAAGCATCTTGATGAGGAGGGGCAAACTAAAAAATCAGATTATGTGGAATGATCCCCAGAGAAGATCACAGAGGTGCCATATAGTGCAGACCCCTCACAGCTCCCCGCTGGTGGCCTGAGCTGTAACTTATAACTTTCATATCAGCATAATAATCATTGCATCTAGAAAATTAAAGAGTGAAAAATTAGACTGTTCAAATATAATTTCAAAATAACTTAACACTGGAAAAAAACAGCTATTAATGTTTGTTAGAAATATTTTTAAAACTTTAATCATTGCTTTAAAAATTATAACTACTGGGGCTGGGATTGTGGCTCAGTAGTAGAGCGCTCGCCTAGCACGGGCAGGACCCGGGTTCGATCCTCAGCACCACATAAAAATAAAGGCATTGGGTTGTGTTCATCTACACCTAAAAAATAAATATTTAAAAAAATATATAACTACTGATAACTCCTACCTCTGGAATCTGCACCACTGTAAGTACCTGGAAACATAGGTCAGGGAAACTCTATTTTAATGAAGGAAGACTTGTGTTTTTGCCCCTGGAAGCTTCTAATTTGGAAGGCATACATTTGGTTTTGGCCTTTTCCTTTTATGCTTCATGTTGTGATGAAGACCCTTTTGTCTATCCCCTTATATATCTGTATATTTCTCTGGGACTTACAATAGCTAGGGGCAAAACTGTTGGATCATAGAATATACACCATCTCAGGTGAGGAGGAACTTCCAAAAGCTTTTCACAGTGGGTGCTTTAGTCCACATTTCCATCAGCCACATAAGACCTACAAACATAGGTATTCATATCCCCACCACCATTTGGCCTTATTCTGCTTTCTAATTTTGCTGATCTGATAGACAAAAAGTGATATCTCACTGTTATTTTAATTCCTCAGATTTCCAATCTTAAACAGCTGTTGGCTTTTCATATTTCTTCTGCAAATTGCCTATGCTTTTGCCTTCTCCTCTCCCCCCTTCCTTCCCTTTTCCTTCTTCTTTTTGCTGTGCTGGGGATCAAACCCAGGGCCTTGAATATACGAGGCATGTGTTCTACCATTGAGGTCCATTACAAATCTCAACTGTTCTTTTCCTATTGATTAATGGGAGGTCTTTGTATATTTTAGATATTTAGACACTGCAACTACTCTCCTCAATCTGCAAGTTTTCTTCTACCTGTGTCCATAATGTCTCTCACTGACCACAAATCCTTAGGGTTTTTTTTTTGTATGGGGTGGGGTGGTAAACCCAGGAATGCTTAACCACTGAGGCACATTCCTAGCCCTTTTTATTTTTTAATTATATATATATATATATATATATATATATATATATATAAATTGTAGATGGACACAATACCTTTACTTTATTTATCCATTTTTATGTGGTACTGAGGATTGAACCCAGTGCCTCACATGTGCAAGACAAGCGCTCTACCACTGAAACACAACTCCAGCCCTACTTTTAAATTTTTAATCTTGACACAGGGTCTCACTAAGTTACTTAGAGCATGCTAAATTGTTAAGGCTAGCTTTGAAATTGCAATCCTCTTGCTTCAGCTTGATGAGTCCCTGGGAAAACAGGCATGCACCACCACACCCAGCAAATCCTTAGCTTTAATGTAATCCAATCAATCATCTTTTTTACCATAGTCTTGGAATTTTATCTAAGCCCTTAAGTCATAAAGCTATCCTCCTACAATTTCTCTATTTTCTCCTATTAAGATTACCATTTTATCTTTCACATTTATGTCCAACATGTGTCTAGAATCCACTTTTGTACATGGTACAAGGTAGAAATCCAGTTTTACTGTTCTCCATGTCACAAGTCAGTTTTTGCAATACCCTCAATTTAAATGACTATCCTTTCTCCAATAGCTTGTTATACATTAAGTTCCTTTATATACATATACCTGTATCTGTGCTGTTCTATTGGTGTAACTTTCTTTGCCAATAATACATTGTATATATTACTAAATTTAAATATACAAGAAATAAAAATGATAAGGCAGAAATAGAGAACAAAAGACAACAGTGAAAATTAACCAAACCCAAACTGATTCTTTGAAAAGACTAATAAGAGGGTGCTAGGGGGATAGCTCAGTGGTAAAGCACCTGCTTAGCATGCATAAGGCCCTGAGTTCAATCCCCAACACCACATAAAAAACAAACAATAATAATAAAAATGATATATTTTTTAAAAAAGTCTAATAAGAGAGGCAGACCTCTGACAAGAGTAGGTAAGAAAAAAACAGAGAAAAGTTAAAAGTCGAGTGTAGCCAAGCACAAAGATGTATGCTTGTAATCCCAGCCACACAGGAGGCTGAGGCAGGAGAATCACAAGTTCAAGGCTAGCCTCAGCAATTTAATGAGACCCTGTCTCAAATGAAAAGTAAAAAGGGCTAAGGATGTAGTATAGTGACAAAGCACCCTGGGTTCAATCCTTAGTACAAAACAAACAACAGACCAAAACCCCAAAATATAGAATGAAAACAAGGTAGTAACTATGAACAAAACAGATCTTTTTTAAAAATGCAGGATTACAAATTATATGCCAATATTTGAAAACCTAGATGAAAAAGATATGCATTCTTAGAAAAATATAACATGCTTTTGGCACAAAAAGAGAGATCTTAGGGCTGGGGATGTAGCTCAGTGGTGCTTGCCTAGCATGCACAAGGCTCTGTGTTCCATCCCCAGCAGAACAAAAGAATGGGGGGAGGTCTTGAATAGTTCAGTGAGTATTAATGAAACAGAAAAGCCCAGTTGGTTTTGTAGAGTTCCACCAAACTTCTAAGGAGTAGTTCATTCTTACCTTATACATAAAAAAAGAACAAAACCCATCCATTCCATTTTTTGAACCTAGTGTAACCTAGGTAGTAAAACCAGATAAGGAGAACCCAAGAAAAGAAAACCCTAGAGCCATTTCATTATGAAACAAAAATCTCTTCAAAAAACTTAGAAAACAGACACTAATGGTGTATTCATATCTAAGGGATGTTATGGTTCAACAGAAAAAATATACTAATACAGTCAGTCACAGTGGTGCACACCTATAATCCCAGTTACTTGAGAGGCTAAGGCAGGAGGACTGTAAATTTGAGGCCAGCCTTGGCATATTAGTGAGACCCTGCCTCAAAAATTTTAAAAGGGCTAGGGACATAGCTCAGTGGTGGAGTGCTCCTGGGTTTAATTCCCAGTAACACACAATTAAAAAAGGAGAAAGAAACACACACACACACTACACATATATACAATTTATCATATAAATGATCTAAAGGAGAAAAGTTTATCTCAATGCAGAAAAAAAAGCAATTGATCTATTCCTTTTATGTTAGAGTTAGTGCATTATGTTAATATTTTTAAACTATGTATGTAGATGGGTTCCATTATTACTAAACTCCATTTCAGGTTGGTAAAGGGAATAATGAGTCTAATATGCTCAGACTTAACTGCCCTCAGGTGACACTGAGGCATATTGAGGACCAACAGTATACTGCCTAGAGGTAGTGGGGTCTGAATACTGATCCATGAGCTGCCTACATTTGAGTGAGAAGCCCAGAGGCTGCCGTGGGTCCCTAAGTAAATGAAGAGCATCTTGTATCCCCAAACACTCCTACTAGATCATCCAATACTCCTTTTTTGTGGGGTGGGGTACTAGGGATTGATCTCAGGAATACTCAACCAATGAGCCACATCCCCAGCTCTATTTTGTAATTTATGAGAGACAGGGTCTTGCTGAGTTGCTTAGCACCTCACTTTTGCTGAGGCTGGCTTTGAACTCGTGATCCTCCAGCCTCAGCATCCCAAGCTGCTGGGATTACAGGTGTGCACCACCATGTCCAGCTCATCCAATATTCTTGAAGGTCGAGTTATAGGAATTGAGATTTCCTTTGGAGAGCCTGTCTGCTTAGGGTGGGAAAGTTGGTGTAATCTGGTAGGGACAGTCCAAATTATCTGGTGCTGATGGTGAAGGTCATCCTTGACATTTTAGTGAGACCCTGACTCAAAAAAAATTTTAGGGGCTGGGGTTGCGGCTCAGCGGAAGAGCGCTTGCCTCACACATGTGAGGCACTGGGCTCGATCCTCAGAACCACATAAAAATAAATAAACAAAATAAAGGTATTGTGTCCATGTACAACTGAAAAAAAAATTAAAGGCCTGAGGGTGAAGTGAAAGCGAATTTTGGGTAACTGGGCTGTCGTGAGTCAGACAAACAGTGTTGGTCAGGACAACCTTTAAGAAGCCTGAACTAGATTCATGGAGAGGAGGATGGTAAGTTCAAAACTCAGGGAAGAACAGGGGTGACACATACTCATTAATGTCATATGGATCCTGATCATGGCAGTAGATCTGTCTGCTCCTAGAAAAAAAATTTTATTGACTTTCTTACCAGGATAAGGCTTGAGTTAGCTTTCTGTTACTGCAGAATAGTTAACAAAATAATCAACTTATAAGGAGGAAAGGTTTATTTTGGTTTGCAGCTTTGGAGGCTTCAGTCCTGGCTAGCTGGTTGGCTGGCCCTATAACTTTGAGGCCTATGGTGAGGCATGTCAGTGAGAGGACTTAGTGAAGGAAGCTGCTCTCTTCGTGGAGGGTGGGAAGCAAGAGAGAGGAAGCAGAGGGGCCAGGGTCTTAATATCCTATTTTAGAACATGCCCTTAGTATCCTCAGATTTCCCACTAAGCCTCACCTTCAGCACCAAGCTGGGAACCAAGTCTTTAAACACATGGGCCTTTGGGAGACATTCCAGATCCAGTGTAGATTGGCCACCACACAGACTCTGGGTTAGCAAAGACAGCCAGTTTGAATAGCATCCAGTTAAAAAGCTTTTGCACAGCAAAAAAATAATTAAGAATGTGAAGAAAAAGCCTACAGAATGGAAGAAAATCTTTGCTATTTACTCTTCTGACAGATGATTAATATCCAGAATATATAAAAAACTCAAAAAACATAACACCAAAAACAATACCAAGGAACCCAATGAATAGCTGGGCAAATGAATTAAACAGATACTTCTCAAAAGAAGAAACACAAATGGCCAATCAATATATGAAAAAATGTTCAACAGCATTAGCAATTGGGGAAATGCAAATCAAAACTCCACTGAGATTTCATTTCAAACAAGTCAGAATGGCAGTCATCAAGAACACAAACAATAATAAATGCTAGAGAGGATGTGGAGGAAAAGGAACACCTTTATATTGTTGGTAAGATTGTAAGTAAGTACAACCACTATGAAAATTAGTATTGAGGTTTTTCAAAAGACTAGGAATGGAACCATTGTGTGACCCAGCTAAACCACTCCTTGATATTTATCCTAAAGAATTAAAGTCAGCATACTATAGTGATACATGCCTACCCATGTTTATAGCAGCATGATTCACAATAGCCAAACTATGAAACCAGCCTAGGTGTCCATCAATGGATGAATGGATAAAGTAAATCTAGCATATATACACAATGGAGTTTTATTTAGCCATAAAGAAAATGAAATTATTTCTTTTGCAGGAAAATGGATGGAACTTGAGAACATTATGTTAAATGAAACAGCTAAACTCAGGTCAAGGGCTGTATGTCTTCTCTCATATGTGAAAGCCAGAGAGGAAAAAGGAAAATAAAAGTGGGGGGAATCTCAGGAAAATCAAAAGGAGGTCAGTAGAGAAAAGGGATCACAGGGAGGGAGGAGAGAAGGGAAAGGGGAAGTACTGAGGAATGATTTTGGACAAATTATGATGTTATATTGTGTGCATGTAAGAATATTTAACAACAAATCCCAACAGGTACAACTACAATGCACCAATAAAAAATGTGGGGAAAAAAGATACCCTGTTTGAGAAAGATAATAGGCTCTTTCCCCTCTTCTGCCAGTTTTCAAAGTGAGCACCAGGGCAAGAAGACAGCAATGTATGCTGTGTAAGTTTGATTTTAATAGGAGTAGTAAGCAGCTGCCTACCCCCATCTTGTTAAGGTCAGCTGTCCCAAACTGGCTTGGACTTCAATAAGGGCCCCACCCAGAAAGCTACTGAGGGCCAGATCAGGGTGATACAGAGCATGGGGAGGTCCAGTTATACTCCAGCTGGTCTGCAGTACATTACTACGTTTAATTTGCAAGGAACATTTCTACCTGATATGCTAGTAGACTCAAAGGGCTAATCAGGAAGGCACATGCCTCAAATGAGACATCCCATGGTAATAGGAAGCCATTTTGGTAATGCTAACTGACCTGATCTCAACTAAAATTGCAGCAAACAGCAGCTCTGATGAGACAAATTGAATATGGGGAGATAAGACAGAATAAGCAACTTCAGGACTTGAGTGGAAAGTTCCATTTGCCCATCAACAAAGACAGAGACAGAATGATTGGAGCTCAAAGGAGGCTCAGTGAGACTAGGGTTGATTTGTGCAGACTCACTATAATCCTCATCATTCTTTTCTAGTCTGAGGATGGTTAAGATTTACCCAAGCACTCATTTCACCAATCACCACGTTTTTGTTTTTAAACTCTAGGAGCGATTTCCAGGACAGGGCCCAACATGCACTATACTTTTAAGGTATCAGGGTTTGTTTTTTTGCTTTTGTATGTATACAAGTTTGTTCTCTTTTTCCCACTAGTTTATTATGAAATGGGGCTGGGTAAGAGCTGCGTTTGGAATCCTTCAGGAATGGCAGGGAACAATCTACAGACAAAACTTTGGATGAATGACCACTTAGGGGGTACTCAAAATCCTTCACCTCAGACATCCTTTCTAGCAACAATTTGCTTGATTATAATGATCTCTTGAGTATTCATGTGATTTGACCTTGGCTTTGGAACAAGCAGATTTATGTAATAGGGTCCAGTTTCTTCATCACATTCAATAGTATTTTTTTCCTTTGAATCTCAGAAGGTAAAGGAAACTCTAGTGTACTGGTCTTGTTATATTATCTTTAAATAGCAGAATCTGTACCTTTTTCCATTCATTCATTTATTCCATTTTATTTTCATTCTCCACTCTTATTTCTAAGACATGCCCCACCATGGGTAGATATTCTAATATATTTATTATGATTCTCTTTGATTCTGTGTGTTGTGTCAGGTGTAAATGTAATTGGATTTGAAACCTCTTTGTGTTTCTTTTAAGTTTTTCTATGCATTCAATATAGAGAAAAGTTTCTGAAAACATATATATATACCATTTAAAGAAGTATAATAAAATACATACTCGCCAATTAGTTTAAGAACTACATCCGTAGGATGCTCACCAATTAGTTTAAGAACTACATCCGTAGGATGCTTCTAAAACACTAGAATGTGTTTTAGAAGCATCCTACGGATCCCTTCACATGGCTCCTTTAACAGCCCCAGAGGAAACCACTATTTTGACCTTTATATTCTCATTCCCTTGCTTTTTGTGAACATTTTACCTCCCATGTATGTTTGTCTAAGTAATATATTGTTTTGTTTTGAAAACATATGGCAAGCACACAGCTAGTTATGGAAAGGGCAATATTGGTATGATTAGGTGAAGAATTCTAGGGGAGGATAAGCTAAAGAGAATCTGGGTCATCATCTGGCTTCAATTTCCCAAGAGTGTACACAAGCCACTTCTAGGGAAATATGAGAATAAAGTCAAGAGGAGCTCAGGCATAATAAAAAACAATATACACATGAATGGAAATTTCACAGTGAAACCCATCAGTATGTATAATTTATATGCATTAATAGTTATAATTAGTGAGTCAAGGGCTGAGTGTGCATACTGAAATAACAGTAACTTGAGAGGCTGAGGCAAGAGCATCACATGTTCTAGGCCAGCCTTGGCAATTTAGTGAGACCCTCAGCAATTTAGTGAGACTCTTGTTTTCAAAATATAAAAAAATAAAAAAGGACTGAGAATACAGCTCAGTGGTAAAGTACCCCTGGGTTCAATCCCCAGTACCAAAAAATTAAAAATAAATCAAAAGAGTAAGTCTAGGGAAATGAAATAAACCCATGGCTCAATGCAGTCCAGACACCAGAAGGACTGCTGTGTAGACCAAAAAATTAGTCATCTGGGCTGGGCACGGCACACACCTGTAATCCCAGCAGCTCGGGAAACTGAGACAGGAGGAACACGAGTTCAAAACCAGCTTCAGCAAAACCGAGGTGCTGAGCAACTCAGTGAGACCCTGTATCTAAATAAAATACAAAATAGGGCTGGGGATGGGGCTCAGTGGTTGAGTGTCCCTTAGTTTAACCCCTGCTATCCTCAAAAAGAGAAAAAATAAATAGTTATCTGGTAACTTTATGACTAGACAGGAACTGGGCTGCTCTGATTTTCCCATTTCTTTTTAAAATTTTCCCATTTCTAATCTCCCCATGAACAGCCCCCATCCTCAGTAGATCACAGCTTAGAACTGCTGTGAGGTGACATCATGTCCACACCTGCCCCAACCAACTACAGTGCTGGGAGGAGGGGTCAAGACTAGTTAAGACACTCATCTGAGGCAGGCCCACCTGGGCATTCTGGCCTCAGGTCAACAGAAGATATGGTTTCTATTTCCTTTTTATTGAAGAACAGATACCAAAGGACAAATACCAAAGGGAAATGGGTAACTAGGCCTAGGAAAACATTTATTGCTTGGAATATGCAAGGGATTTGTTCCAGAACCTCCTATGAATTCCCAAATCCACAGATGCTCAAGTTCTTTGCATAAAATGGAATAGTACTTGCATAGAACCCACACATATCCTCCCAAGTACTTAACTTCTTGTTAAATTTTTTTAACATGGTGGGGATGTAACCCAAGACTTCTCACATGCTAGGCCAGTGCTCTACCACTGAGCAACACTCCCCAGCCCATCTCCCATTCACCTTAAGTCATCTCTAAATTACCCATAATATCCAGTATAACGTAAATGCTATGTAAACTGTTGTTTTACTGTATTGTTCACAGAATATAATATCAAGAAAATAAATTTGTACACATTCAGTAAAGATAGGATGTTTTTCAAAACATTTTCTATCCACAGTTAGTTGAATCCCTGGACGTGAAACCTGCAGATGCAGAGGGCCAACTATATCTATTTTCTATTTATCTTTTACTCTCCTTTTTGTTTTATTTATTCCCTATTATCCATACTCCCATTCCTCCCCTAACCCACACCACATAGGATCTTTTGAATGTGCTTAACTTATATCCTTTTTGTTTGTGTGACTTCTTGAAGATGTGTGTATCTGTGACTTATATGAATAATGTTAAGTAACATGGTTTGTTTCATTTCACTCAGTACTACATGGTGAAGTCTTGCTCCAACTGCTAAGAGGCCTTCTACAGAGTGCATCCATCACTGTCCCCATGTACCCCCCCATTAATGGACACATAGCAGGCCTCCAAACTTCCCACTGTTGCAAATCACACAATAGCGAATTTTCTCCTACATGACCCCTTATGGATCTGTGTGAGAATTTCTTCAGAGGGTACCTGGAGATACTGAATTTGACTATGTACTGCCATGTTCATCTCTGACTGTCAAAGTCTTCACCATCACTAGAAGTACATGAGGATCCCATATCCCTACTATAGGACTTGGCATGATCCAGCTTTTCAAAATTTTGTCTATGAGATCTAAAGTGAAATCTCATTGTACTTTTATTTTATACTTTCCTCATAACTCATGCATTTCAGCATCTTATGCCTTTAGTGGGGTTTCCACTTCAGGAAATTGTTTGTTCAAATCCTTTGTAGACCTGTCTGCAAATAGAGACCTCTCCACTGATTTTCTTCTCTGTATGGATCTACTAATAAGTCCTGATATTGTGGGAAGGCTGGACCCTGAACAGGGTTTCTATACTCTGTGCCAAGTTCTGTAGTGCCTTTCCATATAAATTTTAGGATCATCTTGTCAATTTCTGCAAAAAATACCTGTTAATATTTTTATAAGGATTATACCAAATCTATTGATGAATTTGGAAAGAATTAGCACTGTAACAATACTAAGTTTTCTGACCTGTGAATGCTATTTTCCATCTATTTTGCTCCTTTCTCTCAGCAGTACAGGTTTCTATAGTTTGAATGTGTCCCCTGTTAAAATCTTGATCTTCCTGATAGCGCTATAGGGAGGTGGGGCCATGTAGAATGTCTTTATTTAATTGGAGCTGTATCCTCAAAGGAGATTGTGGGACCCCAATCTCTTCTTGGTTTTGTCTCTTTGTTTCTGGCTTGTGATGTAAGTCGTTTTGCTCTGCCACGTGCTCCGCCACAGTCTGCACCTTTGCCAGAGACCCAAACCAATGAGGAGGGCACCTGATCTTAGAATGGAACTCACTGAATCATGAGACAAATTAAATCGTTTCTTTTTTATAAGCTAATTGCTTCAGGTATTTTGGTCTAGCTATGGAAAGGTAACACACAGGTGTACAGGTCTTTTACATCTTTTGTCAGATTTATCTCCCCACTTTTTTGAGATGGGATTTCCCATGTTGTTCAGCTGGTCCAAATTTCTGGAATTAAGCAATCAGATTTATATATAATTTTTAGATATTATTATTTAAATTTTCTATGCCCAATTATCTATTGCTAGTACATAGTATTGCTATGGTTTGGATAAGTATCCCCTAAGGTACATGTGTATATCTCACCAAGGTGGTGTTATTGGAAGGTTCTATGAACCTTTCAGAGGTAGTACCTTATGGGAGGTCCTTAGGTCACTAGGAATGTGCTTGCAAAAGGAATTGGGGGACCCTGCCAGTCTTGTCTCTCTTTGCTTCCTGGTTCATGATGTGAGTAGTTTTCTCTGACATGTGTACCCCACCATTGTCATCCAGTACCCTCATCTGAGGCCCAAAAGAAGTGGGTTCATCTAATTTTGGACTGGAATCCTCAGAACTCTGAGCTAAATAAACTTTTCTCTTTATAAAGTTTTAGCTGCCTCGTATACTTCTTTGTAGTAACTTAAAGTTAATAGATATGCAATTGTTTTATTCAATTCTTTTTTGGTGCCAAGAATTGAACCGAGGGGCGCTTAACCACTGAGTTACATCCTTAGCCCTTTTTATATTTTATTTAGAGTCAGGGTCTCACTGAGTTGCTTAGGGCCTCACTGAATTGCTGATGCTGGCTTTGAACTTACAAGCATCCCGAGCCACTGGGATTACAGGTGTGTACCACCATGCCTGGCTATATGCTTCATCTTGATAGTAGTTCTAGTAGGTTCTTTTTTTCAGTAGATCATATTGGACTTTCTACATAGACCATTATGTTGCCTACAGTTTTACTTCTTCCTTTTCAATCTGTTTCCCTTTATTTCTTTTTCTTGCCTTATCACTTGGTGAAAACTTCCAATATAATGTTGAATAGAGATGGTAGGAAGGGACATCCCTGTCTTATTCATGATCATGTGGGGGAAAGCATTCAGTTATTCACCATGAAACATTTTAGCCGTGGGTTTGGGGTAGGCACCCTACATCAAGTTGAAGAAATTCCCTTCTATTCCTAGTTCCCTCATTAGTTTTTGCTTTTTAAAAACAAGAATGGATGTTGGATTCTATCAAATGCTCTTTCTGTATTTATTGTAATGATCATGAGTCTTATTTTTTTAGCTTGTTAATATGGTGAATGGTATTGATTGATCTTCTAATGTTAAACCAACCCTTCATTCCTGGGATAAACACAACTTGGTCATTGTATATTATTTTTTCATACATAATTAGATTCGATAAAATTTTGTTTAAAATTTTATATCTCATGAAATTTCACTTTTAACCCTAATGTTTCCTCAATTTTGCCTCCCCATGAAGCACCTACTTTCAGTATGACCCAGTCCTCCTGTTTGTAACATCTAGATTGTATGCGACAGTGATTGAGGTAAGACTTTCCCCAAACTTAGAGAAGGCTCTAAACTTAGAGAACAGTATTTGAAAGCATTTTTGATATGGTTAATCCTACCTCTGAAAATGAAGTAACTCCTGGCAGCAGCCTTTCCCCTTAACTGTGGTGTATCCCCAACTTGAAGAATCATCACAGTACCTATAGGTTAGCTCCTAAGAAAAAAAGCATTATTAAATTTTAGGAATCCTCTTACCCTATATTATCTCTGTTACTGTTCTCCCCATTTGGTATTTCTCTGTTCCAATGAGGAAATATTCAACACAGCTTGTTTCTACAGAAGGACCGAGCATTAAATACTGCTTCCCATTTTCCACTGAAGAATCCTATTCCATTCTGCCTACCTAATTAACTTGACATACCACATTCTAAGGTGTCCAAATAATAGCTTCAGACTCCTGACCTTGTCTTTTTGTGGATGGCATTTGTTTCAAAGATAGTGGAAGAACCCATAGGGCAGGATATACTCTGCTTTCCCCAATACATCACAGAAACTCTTTTCCTTTCAATCCTCTCAGCACTAAAGTAATAATGGATATCTGAGGATTTAGCTCAGTGGTAGAGCACTTGACTAGCATGTATGAGGCCTGGATTCTATTGCCAGCACCACAAATACACACACACAACACACACACACACACACACACACACACCACACACAAAGTAATAATGGTAATAATATCAAACATATGTACAGTGCTTATTAAGTACCAGGCACTATTCTAAACACTCTTTATATACAAACTCATTACTATCTTCAATAACCCTATGAAGTAAGCATTATCATTATCATCACTTTTATTGAAGAAGAAACTAAAGAAGATAGAGGTTAAGTAACTTGACTAGCTATGAAGTCGCAGATCTGGATTTGAACCCAGGCACTCCAGCTCTGGAACCCACTACACTAGAAGGCTCTCAAGTGACAGATCAGTGGCACTGACCACTGTTTGCATACTAGTCGAGGGGCCCCTCTTCCCACCGTCTATACAAACTCCCTCTAATATGTTACACCTTTGGTATCTATGGTACCTGCAGCCAAATCTGTCATCAGTGAGAGTTTCTCACTACTGCTGACACCCAAATATATGTATTTGGAAACAAAAACTAAGAAGGGAGAAGAACACACAGAAAAAGACATTATCATCTAATATCTTCAGAGTAACAAGAAAAAAAATATTACATTCATGAAGCAAGATGAAGATACTATAAAAAGGAACATTCAGTGGACAACAACAAAAAAGTTCTTAGAGTTGACTTATAATCAAAGAAGGATCTTCAAAACTGCCCAAGAAAAAAGAACACTAGCAAAAACCATTTCTACTGACATCAGACTTTGCAACAGTAATAATGGAAACTAGAACACAGTGCCATATCTTCTAAGTGTTAAGAAGAAAGAGAGGTAATTTAGCATTGAGTACACCCCAAAAAATCTATCTTTAAAGAAGAATAAAGTTTAAAAAGGGAATTTATAGATAAACCCAGACTGAGAGAGTTTCCTATTAAGTGATCTGCACTAAAGGAGCTTCTAAAGTATATATTTCAAGAAAGAAACTCATCCCCAAAAGTTAGGGTTGAGGTTTAGAAGATGGGGAAATAAAAGTGCAAACAAATATTTAAAACTAAACACTGTCTGCATAAAATAATGATATTGTTAATGTGTATTTTCTGTGATAATGTCTTCCTTTAAAGAACTAAAATAGTAGACACAATAATATGAAAGTTAGGAGACATTAGAGTTTTACAATTTTTTTGTATTGTTTGGGTGGGGATTATGGTAATGTCTAACTTTAAATTTCAGGTTAAATCTGTATGGTAAAATGTCAAGGCTAGGGGCTGGGGTTGTGGCACAGCAGCAGAATGCTCACCTAGCATGTACAAGGCACTGGGTTCGATTCTCCAAATCACATAAAAATAAATAAATAAATAATGGTACAAAAAGCCCAAACTTTAAAAAAAAATGTCAAGGCTAACTACCAAAACCATCTCTGGAGGGACTAATTTTAAAAAGAGAAAAAAATGCATGAATACTATAAACAATGTAAAAGTTATAGCAAAGATTTTAAAATAAGAGAATATAATTAATTTGAAAATTTAGATGATTTGAGCCAATTCTAGAAAACTCATTAATTTACTAAATGAGATGACTATAATTTTGACCAGAAAAATACAGTAGATGACCAAAGACACAAAAATCCTAAAGAATCTATTAGCAAACTAAATCCAGAATGAATAAGATTAAATATAACATAAAAAGTTGGGTTTAATTCAGATGTGAAAGCTATATACCATCAACAAGTTCCCATAAGAAAGGGGCCCTGTGACTTCAAGGGGGAAGTGGGGTCCTCTTTAAGAGCCATAGAAAGAAGAAGAGGCTGAGGAAGGAAGTCTTTCCAGAGGGCAGGGTGGGGAGGGGCCTAGAGCCTGCGAAGGCCCCATCTTGCATGTTATATGCTATTATAACACATAAAGAACTCTGAGGTGGGTACATTAACCTTATTTTACAAATGTTAAAACTACTAAAGTTAAAGTGTTACAAAATTTGATCCAAGTCACATCAATAACTAGTTGAACTTCAAATTCACATTGTTCTGGGCCTACCAGAGGGCTGGGGATGTAGCATAGAGGCAGAGCAGTTGCCTAACAAGAGGAAAGCCCTGGATTGGATCCTCAGAATTGCCAAAAATGTAACAGCAGAACTTCAATGAAGTACTAAACCAAGTGTGGGGTCCCTGCCCCACTGTGCAGTTCTCACGTCTATCAAGTCAGCCCTGGATACCAAAGAGTTTCTGGTTCTTGCTGGGTGTGGTGCTTCATGCCTGTAATCCTAGCAACTCAGGAGGTGGAGGCAGGTGATTTGCAAGTTTGAGTCCAGATTCAGCAGCTTAGTGAGATGCTGTCTCAAAATAAAAAATAAAAAGGGCTGGGGATGTAGCTTAGCGGTAAAGTGCCACTGGGTTCAATCCATGGTACCAAAAAAATTAATAAAATTGAAACAGGGCCTGCTGGACTCCACAGCATACTTTTCCTGGATTATTATGGTTCTGAATAAAGCTCAAGACCAATGCCCAGTCTATTTTCTGAAGGATAAGGGTTTCTATTCCATGGCAGGTGTCAGGAGTCAGAAAAACATGGGGCTTCTGGGCATGGTGGCACACAGTTGTAATCCCAGGAGCTCAGGAGGCTGAGGCAGGAGGATCAAAATTCAAAGCCAGCCTCAGCAACTTAGTGAGGCCCTAAGCAACTCAGTGAAACCCTCTCTCTAAATATAATATAAAAAAGGGCTGGGGAGTGTGGTTCAATGGTTAAGCACCCCTGGGTTCAATCCCTGGTACCAAAAAAAGAAAAGAAAGACATGAACTGAGGAAGATTCTATAACCTCCAGGACAGTGGGATTGAGCCTAAACCTAGGGGAGTTCTAAAAGAAGCTAGTCATATAAACTCCATGATCTACATAAGGAAAACAGGAATACTGGAAACTTATAGCCATATTAAGCTCATAGACAGGTCAGACCAACTTTTCACCAACTTTATGAATATTTATCAGATTGTCACATCAGGGAGGCTACAAACTCTTTTTTGAGAGAGAGAGAGAGAATTTTTTAATATTTATTTTTTAGTTTTCGGTGGACACAACATCTTTATTTTATTTTTATGTGGTGCTGAGGATCGAACCCAGCGCCCTGCACATGCCAGGTGAGCATGCTACTGCTTGAGCCACATCTCCAGCCCCAAACTCTCAAAGTCTTCTAGGATGGTCTTGTGGGAAAATGGGTGAAACGTGAGGCAGCTTGGTACATACCATGTTTCTTCTTGTCTTTGGATCATTGCCATGATGTATCTTTTGCCTGGACCACCCTCTCCTCCCCTTGTTTGATTTTTTTTTCTTTTGTGATGCTGGGGATTGAACCCAGGGCTTTGTGCATGCCAGGCAAGCACTCTACCAAATGAGCTACATTCCCAGCCCATCTTCCCCTTGTTAATCAACTAGAAGACTCCTACTCATCATTTAAGATTCATTTCCTATGCAATTTCTACTAAGAAATCTTCCTGGCCTCCTGAGATGGGCTGCATGTTCCTTAGGGGGTTTTATAGTCTACTATGCCCACCACTGTACTGATCATACTGCCCTGAAATTATGGTGCTGTATCTGGGAATACACCCTGGTTCATTTCTGTGTCTGATGTACAGCAGAAGGCCAAAACATAGAGGTAAAATTTTGCTCAACTGAACTGGTTAAACCTAGTCTGCTAAAGACTAATGCTGGCATGAAGAAAGAGGTCTCTACTAGCATGCCACAAGGTTCTGTTTGTATTGACGATATTCTGATGAAATTAGCAGGTGACAAAAAATGTGAGGATGGGGCATAGGGCAACAGAACTAGTATCTAGTCATGCACAGGCAGTAACAGTGAAGCCAGGCTAGTTCCCAAGGGGTTAGGGGAAAAGTCAGGGCTAGAACTCCAGAGACCATTACCACCTGGACAATGGATAAAAGTCCTTTTTGTCCAAAACTTAGTATTCATCATTATGACAGCACTTATCTATCTAGCAGAGATTTATCAGCTTCTTCACTGTTCCCTCCTCTCAAGTACCATAGATAAAGTCTAACATGGTTCATGATCCCTTGGCTTGAGAACCAAGAAACAGTTCCTCAGAGGACAAAAGAAAGGAGAATGCTAGCTAGGATCCCTATGCCATCTGGGGCTTTGGCTTCCACTGAGTAATAGGCAGGTACAATACAAGAGTTTGAGGGCTGGTTGAGACAGAGGCAGGCCTGCTTTCAGGAGCCCTAGATTGTAGGGCCAGTCATAGAGAACATGGGGCTTTTTGATCATATTACCAAGTGAGATCTTGATTCCCAAAATAACCCAGAAGCTATCCTCACTCCTTTTCCCCGGCCCCCAACCTTGTAAACTATGGTATCCAAGCTCCTTAGGAAGTCCTTCAGGCCTAGCCTACTTCCCAAAGCAATATTCATTCTCATATATATTCTCATTCATTCTCTCTCTCCTCTCTCTCTCTCTCCTTCACATTAATTAATAAAGTCATTCACTCATTCATTCATTCAGTTTATTCCACAAATATTTATTGTCTACTAAATATTACGATGCACTCTTCTTGGCACTGGGGATACAGCAGCGAACAAAACAGAAGTCCCTGCTTTGTGGAGCTTACAGTCTATGGGGAAGAGACAAACATACTCACAATAAATAAACATAAAGTATATCAGGTGGTGATCAGTGCTTCATAGAAAGATATAACAAAGTATGTAAGGAGAAAGAAAATGGAGGTGAATGGGGCTGTTTTATATATATTGATCAGGAAATACTTCTCTAGGGAGGTGACATTTGAATATAATGGAAATACTTGGGCAAGTCATCAGATTATTTGGGAGGAGGGGTGTTCTAGGCAGTGAGAATAGCAAGCACAAGGGCCATACAGAGGGAGGTTACCTAGCATGCTTGAGGAGCAGAAAGAAGACAAGTGTGGCTGAAGAAGAATGAGTGATGAGGAGAGTGACAAGAGATGAAGTCAGAGAGGTAAGGGGAACCAGATTGTGTAGGAACACTTGGGCTATGGTAAGGGCTGTGGCTCTTGTTCTGAGGGAGGGGAGGTGGAATCCACAGGAGAATTTCAAGCAGAAAAGGGACATGTCTGATTTGGATTTTAAAAATAATTCAGAGAAGAATTTCTAAAAGGTACTAAAACTTAAAGCAAAAGAAAACAAAATATTAGCTCCTAGGAAAACAAAAAGGTATACGACACAGAATGCGTAATCAGAATGTATTATGTGGTTTAGACACGAACAACATTTACAGTACTACACTCATGCAAACAGTGACTACTAGTTGAATGAAAATTGTATAAAATATTTGAAGAAGTAACAGATGTAATCACAAAGGTGAACAAACAACAAGAGACTACAAGGGATGACTAAGCAATTACAAAGTAAAGTATATGGATCTTGTACAAATTAAAATATAATTTTTGAAATAAAATCTCAATGGAAAGATTGAATAGCAGATTAGACACAGCAGAAGAGAAAAATCTAAAGGATATATCTGAAGAAATTGCCCAAAATTAAGTACAAGAAGACAGAAAATATTGAAGAGACGTTATGAGATATGGAAGATAGATTGGAGGTCCAAAATATGAATGGCTAGATTGTGAGAAATAAAAAATAGAATGAAAGAGAGACAACATTTGAAGAGATAATGATTGAGAATCTCCCAGAAACTATAAAAAACATGAATATACTGAGCCATGAAACACATTTCCAAAGTATGTATAATACATGAAAAGAAATGTATGCCTAAATATGTTTAGATGACTGATAGTGTGCTAGTGTGCTTCTTTTTCTTCTTCTTTTTTTTTTTTTTTTTGCAGTGCTGGAGATAAAGCTCAGGGTCTTGCACATTCTAGGCAAGTGCTCTACCACTGAGATACATTCCTAGCTCAACAGTGTACTTCTTAACAGCAACAAAGAAGACTTTTCAAACCTAAAAGAGGACGAGATCATATTCTCTCCAAGTACTGTAAAAAACTATCTTTTAAGAATGAAAATAAACTAAAGTCATTTACATATAACAAATATTTGGAGAATTTAACACCAAGAGACTTGTGCTAAAAGAACATTTAAATTCTATTCATAATGAAAGAAAATGATTCTAGAAGGATGGTCTGAGATGTAAGAATGGATGCATGTAAGTCCAAACAAATACTGTCTATGTAATATAATACTGAGGATGACGACGTACAATCGTGAGGTTAGGACAAAAAAAAGAAGAAACTGACATATTTGCAAATAATGGTATGTAGTCAGAAGGGTAATGACTAAAATTGAAGGTTTCTAAGTTTCCTGCATTCTTCAAGAGGGGATTAAAATACTGTTCAACTTTAAAAGAAGTTTAAGTTAAACACACATGGTAAAATTTCAAGGATAACCACAGAAGTAGAAAAAGAGAGGGGAAAATATAGTAAGAAAACAAATCTTAGAACCAAAAGGTGAGAAAAGAGAAAATGAAGCATGCAAAAAGCAGTGATAGGGAATGGGGATGTACCTCAGTGGTGGAGTGCTTGCCTGGTATGTGTGAGACTCTGGGTTTGTCTCCCAGCACCGCAAAAATAAAGAAATTAATTGATTCATTTAAAAAATAACAATTAAAGAAAGTGGTGGTAGAAAACAGAAATAAGAAAGTGTGATGGTAGAAACAAATTCAATTAAAAGACAGAGGTAATAATTTTGATTTTTAAAAAATGTCCAGCTATATGTAGTTTCCAAGAGCTATAATTAAAACATAAAGACACAAAAATGCTCCACACTAAAAGGATAGAAGATTATATGCCACACAAATCCTAACAAGACGAAATGTTTGTGCTGCTACATTAATACAAGATTAAGTAGACTCTGAGGAAAAATGCATTATTAGGAATAGAGAGGGGTGTTACATATTTACCAGAAATATATAACAATTATTAATTTGTATATTCCTAATAAAATACATAAGCCACAAAAAAGAGAGAGAACCACAAGGAGAAATTGACAAATCCACCATCATCATTCAATACTAACATGCCTTTTTCAATTACTAATCGATCATGACCAAAGGGATCAGTTTAGAAAAATAATACTTGAACGACATAGTTAACAAACTTGATAATAGACATATGTAGAACTCTGTATTCAACAATTGGAGAACACACATTCTTTTAAAGCACACAGGAAACAATAAAAACTGTTGATTGCATACTTGTTTAAGTCATAAAACAAGTCTCAATAAATTTCAAAGTGTTGTTAGCACACAGACCACATCATCTGATCATAAAGCAATTAAGAGACATTTCAATAACAAAGAGGTAAAATTTTAAATCTCCAAACATTTAAGGAATTTAAAAACACACTTCTATAGCTCGTGGATCAAAGAAGTAACGGTGATGGAAATGTTCATGTACTCAGAACTGAACAGAAATGAAAATACTACATATCTGAACTTGTAGAAAAACAGTTTTTGGAGGGAAATTCACATCCTTAAATGCACAAATTAGTAAACAAGAAAGATTGAAAATTAATGAGCTCAAATGTGCAATTTAAGAAATCAGAAAAAGAATAACAGAATAAACCCAAAAAATGTGGAAGGAAGGAGATCAAAAAAGATAAGAGCAGAAATTAAAGAAATAGAAAACAAAGATACAATAGAGAGAAGCAACAAAGCCAAAAGCTGGTTCTTTGAAAATACTAATAAAATAGACAAACCTCTGGTGAGATTGATCAAGAAAAAAAGTGAGAAGGCACAAATAACCAATATTAGCAATGAAAAAGGAGACATAGCTACAGATTATATACAGAGAATTAAAAAAAATAAAGGAACCGTGTGCTAATGAATTCAAAAACGTAGACAAAAATGGACAAATTCCTAGGAAACTATTTTACCAAAATTGACTCAAGAAGAAAAAGAAATTCTCAACAGTCCTATAACTACTTAAGAAACTGAAGCAGTATATTAAAACTCTTTCATACCAAAAGAACAAAAACAGCAGGCAGAATTTTCCAGTTGGTTTATGGATTACAGGCTGGTAAAGAGATACTGGTTCCCTCAGCCCTAGAGGTAGCCAGGTAGGACCTGAGGCAGTGCAGACCCTAGGAAGACCACCTCTCTGGAGATCCTAGCCTTCTCTGGAGATCCTTAGAGAGTGGCCCTTAGTGAAGTGGGGTCTGACAAATCCCTCTGCAGTCCCTGCAGGTGGTAAGCACAAATAAGCAACATCCAGCTTTCAGTTACTGCTCTGTGGTAAATGTGCTAAGCAGGGCCAAGGAGGTGATCTATCACTTGGACAGCCTCTTCAGTAGCCAGCTTCTGAAGTCTTCTGCTCATTTGAGGACAAGGGACATGTGGAGCTGCTGGAGGAGTCTGTGTTGCAGTTTCCAAGAAGCACCATGCAGAGCCCAAGTTGTGACTGGTTAGGATGGGGCTGGGTGCGGGGTGGCCAAGCAGGGGCTTCTGGAGGGTGTAGCTCCAGGTAGAAGCCCTGAAACTCTGTCTTCCCGAATATCAGATACTTCTATCCGTTTGTTGCCCTTCTAATGATGTCCAAGCTAGCTGCAGGGTGATGATTCTAATAATGATGCATGTTCTGCAAATAAGAGCTTCATCATTATTTTGCAATAGTTAAATAAGAGAGAGATCAACTGGCTTTGAAATCTACTCATATTATCATAAGAAAATTTAACAATATATATATATATATCAGTGAAAAAGAAAAGCTGTTACATATAATTTCAACTGTTAAACACCTTTGAACACTTTAAAAAATGGTGTTAAATATTTTAACACCTACTGGTACAAAAAAGATTTTTTGTTGTTGTTGTTGATGATGATTATGTGTTCTTCAAATTCTGAACAGTCGTTAC